>NC_059083.1:40154823-40467343 GCF_020497125.1 Mauremys mutica
AACCTCATGCCTCTGGCAAGGAATGCCGCCTCCATATGCTCAATGTGCTCAGGGAACTGGCTTTTTATCTGAATCGGACTAAGCTGTTCCGCAGGTCTCCTCAACTATTTGTTGCTTCAGCCGAGTGCATGGGGATCAACCGATCTCCACCCAGAGGCTTTCCCAGTGGATTACATCATGCATCCACACATGCTATGACCTGGCAGGGGTTCCCTCACCGCCTATCATGAGGACGCACTCAACAAGGGCTCAGGCCTCATCGGCTGCCTTTGTGGCCCATGTCCCTATACAGGACATCTGTAGAGCCGCTACCTGGCCCTCAGTGCACACGTTCACCTCGCACTACGCGATTCTCTCACATGACAGGGATGACACTGGTTTCGGTAGAGCTGTGCTTCAGCCAGCTCCTATCCACCTCCATCAGACATAGCTTGCAATCACCTACTGTGGAATATACATGAGCAAGCACTCAAAGAAGAAAGGTCAATTACCTGTTCCGTAACTGGCGTTTTTCGAGATGTGTTGCTCATGTCTATTCCACATCCCACCCTCCTTCCCCTCTGTCGGAGTTGGTCCAGCAAGAAGGAACTGAGGGTGGGGGGAGCATGCGGCACTCCCCCTATGGGTACTGCTAGGAGAAAGACTTCCGGCACCGGTGCACATGGCGGCACACACACCTACTGTGGAATAGACATGAGCAACACATCTCAAAGTACGCCAGTTGCGGAACAGGTAACTGTCCTTTCCCACAAAGTACTTCCCAGTGCAGAATTATGGTTGCCCAGCAGGGCCTTGTGCCTTTCCAAATGCGGAGAGCGGCTAAACTTACATTCCTGAAACCCAGGAGATACAAAGTGACGGCACACAGAGCCCCAGCCATGCAACCTTAACTCTGCCTCCTGGGCTAGCAATAGGTGCGGGGAACGGTTCAGTGAGGGTGCTGCCATAATAAACAGGCATGAGGAAGATGCCATGGCTTGTGTTGTATTTCTTGGATTTGGATTCCAGAATCTATCTGCCTGCACTCCCACTGCCTTCCCCATGTTCTGAGTCACTGTAGTGACTGGTGAAGGGATTCATTACAGCAGGCTGGCAGAGCTGTCGCTGTGATATGATCATGTATGTCTCATTTCAGTGCTGAAGTCTGTATAGGGTGACCAGAAAGCAAATATGAAAAATCGGGACGGGGGTGGGGGATAACAGGAGCCTATATAAGAAAAAACCCCAAATATCAGGACTGTCCCTATAAAATTGGGACATCTGATCACTCCAGGTCTGTAGGCTGTGCCAATAGAAATGCACAGAGGTGTCTTCCAGCCATGCGGCTTGTCAGCAGTCTGGTGTTTGCTGCACCTGCCCTAAGCCTCATGTCATAGTTACAGAACTAGCTACACCTGTGCCCTGGCTGGTCTGTCTGGCAGCACCTTCAGCAGTCAGGCCTCCTGCCTTCACCTGTCCTGTGGGGCGGGGGGAATTCCTCAGTTCTCCCACGCTTAGACCAGACTCTGGGTTATGGGACCCTGTGTATCAACCACTGTTACCCTGTGGGTGCCAGACACAAGCCGAGAATCGATCCCAACTGGTGACATCAGTCTGGGGAGGATCAGCCATTGTTTGCCTCAGGTGTGCACAAAAAAGTTGTAATAACCACAACATGCCAATATCACCTGACTTTTTAACTGGTGTTTGTGTATCTTCTTAACCCCTTGCTTTAATGCAGTGTCTCTTAACCTTCCCAGATTACAGTACCCTTTCAGGAATCTGATTTGTCTTGCATACCCCCACAGTTTCACCTCCCTTAAAAACTACTTGCTTACAAAATCAGACATAAAAATACAACAGTGTCACAGCCACTATTCCTGAAGAATTGGTGACTTCTCATTTTTACCACATAATTATAAAATAAATCAATTTTTTGCATGAAATTTTAGTTTGTACTGACTGGTGCTTTTTATGTAGCTTGTTGTAAAACTATACAAATATCTAGATGAGTTGATGTACCCCCTGGGAGCTCTCTGCGTACCCCCAGGGGTACATGTACGCCTGGTTGAGAACCACTGCTCTAATGACCTCAAATTTAGCCTATTAACCTTATCCCAGACTCCAATGAATCACAACAATTTTCAAGACAATCTGAGTATGAGTGTGAATTTTAGAGCCCTTAGGGAAAAAAATTGTTGTTAAACAGTAAACTAGAACAAACCTTAACCAGAGCAGAGCTACTGCCCCACTATAATGAGAAAAATCAGCTGTCATCTCACAATGACCCCTCTGACTCCACTTATTACCCTGTTGAAGACATCAAAGTACCACAAGTCACTGACCTGCCACCTGCAGTTCCAATAAAGCTTCTTCATAAGAGACACTGGACTGAAAAAAACACGTGTACTGCCCATCATCGGAGGGTTGGACATTGCGTATTCTCAGGAAAACTCTCCCACTGGTGATGTCATCTTTCAAGAGCTCAGTTCTCCCTCCATATTCCAGCATCTGCTGTTCATACTGATCCTGCCCATCACGGTACAGGTGCACAACTGCAGAGTACTTGGATCGGAACCATCTCACCTCCATGTTCTCAGCGCTCATCCTTGGGGAGAGGTGGCAGGACAGGACAGCTTCCCCACCTAGGGAGGCAGTGACTGGATGGTCAGGTCCAGTCACTGTGAACTGTGCTGTGAAATGTACAATGAAAAATGGAAATTAAATTGGCGACAAGCGGCATTAATTCAGCAGGAAGACCCACAGTGAGAGCACACCCTGCATTAGAAGTGAACATCATGTCCCCATGCAGTGCCCTAGACATGTCTATCAGTGCAGAGAGTCATAGGCTTAGGGTAACTGCACCTCTGACCCCTCTGTGGTCTGCTCAAGGAATGTGCCCTTAGGTCTCAGCCCTGTCACCTCTTTCTGGTCAGGGACCTACGTCCCTCTCCCTCACACTGAGGTTTCAGGCCCTGCAATTCACTGTGGTTTTCCCAACAGGCCTGACCAAAGACCAGCATCTGTGCTTTGCTTTCTGTGACAGGGGTGTGAAATGGCAGTAACCAAACAGCTCCTGCACTTAGGACGGAAGAATCCCATGCACCACTACAGGCTGGGGACCGACCGGCTAAGCAGCAGTTCTGCAGAAAAGCACCTGGGGATTACAGTGGACAAGAAGCTAGTTATGAGTCATCAGTGTGCCCTTGTTGCCAGATCGAGGGAAGTGATTATTTCCCTCTATTCAGCACTGGTGAGGCCACACCTGGAATATTGCGTCCAGTTTTTGGCCCCCCACTACAGAAGGGATGTGGACAAATTGGAGAGAGTCCAGTGGAGGGCAACGAAAATTATTAGGGGGCTGGGGCACATGACTTACGAGGAGAGGCTGAGGGAACTGGGGTTATTTAGTCTGCAGAAGAGAAGAGTGAGGGGGGATTTGATAGCAGCCTTCAACTACCTGAAGCGGGGTTCCAAAGAGGATGAAGCTCGGCTGTTCGCAGTGATGGCAAATGACAGAACAAGGAGTAATGGTCTCAAGTTGCAGTGGGGGAGGTCTAGGTTGGATATTTGGAAACACTTTTTCACTAGGAGGGTGGTGAAGCACTGGAATGGGTTACCTAAGGAGGTGGTGGAATCTCCTTCCTTAGGGATTTTTAAGGCCCGACTTGACAATTACAGAACAATTACAGGCTCAGCTCATGCAAACTCCTGTAAGGATGAGAGTAAACATCACCTCCATGACATTCACTGATCCTACTCAGGGCTAGGAACTTCTGCAGCATTTTTTTTTCAAATTCAAAACAAGCAAACTCAGGGAGTGAGTGTGCTTATGTCAGAAGAGCAAACCCCCTTCTTGTGACACCAGTAGACAGGGCTGCCCCAGCGGGGTAAGGGGGTGCTGGCTGCTGCATAATGAGGTTAGAAGCCCAGCTTTGGATGTCAGTGCTTCACTGCTAGGGCAGAAGAGCTAACAAATGAGCACCTGGGATCTTCTCCTGCTGGCAAGAAACAAACATGAGGTGTCACACCACAAACATTGCTTAAATTACACTTACAGCTTTCCAATTTTCCCAACTCTCTAATTTTGTAGTGAAACAGCCACACTGGGCCATTATTCTACCATTTGGTCCCACTTGTCTGTGGGAGTCTTTCCTTTGCTAACAATGGGCTTTGGGTCAGGTCCATCAGCTGCAACACAGAAACACCTGAGAATGTCTGGATTTTACCAAATCTCCCCAAAGTGGGGTTGCACTTTTCTATTCTAGGACCTTTTTCCCAGACACCTTTTGAGGAGCTGCTACACTCAAATAGCCATTTTGCAGCTTTCTGCTGTATCTTCTCTTCCAGCTGGTAAATATTCATATCTCCTGTTGTACTTACTGTTTAATATCTGTGAGGGTAGCACAGTCTCACAAACTTGAGTACAATCGGTGAATTTCATAGAGGTGATGTTTACTCTCTCAAATCCTTACAGCAACACACCAGAAACCTCCTTCTAACTTAACCCTTTGTATTTATTATAGCTATTTGTATAAACCCTTCAGTGAACATAAACCTAAACCAATCTGAACAATTTGGATGATTTGGCTGTCAACATTTGTTATAGATCAATATGCTGCTAACATCCATCATTTAATTATACTCCAGATAGTGATTCTTTGTAAAGGTATAGACCGTAGTGTTAATAAAAATAATGTTTAAATAAATATATTGGGCTACACCTCTACCCCAATATAACATGAATTCGGATATAATTCAGTAAAGCAGTGCTTGGAGGGGGGCGGGGGGGGACTGAGCTTTCCGGTGGATCAAAGCAAGTTCAATATAACGTGGTTTCACCTATAACACGGTACGATTTTTTGGCTCCCGAGGACAGTGTTATATCGAGGTAGAGGGGTACTTTTGAAGTGAATCTGGACTATTGATGCAGTAAAAAAAGCCCTGGGAATCGTGGTTAAAGAAAAAAAAACTGAAATGGTTCCCCAGTCATGCTGCTCCTGCACTGGGGCCTCTTCATCTGCAGGAGGGGTAGTGTAAAAACTGGCAAGGTGTAAAGAGATGAAAACAGATCATCACTACACTGGCGATGGCTTTAAAGGTAAAGTCAGAGGTCAGATAATGGAGGGAAGAAGGAGGCAGATAAAAAGGGTGAAGGAAACAACGAGCCTGTGACTGTGGAACTGCAAAGGAGAGTGGGGATGGTGTCTTCATGGAGAGACTCAGCATTCAGAGAGAGCCCATTAAATTAGCAGGATGGAAACCACCGGAGGAGGGAACTGAAATGACCGAGTGGCTGTGGAGGCAGCTTAGGGGTGGAGTGGGTTACTCTACAGGTTACGGAAGGCACAGAATGAAAAAGCCAGCAAACATCCTCACTGTGAGAGAAGATCTAGCTCTGAGTCCTAGTCAGATGTGCCTAGTGCTGCATGAATGACATGTGGGTTGTTACTTCTAAACTGGAGAGTCTAGGATTCAGGACTCCTTCATGCCTGCAGAGTCTGATTTGTGATGTATACGGTCTGGCAGTGCAGTGTATAGGAATTGGTAGTGTCTTTTTAAATAGTTTGCAAGCCCTGTAGTGGTGCTCACTGTGTGCTGTGTTTTTGAAGCTGCCAGAAATCAGCCAGAGCAGTAGGATGGATGTAGTGTCAAGGCCTGACAAGATGTTGTATAGATAGTAACCATCATGGTTAGTGGGGACACAGCTGTGCCCTGTGCTTTCTCCATGTTGCTGGTTGTTGGCAGGTTGAGCAGACATGGTTTATAAGACAAGGCAGCGATGCTAGATGGATGGTGATGACCAGCAATACCAACAGCAAGGAGGCTGGAGCTCCTACCTGATGCCAGCCTGTGAACCTGTAGAGCGAGGCAGAGAGCGATGTATCTGGGCAGAGCGGAGCTCACTGTGGAGCTGGGGGAGAATGAGGGAACCTTCCCCATCATTGTAGCTTGATCTGGGGAACAAGAGAAATAACAAACCATACGGTGAGTGAGTGTGAAACAGTGCCAGTGCCATGGTTGTCTGACTTTCACAGCCTTGGTCCATGGATCAGTTACGTTTACATTAACACACTTCCCAATATTCATAGACTAAGGTCAGAGAGAACCATTAGATCATCTAGTCTGATCTGTGCCATGGGCCAAATACTCTCACCCATTTACCCCTGTACTCAGACCAAACTTGTGTTTGACTAAAGCATCTTCCAGAAAGTCACTAACCCTTGATCTGAAGACAGCAAGAGTTGGGCAATTCACCACTTCCCTGGGTAGTTTGTTCCAATGATTAATCACCCTCAGTGTTACAATTCTGTGCCTTATTTCTAATTTGAATTTGTCCAGTTTTAACTTCCAACCATTGGGTCTTGTTACGCCTTTCTACCCTATATTAAAGAGAACCTTAGTACCCTGTATTTTCTCCATGAAAATGTTACAGAGTGTGGGGGAGTCTGAGCCCTGCACCCTCCACTTCCTGCGACTCACCATGACTTTCAGGCAGCCAGTAATACAGAAGGTTTATTAGACAACAGGAACACAGTCCAAAACAGGGCTTGTAGGTACAGATGACAAGACCCCCTCAGTCAGGTCCATTTTGGGGGCAGTCCTGGGCCTCCCTCCATTTCCCCAACCAACTCCAAACTGAGACCCCCTCCAGCCATCTCCCCCAGCCACCCCCCCACCCCCCGTGTTCTCCTCCAGCCTTTGTCCAGTTTCCCAGGCAGAAGGTGTCACTTGGCTCCAACCCACTCTGGTGCTCAGGTTACATGCTCACATATCATCCCCCAAGTGAAGTCACACCCTGATATCCCACCACCATCCAGCACCAATGCAGACAGTACCAGTAAAACTCCCACACAACATTCCCAGGTCAATACTCCCCACTCCCTGTTCCATCACAGAAGGTGTGACAGATGGGGAACTTTACTGAAATATTTTAATGAACTATCAGTAGGATCCCCTTGGCATCGCTACTGCTTTGGGGGAAAGAATTGCTTCTCTCACTGGGACTAGGCTGAACAGGCCAGATATCTGAGATGTAGAGCCACTCAGAGTGTCTGGGCTGGAATCAACACATATCAATGAAAACAATGAGGAGTCCTGTGGCACCTTAAAGACTAACACATTTATTTGTGCATAAGCTTTCGTGGGCTGGAGCCCACTTCTCAGATGCATGAAGTGGAAACTTCAGTGGGCAGATATATATACACATGCAGAGATGGGTGTGTTACATTACTATGTGGCGGACTTCAATCAGAGAGGATGTGATCCACTCCCAACAGTTGATGAGAAGGTGAGAACACATTATAATAAAGGAGGCTGACAAAGGAGGTGCTGTAGTCATCATGAATAGGCCAGATTACAAACGGGAGGCTGCCAGGCAACTTTCCAACACCACATTCTACAGGCCACTATCCTCTGATCCCACTGAGGGTTACCAAAGGAAACTACACCATCTGCTCAAAGAACTCCCTGAAGAAGCACAGGAACAAATCTACACAGACACACCCCTAGAGCCCCGACCAGGGGTATTCTATCTGCTACCCAAGATCCATAAACCTGGGAATCCTGGATATCCCATCATCTCAGGCATCGGCACTCTTACAGCAGGATTGTCTGGCTATTTGGACTCTTTCCTTAGGTCCTATGCTACCAGCACTTCTAGCTATCTTCAAGACACCACTGACTTCCTGAGGAAACTACAATCCATTGGCGATCTTTCAGAAAACACTATCCTGGTCTCTACACCAACATTCCACACAAAGATGGACTACAAGCCATCAGGAACAGTATCCCCGATTATATCATGGCAAACTTGGTGGCTGAGCTTTGACTTTGTCCTCACCCACAACCATTTCAGATTTGGGGACGATTTATACCTTCAAGTCAGCGGCACTGCTATGGGTACTCACATGGCTCCACAGTATGCCAACATTTTTATGGCTGTCTTAGAACAATGCCTCCTCAGCTCTCTTCCCCAAATGCCCCTCCTCTGCTTGCGCTACACTGATTACATCTTCATTGGACTCACAGGAAGGAGGCCCTTGAAGAATTCCATCAGGACTTAAACAATTTCCACCCCACCATCAACCTCAGCCTGGACAAGAGATCCACTTCCTGGACACTACAGTGCAAATGGTCACATAAACACCACCCTATACTGGAAACCTGCTGACTGCTGTACTTACCTACATGCCTCCAGCTTCCATCCAGAACACATCACACATTGTCTACAGCCAAGCCCTAAGATACAACCACATTTGCTCCAACCCCCCAGACAGAGACAAACACCTAGAGGATCTCTATCAAGCATTCTTAAAACTACAGTACCCACCGAGGAAGTTAAGAAATGGATTGACAGAACCAGATGGGTACCCAGAAGTCACCTACTACAGGACAGGCCCAATAAGGAAATTAACAGAGCACGACTGGCCATCACCTACAGCCCCCAGCTAAAGCCTCTCTAGCACATCATCAACAATCTACAACCTATCCGGGAAGATAATCCCTCACTCTCACAGACCTTGGGAGACAGGCCAGTCCTCGCTTATGGACAGCCCCCCAACCTGAAGCAAATACTCACCAGCAACTACACACCACACAAGAGAAACACGAACCCAGGAACCAATCCCTGCAACAAATCCTGTTGCCAACTCTGTCTGTATATATACTCAAATGACACCATCATAGGACATAACCACATCAGCCACACCATCAGGAGCTCATTCACCTGCATATCTGCCAATGTGATATATGCCATCATGTGCCAGCAATGCCCCTCTGCCATGTACATTGGCCAAACTGGACAGTCTCTACGCAAAAGAATAAATGGACACAAATCAGACATCAAGAATGGTAACATTCAAAAACCTGTTAGAGAGCACTTCAGTCTCCCTGGACACTCAGTAACAGCCTCGAAAGTTGCCATACTTCAGCAAAAAACCTTCAAAACCAGACTTCATCATGAAACTGCAGAGCTGGAACTCGTACGCACTGTCAGACTGGGTCTGAACAGAGACTGGGAGTGGCTGGCTCACTACAGGAAGTCATTTTCCTTCTTTTGGTATTTTCACCTTTTCATCAACAGTTGGGAGTGGACCACATCCACCCTGATCGAATTGACCTCGTTAGCAATGGTCCGCCTCATAGTAATGTGGAATTATGTGGATCGTGGGGTCCACCACAGTAGCAGGTCACTCCCAAGGGACTGGCTGAAGGTCAGGGCATAGCTCAGACCTTGTGAATCCATGACAGAAAGTCACCTCTCACTCTTCTCTTTGCTAAAGTGAACAAACTGATCTCCTTCAGTCTCCTACTGTGAATCTTTTTGGTGACCTGTTTCCGCAGTGTCTATGATATTTTGGGTGCAATCCAGACCAGTGAGGAGTTGTGTCACTGCCTGCCCTGCCCTCCCAACTGTGACTGCTCAGAGCTGCAGAAATGCCCTGTCACACAGGGAGCAGTTCAGAGCTGAGCTCTCTTGGAAATGTGACCCCAGGTCTCTATGGCTCTTGCAAGAGGCTGCGTGGCAGTGAAGGGCAGTGGGGGGCTTCTGACAAGGGCTGACTTCACTTGGGGCTCACACCACATAGCGCTGATGGAAGCTCTGGCTGGATCTGGACTGTGACAAGGGGAAATGGCTGTAACTTGCTTCGGGCCAGGATGGCTGCAGGGTCTAGCATGGCCCAATGAGCAGCCACACGAGGGAGGAAGTAGGTGAGAGCAGGGCTGGCAGATGAGTCACTCACTGAGCACCTGCATTCAGTGGCAGCTGCTGATAGATGCCAGTGAGAGGTAAAGCTCCCCGCTCCCTGCCAGAAACCCCCTGAGGGCAGCAGCAGCCTCCCCTGCCTCCCTTGGGGTGAGGGCCCCCCTGGGATACAAAGGGCCTCATGGGCACAGACAGCTGCAATTTACACTTGGAGGGGGAGATTTTTACAAACCCAGGAGAGTTAGGATCAATGGGCCTTGTGCTCCTAAATCCCTTAGGAATTTTAGAAAATCTCCCCCTCCCTGCATCAGTTGCACCCAGTCTGGCCCCAAGTGTTTCCCTTCCATCTTTCACCCTCTCACTCTGGAGTGTCCTGTTAGTGAGCTGATGATGAAAACACCCGCACACTCCCAACAGTGCCCCACGGGAACATTACACCGGTGATCGGTTCATGCCCTGTCAGTAAATGAAGCAGAACAGCAAACAAACACAAACCTGGCAGTGGAGAAGGGACGGGGCAGGTCTCTGAATCTGTGTGGGCATTTCTACAGCCACAGCTGAGTTCCCAGTAGGAAAGTGACAGTTTATCCCCCAAATCCCAGGAACGAGGCCCGTTGATAGCAGCAGCTCGTCTGACTAATCAGCCAGGAACTATCCAGGGGAGCAGTTCAGCTGGGGTTGCACTGAGTGACCCCCTACCTGCGGTGTCCTGTGGAGTCGTTTCTGAGCCGTTCCAGTCTCTCCAGGGGGCTCCCGGCTTCGCTAGCGCCCAGAGCCATTCCCTCTAGGCAGAGCTCCTGCTCCCAGGGACTGGTTCCCTTCCCCAGGCTGTAACATCCATCCCGCCAGAGGGGTCAGGGAGCTGCAGGGGTTAACTCCAGCCTGCCCCTAAGCTTTTCATTCAGTTAATGCATTTTATATTGAACGGAAGCCCCGTCCTCTCTTGGCACATCCAGCAACTTCAAAAGTGAAAGAAGGATCGAGGCTGGAACGTGACTGTGACTGGATCTGCCTCACAGGATGGTTATGGCACAAAGATCAAATTCCTCTGACACACCCACAGGGCTAGGGAGAGAGCAGCTTCTTTGGTGCCAGCAGCCTCAGCTCTGCAGGTTGCCTGGTGGCAGCCAGTTCTGCAGGCTGTTTGTCCCATCGCTCTAAGAAACTCTGTAATTCCTCTGTAAAGAATGGGACCAAATCCTGCTGCAGCAGCCCCTAGGCTCAGTGGCAGGGCCGGCTCCAGACCCCAGCGTGCCAATCGCGCGCTTGGGGCAGCGTCCCGCAGGAGGGCAGCAGGCGGCTCCGGTGGACCTCCCGCAGGCATGCCTGCGGAAGGTCTGCTGGTCCTGCAGCTCCGGTGGAGCATCCGCAGGCATGCCTGCGGGAGGTCCATCGGAGCCGCGGGACCAGCGGATCCTCCACAGGCATGTCTGCAGGAGGTCCACCGGAGCCGCGGGACCGGCGACCGCCAGAGCACCCCCGGTGGCGTGCCGCCATGCTTGGGGTGGCAGAAATCCTAGAGCCGCCCCTGCTCAGTGGCCATGTTAATTCATTCATTCCAGTTGCCTGATGTAAAATTAACTGGTGATTATTTAGGGGGCAGGGTTTTGGTCTATGATCTCCAGTGGGCCAGCCCTACTCCCTGGGCCTCCACTCCTGCAGTGTTATTCAGACAGCCTGGCCCAGATCCTCTTTCCTGGGCCCTGGCTCCTCTGCTCTTCCCCTAGAAAGAGGTCCCAGCAGGGCAGGGAGATATAATATAAAATGGTGCCTGGCTGAGAGCAACAAACTTCCAGAATTCTGTGGCATCTTGAAAAATGTTGAATTCCCTCACTGTGGAATGTGATAATTGGGCCATACATTTACCCAAATTGTGAGCCGAGATGTGAGAAGTGAGAGAAAGTTGATAAAATATCACAGTAGCCGATAGCAATAAATGCTGATAGGAAAAGCTGCAGACGGAGTCCGTACTACCCCATTGTGGGGCCTAAGAGAGAAGAGTGTGTGTGGGAGGGGCAGGGTGGCCTTTACCCACCCCTGTGAATTCTAACTGCATTATTTCCAAAAATCAGGCCCCCTGAGCTGCTTGGGGCTCTAAGAAACTGCTTAGTCAGCTTATGCTGAGTGCTGGCTCCAGTGGGAGACAGACAGACTCCTGGTTTAACTCCAAGACTGTGTTCAGATCATGCCTGGTTAACATGAGGAGGGTGGGATGGGAAATCAATGGAGCACAATGGGTTCAGCTGAACTTAGGCCTAGCTAGTGAACAAAATAATGAGGGGATGGGCTATTCCACCCACCGTTCCCCTTGGGGACTTCTAAAAGAGAAACTGGGGGAAAATTAGCTGACACTGGCTGACTGGGATTCGGGTGGGCCGGAGAGAGCGAGCTCCACCATCATGGCTGCCACCCCCACCATGTGTTCGGCCCTCAGAATCCACCATTACACAGTTGGGCCTTCATAGCCCTGATCCAGAGAGATGCGCTGACCAGACCAAGCAAAGGAGGGTTCCAGGTGACATTACCACCTCCGCCGACTCTGGCTACATCTCTGGTCTAAGAGACTCTCTCTCTCTTTCTCTCTTCTCTCTCTCTCACAGTCACACACACACCCCTTTGTGTGTCCTTTTCCTTCCCTACCTTATTTTTATTCTCTCCAGTCTCTTTCCTTTTGCCTTCTGTATATTTTGCAGTGGAGGCACTAAAAGCAATGATCTAAACAGCCGGATGCTGGTACAAGTTTGCTTTGTCCTCGCAGAGGCTGATCAGAGCATGTGCTGTGAGTCTCCAGCAGTGAGGCTGTGAGTCAGAGTCAGACACACAGACAGAAGCTGCATTTTCTCTCTCTGCTGTTTGTTTCTTTCCCCTCTATGGGACCTTAGCTCAGATATCTGGGGCAGTTCACTCCTCTCAGAGCTACTATTTCCATGGGCGCCAACTTATATGGGCTCGTGGGGCTAAAGCCCCAGGAATATTCACAATCAGGGGCTCTGCTCCACCAGTATTTGGAGCTAGGTTTCTCCCCTCCTTGGAGCGCAGGGGAGCCAGAGGGCTCTGGGATGCCGGCAGCCGCGGGGAGCCCAGAGCCCTTTAAATCCCAGCTGCTGCCGGGAATCAGAGGGCTCTGGGCTGCCGGCAGCCGCGGGGAGCCCAGAGCCCTTTAAGTCCCAGCCGCCGCCGGGAATCAGAGGGCTCTGGGCTGCCTGCAACCGCGGGGAGCCCAGAGCCCTTTAAATCTCAGCTGCAGCCGGGAGTCAGAGGGCTCTGGGCTGCCGGCAGCCAGGGGGAGCCCAGAGCCTTTTAAATCCCAGCCCCTGGCCGCTGATTGCCCCCTCCCCAGACCCCTGCCCCAACTGCCTCCCAGGACCCCCACCCCCTATCTAAGCACCACTGGTCCTTATCCTCCGATTACCCCCTCCCGAGACAACTGCCCCTTGGGACCCCAGCCCCTATCTAAGCCTCCCTTCTCCTTGTCCCCCAACTGCCCCCTCCTGAGACCCCACCCAACTTCCCCCCAGGACACCACCCCCTACCTGTCCCCTGATAAACCCCCTGGACTCCCATGCCTATCCAATTGCTGTCTGTCCCCTGACTGCCCCTCCGAACCTCTGCCCCATCCAACCCCCCCTGCTCCTTGTCCCTTGACTGGCCCCCGGAACCCCCTACCCCTTCTCCAACCCCCAAACCGCTTACTGTGCCACTCAGACCAGCGTGTCTGGCTCCGTGCAGCTCCAGGCAGTTGCTGCCATGCTCCCCCATGGAGCCCACAGCCCTCTCCCACCCCCAGCACCTGCCTTCCAGATTCGAACACCTCAAAATTCAGGAGTGCTCAAGCTTGGTTTGGGCAGCTTTACTTCATTTCTCCCAAATCAAATATACTGATCCACTGTAACTTGCTGTAGAAAAAGTAGGATAAAATTGAGCAAGAAATGCTTATTAGGACTGGAATTGCTATTTTCAACAGCCATTGCCTTTTTGTTTGCTTGAAAGGAAGACAGTGATATTGCATTGGCAAATTCCCCATAGAAAGAAAGAGTGGAACAAAAGAATAATAAAGGCACCTCAACTTTTCCTCATTTATGGAGAACAGTCTTATAATATGCATCCAGATATCCTCCAGTCGCACAAGCTGAAAATTGTTCCACTTTACTGCAGCTCTGTAACCGTATGGGAACCAATCCTGTCTGTGTTTTGTGCACATCCAAAATTCCGGCTGAATGACCCGCCCTGGGAGCGAGTTACCAGTGACCCAGGGCTGGGGCAGCAGGAGGTGTGGGGGGGCACTGGTGGGGGGGAGCCCAGGGCTGGGGCAGCAGCAGGGTGGAGGGAGGGCACTGGTGGGGAGGAAAGGGGGAAGCCCAGCGCTGGGGTGGCAGGGGGTGTGGGAAGGGCGGCAGCCACATTTTTTTTTGCTTGGGGCAGCAAAAAACCTAGAGCCGGCCCTGCCCGGAGCTTCCCTGCCTGAACGTAAAGAGCGCACAGCGCGCGTCTCTTTCCCTTGCTGCTGCTGCTGCTGCTGCCGCCGCCTAAGGGCTACAGCATAACAGCAGTGCAAGCTGCTGGTGCTGTAGCACCTCAGGAGGGGAGTTGAGGGGGCCGTGCTGTGCCCCCTCACCATAATCCCATCTAGGTTGTAATTAATTTTGACTGAGTTGACCAGGACAATATCCCTAAGACCTGCAGACTTGTGGCTGCTGCTCTGTGACTTTTAAAGCAGATGAAGCCACTTTTGATTACAGTTTAAAACAAAACGATGCGGGTGAGAGGAGGAAGTGATTGATTGGTTTCACATAGGACCTGGAGTAAAATTGCTATAAAGGATTGTCTGAAACTGGTGTACAGACAAACTAGTGTGTGGCAAAGTCTTAAAATGACTGAGAATTGAAATATTTAATTGTAATGTGCTCTTAAATTAATCAGATTGCATCGACAATTGGGAACCATTTTTATACAGTGATGGTAAAATGTATATTGAAGTAGGCAAGTGCTGCTTCTGACTTTCCACTTTTAATTGACCCTTGTAATCTCGTGGCACTGACGCGTTGTAGCTTCATTTTATATCGGCTTACAGGGCGGGAGCGGGGGGGCACCACCATTTTGGGCCCCACCAAAAATTATACAAACCTGCCGCCTATGACTATTTCAGTCTGTCTGGCAGACTCAAGCAGTCATTGCCCATTCACATTTTCACGGTTATTGCTTAAAAGTCTTTAAATCATGACTTGAGAACTTCAGTAACTCAGGCAGCAGTTATGGGTCTATTATAGGAGTGGATTGATGAGGTTCTGTAGACTGTGACGTGCAGGAGGTCAGACTAGATGATCACAATGGTCCCTTCTGCCCTTGAAGTCGATGAGTAAATGAATTGGGTGCCCAATTCTCATTAATTTTAAAAGGGAGCTGGGCCTCCAGATCTTCTGTGGGGCTTTGAAAATCCCACCCGTGATTATTGAAGATGCAGATGGAGATTCTGGAGCCCAGTTCTGCAGCAAGAGGTGAATTCTGCAGCCTGAGAATTGAGGAATTCACTGGGCCCAGGTGTAATTAAGGAAATAATGTTTATGTAACACCCACCTGTCCAGGCTTCCTGCCGCACTAGAGAGAAACCCCGACACAGGTCTGGTTGTGAGGAGTGTGACAAGGGCTGGCAGCCTGGCAGGAGTTCAGCAGCAGCCCAAGATAATCAGACAAAACCCTCTCCACAGTGTCAGTTTCATTCATAGATTTCCTGGTGCAATTAAATAAAACAATGTAGCAGAGTCTGTGGCCAGGTTCCCTTCATGGAGCTGCACAGGCTGAGACCCCATGGGTAGGGCCCCCTCTAGGGATCTGAGTCAGTCACTCTCCCTGTCCAGTGGTTGTTTCACCTCTCTGCTGAGACTCCAAACAGCATCTGTGTCGGAGCAGATTGTGAGGGTGGATGAGGCGATGTGGAATAGACTAAGACCCAACAGCTCACTTCACACAGGTCACCAGACATCATCCGCATATTGTCATGTGCTATTACTGACCAACTGTACCAGTGCCCCAGCAGTGAAAGCCAGGTGTGGGCCAATACCCAGCTACTTCTCTGCAGTGGAAACCTTTTTGAAGGATCATTGGATTATATTTGTCCTTCCAGCTGCTTTGGTATCTCCCCTGCATTTCCCTAGAATCTTTTGTACAATTTATTGCTGGGAACATTTGTATTTTACATTTCCATAAAGTTGATTTTTTTTTAAATTCTTCCAAAATTAATGAAAGACTAAATGTATAAATTATAAGGTCGCAGAGCGCACAGTGATGGGTGCAGTATAAGAACCTGACTAGATCAGGATGAATCATACCCCTGCTGTGGTAACACCTGCCAGAGGGGTTGCAGCTGGAGGACATCACCATGGGACTCGCATACAGGAATACCCTTCGCACAGCTCTGTCAGTGGGTGGGGCCTGCTCTCCTACAGACTGAGCCAGAGACTTGCCCCAGAACTGGCCAGTGCTGAGGGACCAGCAGGAAGTCAGGAGGCCCCAAGCCTCAGCAGGGGCGGCTCTAGACATTTCGCCGCCCCAAGCACGGCGGCACGCCGCGGGGAGTGCTCTGCCGGTCGCCGGTCCCCCGGCTCCGGTGGACCTCCCACGGGCATGCCTGCGGAGGGTCCACCAGAGAAGCGGGACCGGCGACCGGCAGAGCGCCCCCCGTGGCATGCCGCCCCAAGCACGCGCTTGGCGTGCTGGAGTCTGGAGCCCCCCTGAGCCCCAGGCAGTGCCCATGGCCATCCCTGGGAAACACAGCGCCTAGGGAGCAGCATTAGCAGGAAGTCCCCTGTGATCACAGCTGCCCCTGGGGAACCCATAAAGGAGGATCCCCATCATGAATGGGAAGGTACAGAAAATATCATACAGCCCCAGGTGATATTGCCTTTTCCAGTGAATCTCCACTAGGCTGAGGGAGGGACAATGGGTGTCCCCAGCTCTCACCCATCCATTTCCCTCGCCATCTGCTGTCGGATCCATGGAGCACACTCTGCAGGGGGCCAGTGCCACAGAGACCTCTGAGCCCATTCACATGGGAGCAGGGGACCCTGGTGCAGAGGTTTCCTGTGAGAGCAGCTCTGGGCAGAGGGACATGGGTCACCTCCATATTTGGTAACTTTTCTTCACACCAGTTTGCATTGAAAGGCTCCTTATTTCTGGAGGCAGGAATTGTCCCAAATTAGAGGATTGGGCCAAAAGAAATATGATGAGGTTCAACAAGGACAAGTGCAGAGTCCTGCACTTAGGACGGAAGAATCCCATGCACTGCTACAGACTAGGGACTGAATGGCTGGGCAGCAGTTCTGCGGAAAAGGACCTAGGGGTTACGGTGGGCGAAAAGCTGAATATGAGTCAGCAGTGTGCCCTTGTTGCCAAGAAGGCTAATGGCATTTTGAGTTGTATAAGTAGGGGCATTTCCAGCAGATCGAGGGATGTGATCATTCCCCTCTACTCAGCACTGGTGAGGCCTCATTTGGAGTACTGTGTCCAGTTTTGGGCCCCACACTACAAGAAGGATGTGGATAAATTGGAGAGAGTCCAGCGGAGGGCAACAAAAATGATTAGGGGGCTGGAGCACATGACTTATGAGGAGAGGCTGAGGGAACTGGGATTGTTTAGCCTGCAGAAGAGAAGAATGAGGGGGGATTTGATAGCTGCTTTCAACTACCTGAAAGGGGGTTCCAAGGAGGATGGATCTAGACTGTTCTCAGTGATAGAAGATGACAGAACAAGGAGTAATGGTCTCAAGTTGCAGAGGGGGAGGTTTAGGTTGGACATTAGGAAAAACTTTTTCACTAGTAGGGTGGTGAGGAACTGGAATGGGTTACCTAGGGAGGTGGTGGAATTTCCTTCCTTAGAGGTCTTTAAGGTCAGGCTTGACAAAGCCCTGGCTGGGATGATTTAGTTGGGGTTGGTCCTGCTTTGAGCAGGGGGTTGGACTAGATGACCTCCTGAGGTCCCTTCCAACCCTGAGATTCTATGATTCTATGATTCTATGTTGTAACCTTCAGACTTTACAGCAATACATAATACAGGCAGCACCATAAAACGTTCCCTTATCAGGTCAATGGTTGCTTGATGCACAGAGGCACATTAACTGTCTGACTCTTGGGAAGTTTCATTCTTAAGAAGAGAAGGGAAAAAGTTAGAAAATTTAATCTAACATTGAACAATAACAATAATGGTAGATATTGACTCACACAGGGGACAAGGATAAGGGTACAGTTCTCACCCTTCCCGAATCACCCCCTCTTCTGCTGCCACCCACCCACCTCTTCTGGCCCCTCCCAGTGTCCCGCCCTTCTCTTATCTTAGCCTGTTCCCTTCTGTCCTTGGCAGATCCAGTCACATGAGCCCCCCACGTGGTCTGTCTATTCCTGAGGCAGGGAGGGGGAATCAACACTCCTCAGCTCAATGCTTCAAACCTGTGAGCCCCCATCCCGCTCCCATTGAGTGAATGGTTAAAATCCCCACTGATGTCAATCGGGGCTGAAGCTGGGCTCCATGTGGGGACCTCCCATGTGATTGCCAGTGGCTCAATATCAAACATGGTAGCAGGGAGATGTTGGGGCAAAAATCCAGTAACCTTAGCCTGTTTGCCCCCAAAATCCAGTCACCTTAGCCTGCTCCCCTCTCTCTACAAGGGCAGAACCAGGCTTTTAAACCTGGTGATTAAATGGGGATGTCCACTCCACATTGTGTTTACACCATGTTAGCAGCTCAGTGACATGCAGGTTACTCCCCAGGGTGGAAATACCCTGATTGCCAAGCAGGAGGACACGAGACCTTCACTGGTTGCTGTTTCTCCCAGCATCTGGTAAATAATTTGCCTGACTGATCTGACCCCACCCAGTCTCCCCACCCAGTGCAAAGAAACACTGAGACTGAACTTTCCCCTCATCCTGTGTCATTTGTGACCCGATTACAATCTGTGACCCTGTTTAACAGCAGGAGAAGGGAGCAGGTGGTGAAGAAGGGCAGACAATGAGTAGAGAGGTGTAAAAGCTGAATATACTCTGTGGCTCAGGACCAGAGGCGGATGCATAGCTCACATTCACCAGTGAGTTAAAAGTACACTGAGAAGATTTCAGGAGAGGCAGGAATATCACAAAGCTTATGTAGGCAGTCAGGATTATGGAAGTTTCTGCAAATATAAATGCTATAGAACACTAAGGATTCAAATCCCCTACCATTTCGAACCACCCTTTGCTTTCTAGGGCAAGCATTGGCCACATTTTCCTGGCCTGTAGACAGTGTAGAGTGGAGAACATTTAGTCCCTGAACTGTTCTTGCGTGCAGTGAAGGGACTAAATTCCATGTCAGCAAATTCAATCAGATTTTGCTGCTAATAGCAGATAGTGAACATAAGACCAGCAGTACCAGGTCCAACCAAAGGTCCATGTAGCCCAGTATCCTGTCTACCGACAGTGGCCAATGCCAGGTGCCTCAGAGAGAGTGAACCTAACAGGCAATGATCAAGCCATTCCCCTGAACTTCACTATGGATTTGGTCTGGCTTTTGCCGTGATCTTCCACAAAATGCATGTGATCTTCAATTCTCAACACCTGTAGATCTGCTTTCACTGACTTAATCCAGTCTTCTATCATGATGTCCCCTGGCTTTGTTGGCAAGATATTGAACTCAGATATCTTCCAGTCTCATGGAACATAAATAATAGGAGACTTCTTAGCTGCATCAGCATGCAGGTCTGTCGCCACCTTAGCCAATGATAAAACTTCTCACTGCTCAGTTCTAGCTTGTCGTAGTGCCTCAGCCTGTCCAGTAATGTGTGCTGAAGTTCAGAAAACTGCATGTGTAGTTCTTCAATTCCAGCCTTTATAGATTTCTGACCCGACCTAGACAGTACTACTAGAATTCAACCAATAAACAAATGGGGAAAATCCCGTGGATAGGATCCTGTTTGCAATGCCAATTATGTAAATGGGGAATGGTCCCACTATTGTGGGGAACTTTCCTGGCTTCTGCACTACCCCGCTGGAATCGGACAGCGAGAGGATCCGAGTCCTCACTCCCACTCCCTTTACCTGGAGTTATAAGAGGCAACAATCTGTAACCCACTAATGCTCATTTGACTGGCAAAGTGTTAACAGGCCACTTATCCTTGATTGGTCATCTAGTCCAGTCCCCTGTTCTGAGGCAGGTCTAAGGCCTTGTCTATACTACAAAGTTCAGTTGAATTAAGGCAGCTTATATCAACCTAACTACATAAGTGTACGTACTGCAATGCTACTCCCACTCATTTAACCCTCATTTAAGGCCATTGCAAAGAAACTAAATGAATTCTTTGCATCTGTCTTGATGGCTGAGGATGTGAGGGAGATTCCCAAAACTGAGCCATTCTTTTTAGGTGACAGATCTGAGGAACCTGTCCCAGATTGAAGTATCATTAGAGGAGGTTTTGGAACAAATAGATAAATTGAACAGTAATAAGTCACCAGGACCAAGTGGTATTCACCCAAATGTGAAATTGCAGAACTACTAACTGTAGTCTGTAACCTATCATTTAAATCAGCTTATGTACCAGATGACTGGAGGATAGCTAATGTGACACCAATTTTTAAAAAGAGCTCCAGAGGTGATTGCGGCAATTATAGGCTTGTAAGCCTGACTCAATACTGGGAAAACTGGTTGAAATTATAATAAAGAACAATATTGTCAGACATATAGGTGAACATAATTTGTTGAGGAAGAGTCAACATGGTTTTAGTAAAGGAAAACCATGTCTCATCAATCTGCTAGAATTCTTTGAGAGGGGTCAATAAGCATGTGGACAAGGGTGAGCCAGTGGATATAGTGTACTTAGTTTTCAGAAAACCTTTGACAAGGTCCCTTACCAAAGGCTCTTAAGCAAGATAAGCAGCCATGGGAAAAGAGGGAAGGTGTGCTCATGGATTAGTAACTGGTTAAAAGATAGGAAGGTAGGTATAAAGGGTCAGTTTTCAAAATGGAGAGAGGTAAATAGTGGTGTCCTCCAGGGGTCTGTTCTGGGATCAGTCCTATTCAACATATTCATAAATTATCTGGAAAAGTGGGTAAACAGTGAGATGGCAAAATTTGCAGATGATAAAAAATTTCTAAAGATAGTTAAGACCCAGGCAGACTGTGAAGAGCTACAAAAAGGATCTTTCAAAACTGGGTGACTAGGGAACAAAATGGCAGATGAAATTTAATGTTGATAAATACAAAGTAATGCACATTGGAAAGCATAATCCCAACTATACATATAAAATGATGGGCTCTAAATTAGCTGTCATCACTCAAGAAAGAGATCTCGGAGTCATTGTGGATAGTTCTCTGAAAACATCCACTCGATGTGCAGCGGCAGTCAAAAAAGCGAACAGAATGCTGGGAATAATTAAGAAAGGGATAGATAATAGGACAGAAAATATCATTTTGTCACTGTCATAGGTTTCACCTCCATTCTGGACTTTAGATTACGGAGATGAGGACCTGCATGTGAACCCCTAAACTGAATTACCATCTTAGATCTGGTTTTGCTGCCACCACTCCCAAGTACTATCTCCCTTCCCTGGATAGTCTTGAGAGACTTCTTCACCAATTTTCTGGTGAACATTGATCCAACCCCTTTGATCTTAACACAAGGAGAATTCAACCATCCCCCTTCCTCTCCCCCACCAATTCCTGGTGAGTCCAGATCCAATCCCCTTGGATCTTAATACAAGGAAAAATTAATCAGGTTCTTAAAAATAAGACTTTTAATTAAAGAAAATAAAGGTAAAAGAAAAAACCTCTGGGAGAGATTAACATACCAGCTACTCTCACAGACAACAGATTCAAAACACAGAGGATGTTCCCCTGGGCAAAAACTTAGTACACAAAAGAATTTCCAATTTGATTATTCCTCTAATTGCACAAAGTCACAAAAAGAAAATAAACATAAACCTATTTATTCTTTACTAAACTTACTACTCTGATAAGAGGCTGGTTCCTTGACCTTTTCCACTCCAGCCAAAACTGAAACTGACTAAGATAAAGGGAACTTCCCTCCTTCCTTTTGAAACATCCTGTCCCCCCATTGGTTCCCCTGGTCAGGTGTCAGCTAGGCTAGGTGAACTTCTTAACCCTTTACAGGTAAAAGAGGCATTAACCCTTAACTATCTGTTTATGACAGCCTCTATATAATTCCATGGTATGCCCACATCGTGAATACTGTGTGCAGATGTGGTTGCCCCATCTCAAAAAAGATATATTGGAATTGGGAAAAGTTCAGAAAAGGGCTACAAAAATGATTAGGGGTATGGAACAGTTTCCTTATGAGGAGAGATTAATAAGACTTGGACTTTTCAGCTTGGAAAAGAGATGGCTAAGTGGAGATATGATTGAGGTCTATAAAATTATGACTGGTATAGAGAAAGTAGATAAGGAAGTGTTGTTTACCGCTTCTCATAACAGAAGAACTAGAGTCACCAAATGAAATTAATAAGCAGCAGGTTTAAAACAAACAAAAGGAAGTATTTCTTCACACAACACACAGTCAACCTGTGGAACTCCTTGCCAGAGGATGTTGTGAAGGCCAAGACCATAGCAGGATTCAAAAAAGAACTAGATAAATTCATGGAGGATAGGTCCATCAATGGCTATTAGCCAGGATGGGCAGGGATGGTGTCCTTAGTCTCTGTTTGCCAGAAGCTGGGAATGAGTGATGGGAGATGGATCACTTGATAATTACCTGTTCTGTTCATTCCTTCTGGGGCACCAGCATTGGACACTGTTGGAAGACAGGATACTGGGCTAGATGGGCCTTTGGTCTGACTGAATATGGCCATTCTTATGTTTTCCTGCAACCCCAAGATAATAAAACCAACTTGACAAGAGGTGTAGCACTTAGGGTGACCTAGTTAGAATGATGCAGTTGTCAGTGTAGACCAGGAGTGGGCAAACTATGGCCTGCAGGCTGCATCTGGCCCATCAGACCTTTCATTCTGTCCCTTGAGCTCCATTGCCCTGCTCCACATGCCTGGCACTCCTGTGTATTCGGGACCTGCATGACAGTCATGAGGGCACAACCCAAATGCGCTTCATGCACAGAGCCTGGAATGTGTAAGCCCACGTGCCTGCTACTTGTTCACTTAGGTGACTCTGATGTTTTAGTAATGTTAATTTTCCATTGTTGAGGATAAAACAAAGGGTAGATGGCCAGGGAGTGCTCAGTGGCAGTTTTCAAAGTTGTGGGCTGTTGGGACCTACATGGAAGGAGATTTCTGAGAGCAGGGGGTCTGATGAATCTCAATGAATTCCAATGACTGGAGCTGACATCTGGAAACGTGCTGGTATCAGGGATGCTGGGGCTGTGGGAAGAACCCGTGGCTTGAAGTGGTGTCCATCATACACAGGGTTTACAGTTTGGTTCAATGACTCTCAGCACCCCCATTATACAAATTGTTCCAGCACCTCTGCTTGCCCCTGCCCTGCAGAGAAAGGACACCAAAATGGATGATGCCCTAATAGTGGAAAAGGGAATGACAATCACTATGTGGAAGCTGGCAACTCCAGGCTGCTACCAATCAGTTGCAAGTCAGTTTGGAGTTGGGAAGTCCACTGTGGGGGTTGCAATGATGCAAGTTAATCACCTCCTGCTTGTCTGCTTGTTAATCACCTCCCCCAAACATTAATCACCTACACGGGACTATGACTCTGGGTAATTTGCATGAAATAGTGGTTGGTTTTGCAGCAATGGGATTCCCTGATTGTGGTGGGTGATAGATTGAACACATATCCCCATTTTGGCCCCAGACCACCTTGTGATGGAGTACATCAACACAAAGGAGTACTTCTCTATAGTAATGCAAGCACTGGTAGATTACTAGGGTTGTTTCACCAACATCAATGCAGGCTGGTCTGGGAAGGTGCATGAAACATGCATCTTCAGGAACACTGGCCAGTACAGAAAGCTGAAAACAGAGACTTTCTTTCCACACCAGAAGATTCCTGTTAGCGATATGGAAATGCCAAGAGTGAACCTTGGAGACCCAGCCTACTCCTGCTCCTGTGGCTTATGAAGCCTTACAATGGCAACTTTGAAGTCTGCAGCAATGAGTGCTTCAACAACAGGCACAGCAGGTGCAGAATGACTGTTGAATGTGTCTTTGGTCGCTTAAAGAGGCACTGGCGCTGTCTTTTTGGCAGGTTAGACTTCAGTGAGAAAAATGTTCCCATTGTCATAGTACCTGTGTGCTCTGCATAAGAGGGAGAAGTTTCCAACTATGCTCCTGCCTGTTTCCTATCTTGACTATCCATTCACAGTTTTTCATTGATAGCTTCTCCCCATGCTTTGTGCTTACAGTCCTAAGCACCTGAGAATTGCAGCACCTCCCAGAACATCATTTCCTTACTTTTCTTGTTTTGTATCCTTATCAGATGGAGCCCCTTAGCTGGTGTGCAGAAGGAGACCTCAAGGGCACATCTGCAGATACTAAAGAAACAAGACACAGAGGCATTATTGTGAGTGCATTCTCACCCTGGTTCCAAATGAATTAAAACCACAATTTTATCACTTTTTGTTGGCTGGTACATGGCATGATGAGTTTGGCGAGATAAGACAAAGGGTGGGGGGTTTCAGAGAGGTATCACTACAAGACACTGTTCTGACTACTGGCACTGTTTTCCAGTACCTTATTTCACTCATGAGAGTAAATGAGGATGCAAGGTTGAAGCTCCTATGTGCGTGCGGCTACAGGTCAGGTCCATATGCTGCTTGCCTATGTGCTGCTATGATGCCTGCAGAAGTATTTGCCAATTGGCATGGCAAAGTTTCCTATCATGGGGGAAGAAACAGAGCAACTCTCCCAAGAAACCTTTGGCAGAGGTTTGCGTCGTACCTTCTTACTATTTTTCCTATCTTTCCTTTGCTTTGGGATAGTTTGAATGGGTTCAGTTGCCCTGGCCTGCGATAACACAGCCCTTCATTATAAATGGTCAGTGACTCAGCACAGTTAATCAGTGGAGCTTAGTCTACCTAGGGAACTGGTGTCCACCATCATGACTAGTGCTAGTGCAGGTGCTTTCTGGAAGTCTCAGCAGACAGGCCAGGCATCCCCTGGACATGGAGTGTGAGAGAACTCTCACCCCCAGAGGCCCTGCCAGACCAGCAATGTCCCAGACTGTGCAGCTGCATGAAGGGACAATGGCCTGGGGCTCGGACAATCTGTTGTATTTTGGTTGCACAAGAAAACTCATTAATTACGCCAGGTCTCTAGCTGAGAGTCTGTGCAGCTCCTTGCCCTGCCACACCCCTCACAATCAGGTAAATGTGAGGCTTTCTTTCCCTCACCCCCAGGAGATGGAAGACTTGGAGGATGGTGCCTTTACATGCCATTTCCTTTTTATGTTAGGCCTGGTCTACACTAGGACTTTAATTCAAATTTAGCAGCATTAATTCGAATTAACCGTGCACCTGTCCACACCAGGAAGCCATTTAATTCGACATAGAGGGCTCTTTAGTTCGAATTCTGTACTCCTCCCCGACAAGGGAAGTAGCGCTAAATTCGACATGGCTATGTCGAATTAGGCTAGGTGTGGATGCAAATCGAACTTAGTAGCTCCGGGAGCTATCCCATAGTGCACCACTCTGTTGACGCTCTGGATAGCAGTCTGAGCTTGGATGCTCTGACCAGCCACACAGGAAATGCCCCGGGAGGGAGAACCTCTCTCAGTACCAGTGCTCACACAGCGAACGGGAGGAGAGGTGGCGTCAAGAGGACCAGCAGGCGACTCAAACGCTGCTTGGACTAATGAGGGAGCAAACGGACATGCTCCGACACCTTGTGCATGTTCTGCAGGACCGCAGGCAGGAGGACAGAGCCCCCCTGCAGTGTATCTGCAACCGCCCTCCCCCGCCACAAAGTCCCATACCCCCCTCACCCAAAATAACCAGAAGGAGGGGCGCCAGGGGCCGTGAAAACTGTCACTGCACCCCAGCAGAGTGCTCAAGTACCCCAAAGCTCTCTTACCCTAAATTTTGAGAAGTCCTTTCCTTCCTGCCTCACCCAAGCCCCCGTCCCAGTTTCATCCCCTAACTGTCTAGTTGATAATAAAAAATACTTTTCTGTTAATTACTGTTTCCGTCATGTTCTTTTAGAGGAGACTGTGTTTGAAGGGGGGGAAGGGGGTTGGTAATTGGACAGGACAATCACCTTTACCAGGGTACAGACATGGGGGCAGGATCAGCAGCAGGTCACACACACAGTGCAGTCAGTAGGCACCCTGGTCGGTATGGGACGTGGTTTGCAGGTTCTGTGTGGGTGGGGGGGTACGTGACTTTGTAGCGGGGGAGGGGGGTTACAGATCTCATGCAACGGTCCCTGTCCTGGACCACAGAGCCACGCAGCAGAGGAATCTGTATCCGTCCTCCCCCACCACAAGGCCACATAGCCCCTGCACACAGAGTCCCAAAAAGGAGGGATGGCAGGCTCCGTTGAAACAACCAGTCCGGCACTGCAGACCGCTCTGGGAGCAGGAGCCTGTCATTCCTCGAGTTTAGAGGCGGTCTTTACATCACCGCACACCCTACCCAGCACAGTCCGCGTCCCAGTTTCAACCCTTTAATGCAAAGTCATCAATAAAGAAACCTTTGTAAAGTTACAGTGGAACATGTATTTTATTTTTAAACGTGTGTTGGAAGTGGGGGAAGCGGGGTGGACGGGGTATGTAACTGCAGATGCTAGTCAACAGTCACTTGGTAAAGAAACAGGGGCAGGTTCAGCTTCTCTGTAAAGAAACTGAACAGTCACAGGTCACGCTGCTCGCTGCTCTCTGGTACTTGAAGAGTTCCTTGTCGCTGTGCAAGGCGCCTGCATAGGGCTTCATGAGCCTGGGCATTAGCAGGTAGGCTGGGTCCCCGAGGATCACTATAGGCATCTGCACATCCCCAAGAGTTATTTTGTGGTCCGGGAAGAAACTACCTTCCTGCAGGCGTCTAAACAGACCAGAGTTCCTGAAAACACGCGCGTCATGAACTTTGCCTGGCCACCCGACGTTGATGTTGGTAAAACGCCCCCCATGGTCCACCAGTGCTCGCAGCACCATTGAAAAGTAGCCCTATTTCTCAGCAGCTGACTGTGGAAGAGGTGGACGATAAGGTGCGAGGAGTTGACAACGGCCATAACTGCAGCGGGCTCCATGCTCGCAGTGCGGTGGCGCCCGCGCTGTCACTGAGCAGAAAAGTGCACGAACAGATTGCCCGCAGGCGCTTTCAGGGAGGGAGGGAGGACGTGATTGACGGTTCAATGATGACAGTTACCCAAAACCACCCTCAACACATTTTTTTCCCCAGCATGCATTGGGGGGAAATCCCAGAATTCCAATGGGCAGCGGGGAGTGCAGGAACTGTGGGATAGCTTCCCACAGTGCACCGCTTCCAAATTCGACACTGGCCCCGTTACTGTGGACTCACACAGTCGAATTAGTGTATTTAGTGTGGATACACAAATTCGACTTCATAAGGTCGATTCCACAAATTCGACTTAAGTTGATTCGAAATAGTCTTGTAGTGTAGACATACCCTTAGTGATTCTCAGAGAGCAGGAAAAAACTGGGCAGAGCTGAGTGTCACCTGCCAAAGTGAGTGGGTTGGCTCCAAATGTGTCACTCTCTGGCACTTCTGGGGATGTTTTTTTAAAAGGACTTTGATCCTTGTACTTTACTCGCATGTGACAAGGATTTCTGTTATGATAATTTCTCAGCTACTGAGTTACTTTCATTTCTGAAGCTGGTGGGAGCAGCAGAAACCGGACAGCGATTCCATTCAGTTACAAATGTAGTAAATTAACAACAGACAGAAATGAACAGGACAGAGTGAAACTCCCCTGGCTGTGACTCCTGTGCTGAATGGGTGAAACTGCCTCAGCAAAGGGAGGTTTCCCCTGAAGTGCAAACTCATGGATGCTAGAAAAACTGAGAGCTTTGCAGGACTCTGAAGCTGCTTGGAGGAAGTGTCCCTGCAGGACTCAGCAGGTAAGGGATCTTCCAGCACTGGGACTAGACTCATTTGATATTTCCTCATCCACACACACACACACACACACACACTCAGATGAGCTGTCAGTGTCACAGGGCCCCTCTCCCAGGTTTGTCAGGGGTAAACTGCTGCTCCTATACTTTGAGTGTAAATTTGGCCACAGAAACACACACACATGATGATCAGTAACTGTTTGGTTTTGGTGACACCATGGAGTGTTTAGTCCATTCCAGTCACACAGTGAGGCACAGTCTCTGCCCCACAGAGCTTCTAGCCTGAAGGCTGCGAGAAGGTTTTCCCCTTTGCTGGTTCATTGGGCTTTAGCAGAGCCTGGGGCCCTGCAGTAGAGCTCATTTGCTCTTGCTGTTTTGCTGCCTGATGGGAGCTGTAGTTAGTGAATCGCTTCCTTAAGTGATGTTATTGACTGTGTGCGGCTCCCCTCCCTTACCACTGGATGTATTCATAAGAGGACTTAGGTGCCTAGAAAAAAAATCCCAGAATCAGGACACACTGGGATTCACAAAACTCTGCTCATCCGCAGCCAAACCCTGGAGTGCCTACAATCACTTGGTGCCTACATTTTTGCAGTAACAGTTCACAGATGCTTATTTTTCTGCCTCTGAGCATTTTCCCTACTCCAATCCTCCCAAATACTCAAAGGGTCACTCCCTACCCCAACTAAGGGGTAAAGACACCCCAAGGCTGCAGCCAAGTTGTCCGACATATGGAGGAAGGTGAGTTCATGGCCCTCCTCACTCTTGGAAGATAGTGGCAGGTTCCCATCTCGATTTCAACCCTCAAGGCATTGAAGTGGCAGGAGGCCCATGAAAATTCCCCATGTGCACCCTGCTAGTGTTATCTAAAAGATAAGACCCAAGGGAGGGTGTGAAACTACTCTGAACTGTGTTCTGAAAACAGTCAGTTTGAGTAATGAAAGTCTGTGCTGTAAGAATCTTGAAATTGCCTAGTAGAAAAGCCACCAAGCGGATGGGAAATTGGTTTTGGCCTGTATGGAAAACATCTGTGGCTTTATCTGAACTTGGAAGGCATCTGAGTCCCAAGCAGCAGGAGATCTGAATGCTCACAGGTCACTGGTTGAAGAGATCTCGCTTAGTTTGATGTCAAAGGGGAAAGAGATGTGACAAAGTGGGAATTGTATGTAATATTTTTATGAACTGTCTGTACGACTGTGTACCTATCACCTTGGCAGCACTATTCATTGGGGGAAATAATTGCTTTTCTCCCTGGGACATGGTAGATGAAGGTAGGCAGCTCAGACATAGAGCTGCTTGGACTTTCTGGGCTAGAATCAACACACTGGAATGGCCAATCCTACAGAAAAAACAGGAGTACTTGTGGCACCTTAAAGATTAACAAATTTATTTAAGCATGAGCTTTCGTGAGCTACAGCTCCGAAGAAGTGAGCTGTAGCTCACGAAAGCTCATGCTTAAATAAATTTGTTAGTCTTTAAGGTGCCACAAGTACTCCTGTTTTTTTGGCGGATACAGACTAACACGGCTGCTACTCTCAATCCTACAGAGACAATGGAAACCACAATGACTAAGTATTAACACCTCGCTGCAGGGGAAGCTGAACATGGGAGCACAACATGGCTGTGTCTGGAGAGCAAAGAGGAGAGGTGTCAGGGTTAGGTTAGGAAGAGCAGGGTACAAAGACAGAGCGCTGCTGGAATGGGGAGACAAAGAAGACAGGGCAGGCAAGGATGCGCCTGGTGACAACCTGGCTTCCACTCAGCAGAGCCAGCACCCCCAACTGTCAATTACCCCCACCAATGCCCCTGGGGGAAACCCCATTCCCTCTGCACCATCCTCCCCCCACCAGCACCCATGAGAGAGACTGGACCTCCCCTAGTTCACCCTGCTATATCCCCCCACCAGCACTCCTGGTTTAGGGAGAGTCAGGTCCAGTTTGGTCTGGGGAAGTATGTGGGTTAGGTCCAGTTTGGAGGGTTGGCCTGGTCTTTTGGGGGCACAGCTGGTCCTAATCCTAATCTCTGTGTGTCTCTGCTGAGGGGGGGAGGACTAGCAAGACTAATATGAATAACGATACTGTAAATACAATGTAATAGAGTTTTTCATATTTTTTTTAATGTTTTAAACAGTTTTTAA
Source organism: Mauremys mutica (assembly GCF_020497125.1). Taxonomy (NCBI): domain Eukaryota; kingdom Metazoa; phylum Chordata; order Testudines; family Geoemydidae; genus Mauremys; species Mauremys mutica. The sequence goes on from NC_059083.1 coordinate 40,184,652, forward strand.
ATTTGCCCCTGTTTCATGCAAAAATGTACTTCAAGCCCTGGTAGCTCCTATGAGAAATGTGATGGATGAGATAATGGGTTGGTTCCCTCTTAGTGGGGGCAGCACATGGCTGGTGTGTTGGCCAGCTTTGTTAGCTGGTTTTACACACACACACACACACACACACACACACACACACACACACACACGAAGACAAAACAAGACAAACACACACAAAAGGGGAAAGACACAAAAGGGGAAAGAAAGACACACACACACTCAGAGCCCCCCCCCACAACACACACACACCAGGATTCCTGGCATCCAGGTCACTTTCCCCACCTGAGCTGTGCTAGGAGGCATCAGGAGCTGCTGCTCTTCACTCATGCAGCCCAGGTGGGGAAAGTGACCTGGATGCAGGGAGCCCTGATATTGCTCTCAATTCTTCCATCACAGCCCCCTAGGGGTGTGTGGGGCAGGAGCACCAGTCCTAGGGGGAGCAAGCAGCAATGCCAGCTGCTTTGTGCATCTAGGTGGGTCAGTTTCCCCACATAGGTGCAGGAAGGAGATGCAGGGGTTAGCAGTAAATAGGTGCAGGAATTCGGGGTGCAGGAAGGGGAGCAGGCCTGTCTGTGCATGTGCTGCCAGCTGTCTGTCTCCTCCCTGCTCCCTACTGGCCACAGCTGGGTGTCAGCAGTGCTGGCCCTGTACAAATCAGCTGGTAGCAGGTGGGTGGGTGAAAGAGCCAGGCTGAGCCAAGAGAGAGGGGAGCATAGTCATGAGTCACAGTGGGTTCACTCCACTCACCTGGCCTTGCTTTCTCTCCACACAGGCTGGGGACCGGCTCTGGCCAGCAGCCAAGGGGCTCTGCCTGTGGGGTAGGTGAGCAGGTAGGCTGGCTTGGCACAAACAGGCCCCTGAGCAGGTTTTGTCCAGGGGCAGTGCCCCCTTGACACACTGAAGCACCATTTTATAATCCTGCATAGGGCCCGTAAATCCTAAGGACAGCCCTGGTAATGAGAGAGGCAGCTAAAAGCAATGCCCTAAACGGCTTGCTGCTGGGACAAGCTGCCAGGTTTCAGAGCCCAGGTCCCACCATGTGCTGGGCTTGTGTTTCTCCAGCAGTGAAATTGCAAATGAGGGGCAGCGCCAGAGACAGAAGCTGCATTTTCTCTCTTTGCTGGTCTTGTCTTTCCCCTTTTGTGTGTGTTTGTCTTGTTTTGTCTTCTTAGCAAACATGCCTGGACTTTATCAACAACAGCAACAACAACAGAGTCAGCCCATGTCAGTAACTTCTCTTTTCCCCACAAAGAAGTTAGTAACATGTATGCCATGTCGATCCCAGGAGATTAGAGAGACAGGTGGGGAGAGGTAACATCTTTTATTGGACCAAATTCTGTTGGTGAGAGACACAAGCTTTCAAGACACACAGAGCTGTTCTTCAGGTCACCATCTTTCTTCCCATAATTTATTACCATCTAAGAGACTGTCACATAAGGGCATGTCTACACTACAAAATTAGGTTGATTTTATTCAGTTTGACTGTGAGCATCCGATTTTGCATGTCCCCACTAGGTGGCTGTGGTTGACAGGGCACATCCTCACTGCCAGGGGTTACATCAACTCAAGGAGTGATGCACTGTGGGTAGCTATCCCACAGTCCCTGCAGCAAATTGGAATTCTGGGCTAGGGTCCCAATGCCTCATGGGATGAAAATATTGTTGCGGGTGGTTATGGATGCATGTCACCAGTCTCCTATGTCTGTGGCTCAGAACCAGAGTGGCTGGTTGCCTGCCTTGTCCTGTGGTACGTTTGTCTAAGCTCCTTTATTTCCACATGGCACTGCTGTGTGTCCATGGTGTAGCTCTTATCCACCATGTCCTGTGCGATTTTGGCATGGATATCGGTGTTTCTTTGCTGGTTCAGACTCTGCCTGCACAAATGCTTCCGTCTGCTCCCCTCTCAGCAATCAGATACAGCATCTCCTGAAGGATCCATGCTGGAGTGAATTTGTGTGTCTGGGCAGGCATGCTCAGCTATGCTGGTGAGCTCTCCAGGCTGTTCCATCAGGGAATGAACATTCAAAAGTTCCCCAGGGCTTTTCCTGCTCACCTGGCTGAAGAGCATTGGAGTTCAAAGTGCTCACTGGAGTGTCTGGGTCATCACCTGGAGGCCAGTAACTCTGAATTATAATACACAGTGTTTACACTCCCCTTAATTCGAGGCATGAATATCGCCTCTGACTTTACTCCACTCATTCAGGTGGAGTACAGGAGTTGATTTTAAAAGCCTTTAGGTTGACAGGAGTGTAAACTCATTATAAATTTGACCTAATGCTGAATATGTTGACCTAAGCTTGTAATGTGGACCAGCCCTAAAGGCTTTTTCCTTTTAAAAACTCTTTCCAGCTAAAGGAAAAGGAAACCAGGGATATTGTTAAATGAAAGGCTAATTTAATATTTTATACTTCAAATGCTTTAACTATTTTTCCTTCATTTTTGATATCTTTAATAAAAGATTGAAAACATTTGTTATGGTGCATTTGCCATGGTGCTAAGCAGGCTGAGGTCTCTGTGTACCAAATCCAAGCCCATTTTAACTGTTTAATGTTGAACAGTGACTGGGTCGTGTTAACACCTTTGACTCTTTGGGCCCCTATGGGTACGTCCACACAGCAATAAAAGACTCACAGCAGTAAATCTCAGAGTCTCGGTCAACAGAAAGTGTAGACATACCCTATATTACAACTAAATTTACACAACACTCTTATTCCAGAAGACGATTGCATTGTTCCTGTTTACCCAATGCACTACAGAATTGGGCTAACACACAAACAGGGCATTCTTGCGCCGAAATTAGTGTCCACATATGGATTTATTCTGGAATAATCATTAACCTTAGCACAGGTGCAGCTCCAGGGAGCAAGTACTAGTGCAACCGTGCTGCCAGCAACTGCTGGCACTTTAATCTCAGTCATGTTTGACCCTGTTTGGAGCTAGTGCAAACTAGAGCTATGGGGAGAATCCCTTCCCAACTCCATGCATTGCACACTAGGGTGGGCTAACCCTGCCAGTCACTGCACGTCTGATTTTGTTTGTTTCTTCTGATCCCAGACCCAGCTACGATGATGGGGAAGGTTCCCTCATTCTCCTGCAGCTCCACAGTGAGCTCCGCTCTGCCCAGCTACGTCGCTCTCTGCCTCACTCTACAGGTTCACAGGCTGGTATCAGGTAGGAGCTCCAGCCTCCTCGCTGGGTTTGCTGCCTGTTCTCACGCAGAGCTCTGCTGCCCTGCAGCTCCTCACACATACAGAGAGAAGTGACCATGTCACCCCTTCCAGGGTCACCCCCACAGGACACCCCCGCAGCTCAGGGCACACCCACAATATCCCTTCTTCTAATGCTGTCCAATGGACTCTTGCCAGCCAAAGACCTGGGTGAAAACTCCCATTGACTTCAGTGGGGCCTGGATTTCTCTCCTGAATTTTGGTGTCTCCACTTCCCTTATGGTCCTTGCTTTAATCTAGCACCAGCCTCCTCTCTGCCCTTTCCTGCTAGCATGAGAGTGTCCCTGCCCCGTATTCCTCCTGCCACCTGGCACATTTGCTGACAACAACTTTCATTGACACAGAGTGAGGGTGAAGGGGCAGTTAAAGGGGATGAAGGGCTTGTAAAATGTGACAAGTGTGAGGCTGTTTCTGGGCAGTAGCTCTGTGCAGAACAGGGTCAGTAGCTCCTGTTCAGAGCAGCTCCCCTAAAAACAAGTTTTCCCTTAGCAAGGAGAAGGCGTTTGACTCTGTGCTACAGTTGTCATGTGCCCTGATCCCTGAGTAATGTGCTTTATCTGCGCAGGCAGAGTGTGGGTCTGTGTGAGGTGTGTGTATTGGATCATCTCTCAGAGAGGGCAGAGTTAAGGTTGCTTTGGCCTGTACCTTAACTTTGCATTTGCTGGTGTTCAGAGCCCTGAGTTTTGCTGAACTGTTTTCTGGAAGGACCTGAGATACCTCTGGGAACCTTAACTCTGCATAGGCAAAGATTTTTGTCAGTGTCTTTCCTACTTTCTGGAACAGAAAGAGGACTCCTTGTAGTAGACATTAATGGTCATTTAGGCAGTTGTAGTTATCACTTAAATTTGCAGTTGATACATCATAGAATCATAGAATTCAAGATCAGAAGGGACCATTATGATCATCTAGTCTGACCTCCTGCAAGATGCAGACCACATAAGCTGATCCACCCACTCCTGAAATAATTCTCTCCCTTGACTCTGCTGTTGAATGCTCCAAATCATGATTTTAAAGACTACATGACTGTGGCTAAATAATAACACAAAGCCCTAACTTTTCTATAGTGCTTTTCATCAGTAGAGCTCAAGGAACTTTATTCATTATCCCCATTTTACAGATGGGGAAACTGAGGCACAGAGCAGTGAAGAGACTTGCCCAAGATCACCCAGCAGGCCAGTGGCAGAGCCAGGAATAGTCCCAGTCCAGTGGTCTCTCCACTAGGCCACACAGTTGCTATGTCGTTCCTCAGCACTCCTCGCCCTGCCTGTACATTTTGTTACAGTGCAATGGGGATAATGGGGTTGTGCTTTGAAGGGTTTACAGTGTGTAGTTGCTAACAGGGCTGGTGCGAGAAATCTGAGACACAGCCCATGTCCCAACATCTCGACAGTTCCCTGGTTCTTACAGTGACTGCAAATGTGAGAGAAAACTGCTGAGTCTGACTCCTTCTCCATCCTCTGCCCCACCATCCCTCACAATGTGTAGACCCCATTCCCCCTCCAACATCCCAGCTCTCCCTCCCCTTCCCTCACCATGAAGCCATTAGTTAGCACTGTCGAAGCCTTTAAGATGTAAGATGTTGTTCCTTGCAGTCTCCAGATGGGGTAGATGTACCTGCGCTAGCTCTGATCAAGCTGTCGTGCTATAAATGGCAGAGTAGCCACAGTAGTGTGAGCAGCCTCCCCAACTATGTACCTAGGGTCCTGGGCAGGATCATACCTGGAGAGCTAGCCCATCCCCCTGCTCACACCACCATGGCTACACTTTCTCATGGATGACTATGAGCCGCCAATGTGATATGGCCGTTAAAAAAGCTAATGCAGTTTTAGGATGCATCAGGCGAGGTATTTCCAGCAACGATAAGGAGGTGTTAGTACCGTTATATAAGGCACTGGTGAGACCTTATCTGGGATACTGTGTGCAGTTCTGGTCTCCCTTGTTTAAGAAGGATGAATTCAAACTGGAACAGGTACAGAGAAGGGCTACTAGGATGATCCGAGGAATGGAAAACCTGTCTTATGAAAGGAGAGTCAAAGAGATTGGCTTGTTTAGCCTAACCAAAAGAAGGCTGAGGGGGGATATGATTGCTCTTTATAAATATAGCAGAGGGATAAACATTAGGGAGGGAGAGGAATTATTTAAGCTTAGTACCAATGTGGACACAAGAACAAATGGGTATAAACTGGACACTAGGAAGTTTAGACTTGAAATTAGACGAAGGTTTCTAACCATCAGAGGAGTGAAGTTCTGGAACAGCCTTCCAAGGGGAGTAGTGGGGGCAAAAGACATATCTGGCTTTAAGACTAAGCTTGATAAGTTTATGGAGGGGATGGTATGATGGGATAGCCTAATTTTGGCATTAATTGATCTTTGATTATTAGCAGGTAAATAGGCCCAATGCTCTGTGATGGGATGTTAGATGGGTTGGGATCTGAGTTACTACAGAGAATTCTTTCCTGGGTGTCTGGCTGGTGAGTCTTGCCCACATGCTCGGGGTTTAACTGATCACCATATTTGGGGTTGGGAAGGAATTTTCCTCCAGGGAAGATTGGCAGAGGCCCTGGAGGTTTTTCGCCTTCCTCTGCAGCATGGGGCACGGGTCATTTGCTGGAGGATTCTCTGCAGCTTGAAGTCTTCAAACTACAATTTGAGGACTTCAGTAACTCAGACATAGGCTAAGGGATTGCTACAGGAGTGGATGGGTGAGATTGAGTGGCCTGCATTGTGCAGGAGGTCAGACTAGATGATCATAATGGTCCCTTCTGACCTTAAAGTCTATGAGTCTAGGAGTCTATGCTAGCTCAGTCAAAGCTAGAGGGTGCATGTCTCCCCGCACAGGAAATTACATCTCCAGCTCAAAGTGTAGATGTCCCCTCAGTGTTACCAGCTCACAGAACTTTATCACAAGTCTCATGCTATTTGCTGGGTTTCTTAAAAATACAGCTTCCAGAGGCCTGTGATTAGCTGAGAATATCAGCTTTCATTTTGTTTTAAAGTATGTTTCTGTCCATCTTGGTGCAGATAAATACTTGGAGATGTGACCCAAGTCATCTTTAAAGGTTCAGAAATCAGAAAGCAGAGACCAATTTTATGATTTTAAAAAAAATTTCTTTATTTTTAAGCCAATCTCATAATTTGGGGGCGGGAGGGAAAACGACTGTCTCCTGATTTTTGCACATTTCAGAGTTGGCAATATGCATCCTGCTGCATTTAGATTCCTGTCTGTCTTGGTTCCTCTCCAATTTAATTTTAGTTTTCCCCTGACTCATTTAACAGCACAGTTCACAGTGGCTGGACCTGACCATCCAGTCATTGCTGCCCTAGGTGGGGAGGCCGTCCTGCCCTGCCACCTCTCCCCCAGGATGAGCGCTGAGAACATGGAGGTGGGATGGTTACGATCCCAGGACTCTGAATTGGTGCACCTGTATCGTGATGGGAAGGATCAGTACAGAGAGCAGATGCTGGAATATCGAGGCAGAACTGAGCTCTTGAAAGACGACATCACCAATGGGAGAGTATTCCTGAGAATACGCAATATCCGACCCTCCGACGATGGGCCATACAGTTGTTATTTTCAGTCAAATGCTTCTTACAAAGACACTTTATTGGAACTACAGGTGGCAGGTTAGTAACTTGTTCTGATACTTTGACATCTTCAGTGGGGTAATAAGTGGAGTCAGAGGGGTCATTGTGAGATGCCACCTGATGTGTCTCATTATAGTGAGGCAGTAGCTCTGCTCTGGTTAAGGTTTATTCTAGCTCACTGTTTAACAGCTGTTTTTTCTAAGGGCTCTAAAATCCAGAAACATACTCAGATTGTCTTGAAATTTGCTATGACACATTGGAGCCTGGGACAGGGTTCATAGATTCATAGACTCTAGGACTGAAAGGGACCTCGAGAGGTCGAGTCCAGTCCCCTGCCCTCATGGAAGGACCAAATACTGTCTAGACCATCCCTGATAGATATTTATCTAACCTACTCTTAAATATCTCCAGAGATGGAGATTCCACAACCTCCCTAGGCAATTTATTCCAGTGTTTAACCACCCTGACAGTTAGGAACTTTTTCCTAATGTCCAACCTAAACCTCCCTTGCTGCAGTTTAAGCCCACTGCTTCTTGTTCTATCCTTAGAGGGGAAAGTGTCAAGGTTCCTTCCCCACTCTGAACTTTAGGGTACAGATGTGGGGGACCTGCATGAGAAGCTCTAAGCTCAATTAACAGCTTAGATCTGGTCTGGCTGCCACCACTCACAAGCACTACTTTCCTTCCCTGGGTAGCCTTGAGAGACTTCACCAATTTGCTGGTGAACACAGATCCAAACCCCTTGGATCTTAAAACAAGGAGAAATTAACCATCCCCCCTCCTTTCTCCCACCAACTCCTGGTGGATCCAGATCCAACCCCCTTGGATCTAAAAACAAGGAAAAATCAATCATAGAATTCAAGATCAGAAGGGACCATTATGATCATCTACTCTGACCTCCTGCAAGATGCAGGCCACATAAGCCGATCCACCCACTCCTGAACTAATTCACTCCCTTGACTCTGCTGTTGAATGCTCCAAATCATGATTTAAAGACTTCAAGTAGCAGATAATCCATCAGCAACTGACCCCTGCCCCATGCTTCGGAGGAAGGCGAAAAACCTCCAGGGCCACTGCCAATCTACCCTGGAGGAAAATTCCTTCCCGACTCCAAATATGGCGATCAGCTGAACCTCGAGCATGTGGGCAAGACTCTCCAGCCAGACCTTCTGGAAAAGGCTAACAATATCCCAACATTGACCCTTTGTACTAATTACCAGTGTGGCACGTTATTGACCTATTGACTAAACCCGTTATCCTATCATACCATCCCCTTCATAAACTTATCCAGCTTAATCTTAAAGTCATGGAGGTCCTTCGCCCCCACTGTTTCCCTTGGTAGGCTGTTCCAGAATTGCACTCCTCTGATGGTTAGAAACCTTCGTCTAATTTCAAGCCTAAATTTCCTGACTGACAATTTATATCCGTTTGTCCTCGTGTCCACATTAGCAGTGAGCTGAAATAATTCCTCTCCTTCCCTGGTATTTATCCCTCTGATATATTTAAAGAGTGCAATCATATCTCCTCTTATCCTTCTTTTGGTTAAGGAAAACAAACCGAGCTCCTCAAGTCTCCTTTCATACGACAGGCTTTCCATTCCTCGGATCATTCTAGTGGCCCTTCTTTGTACCCGTTCCAGTTTGAATTCATCCTTCTTAAACATGGGAGACCAAAACTGCACACAGTACTCCAAATGAGGTCTCACCAACGCCTTATATAACGGGACTAGCACCTCCTTATCTCTAGTAGAAATACCTCGCCTAATGCATCCCAAGACCGCATTAGCTTTTTTAACGGCCACATCACATTGCCTACTCATAGTCATCCTACGATCAGCCAGGACTCCTAGGTCCTTCTCCTCCTCCGTTACTTCCAACTGGTGCGTCCCCAGCTTATAACTAAAATTCTTGTTAGTCATCCCTAAATGCATAACCTTACATTTCTCATTATTGAATTTCATCCTGTTACTAATACTCCAGTTTACAAGGTCATCCAAATCTCCCTGGAGGATATCCCGATCCTTTTCCGAATTGGCAATACCTCCCAACTTGGTGTCATCCACAAACATTATCAGCCCACTCCTACTTTTGGTTCCGAGGTCAGCGACAAATAGATTAAATAAAATCGGACCCAAAACCGAACCTTGAGGAACTCCACTGGTAACCCCCCTCCAACCCGACAGATCACCCTTCAATACGACCCTCTGCAGTCTCCCCTTTAACCAGCTCCTTATCCACCTCTGGATTTTCATTTCGATCCCCATCTTTTCCAATTTAACCAGTAATTCCTCATGCGGCACCGTATCAAACGCCTTACTGAAATCAAGATATTAGATCCACCACATTTCCCTTGTCTAAAAAATCTGTTACTTTCTCAAAGAAGGAGATCAGGTTGGTTTGGCACGATCTACCTTTTGTAAAACCATGCTGTAATTTGTCCCAGTTGCCATCGGCCTCAAGGTCCGTAACCACTCTCTCCTTTAAATTTTTTTCCATGACTTTGCATACTACAGATGTTAAGCTAACAGGCCTGTAGTTACCCGGGTCACTTTTTTTCCCCTTCTTGAATATAGGAACTATATTAGCTAATCTCCAGTCAAACGGTACAACCCCCGAGTTTAGAGATTTATTAAAAATCATCGCTAACGGGCTTGCAATTTCACTCGCCAATTCCCTTAATATTCTAGGATGAAAATTATCCGGGCCCCCCGATTTACTTCCGTTAAGCTGTTCAAGTTTGGCTTCTACCTCAGATACCGTAATGTCTACCCCCATATCTTCATTCCTGTCAGTCCCTCTACCACTATTCCTTATCCCTTCATTAGTCTCATTAAAGACCGAGGCAAAATATTCATTCAGATATTGTGCCATGCCAAGATTATCCCTAATCTCCACTCCGTTTAAAGTTTTAAGCGGTCCCACTTCTTCCTTCTTGGTTTTCTTCCTATTTATATGGCTAAAAAACCTTTTGCTATTGGTTTTAATCCCCTTCGCTAGGTCCATCTCCACCCGGCTCTTTGCCTTTCTCACTCTTCCCTACACCCTCTGACCTCAATAAGGTAGGTTTCTTTGCTGATCCCTCCCATTTTCCAGTCCTTGTACGCTTTCTGTTTTTTCTTAATCACCCCTCTGAGATGCTTGCTCATCCAGCTCGGTCTAAAACTGCTACCTACGAACCGTTTTCCCTTTCTCAGGATACAGGCCTCTGACAGCTCCTGCAACTTCAACCTGAAGTAACCCCAGGCATCTTCCGCCTTTAGATCCCTAAATATGTTAGTCCAATCCACTTCCCTAACTAGTCGCCTCAGTTTAGTAAAGTTAGCCCTTTTGAAATCGTAAACCTTAGTCTCACATGCAATTTTGTTTATCCTTCCATTTATTTTGAACCGAATTAGCTCATGATCACTCGAGCCAAGGTTGTCCCCTACAACTATTTCCTCAACAAGGTCCTCGTTACTCACCAAAATCAGATCTAAAATGGCATCCCCCCCCTCGATGAAGGAATTCATCAGCTATCATGTCTAGGAAAAGCTGAGCCCTATTATTATTACTAGCATTTGTTTCCCAATCTATATCCGGGAAGTTAAAGTCTCCCATGATCATACAGTTCCTATTAGTATTTACCTCCTTAAAAACATTAAAGAGCTCTCTATCCATATCCAGGCTAGATCCCGGTGGTCTATAGCACACCCCAATCACTATCCCAGGGGACGCTCTAGTAGTTTTCTTCCCCAATGTCACCATTGCCCAAACAGACTCCTAGCAATGTATTATCCATTGCATTGCTAGTTATTTCGTTACATTTCACCTCATTATTGACATACAATGCTACTCCCCCACCTTTACCTTTGTTTCGGTCTTTCCTAAACAGCACATACCCTTCCATACCTGTACTCCAGTCATGGCTACCGTTCCACCATGTTTCGGTTATTCCTACGATATCCGGTTTCAATTCTCAGACCAGGAGCTCCAGTTCCTCCATTTTGTTACCTAAGCTTCTCGCATTGGTGAACAAACATCCTAATTTTTGCTGTTTGGCTCCTCTCACCCTTTTCACCCAACTTGGTAGGGACACAGTACTACCAGTATGACCTGTCGGTCTAGTATCCGTCCCCCCCCCCTTCCTTATACCTAACCCTCCCTCTCTGGCTATATCTGTTGTTATCCTGTTGCTCTCACTCTCAATGTATAAATTTGGCGTGGAGAGTACCTGGACCTCTCCCAACCATCTCCCCCCAATGTCTAGTTTAAAGCTCTTTTAATCAGATGAGCCAGCCTCCCTCCTAGAATTTTACTTCCTTCCCTACTTAGGTGGAGCCCATCCCGTGAGAACAGTTCCCTGTCCCCGAAAGCCTCCCAGTGCCCATACATCCCAAAGCCCTCCTTGTAACACCACTCCCTCAGCCAACTATTTATCGTCACGATCTTGTCACCCCTTTGGCGCCCTTCCCTAGGGACAGGTAGAATCCCACTGAAGATCACCTGAGCCTCAATTTCCTTGAGCGTCTTACCCAACCTGGCATAGGCTCCCTTGATCCTCTCTAGCGAGAATCTAGCCGTGTCATTTGTTCCTACATGAAGGATGATCAACGGGTTCTTACCTGCTCCTCTTAGGATCCTTTTCAACCTCAGGTCCACATCCCGTATTTTAGTGCCCGGTAGACAGCACACCCTTCTGTTCTCTGGTTATTTAAAAAAGGCTTTTAATTAAAGAAAAGAAAGGCACAAGAAAAACCCCTGGGAGAGATTAGCATACCAGCCATTCTCTCAGACAACAGATTCCAAACACAGAGGATGTTCCCCTGGGCAAAACCTTAGTTACACCAAAAAAAATACCCAAATACCCAATTTGATTCTTCCTCTAATTGCACAAGACAGGTTACAAAGAAATAAACATAAACCTATTTATTCCTTTCTAAACTTACTCCTCTGATAAGAGGCTGGTTCCTTGATCTTTTTTCTCTGGCTGAAACTGAAACTAAACAAAGGAAACTTCCCTCCTTCCTTTTGAAACATCTTGTTCCCCCATTGGTTCCTCTGGTCAGGAGTCAGCTAGGCTAGGTGAACTTCTTAACCCTTTACAGGTGAAAGAGGCATTAACCCTTAACTATCTGTTTATGACAGAAGGTGAACAAGTTTTCTCCCTCCTCCTGATGACACCCTTTTTGATACCTGAAAACTGCTATCATGTCCCCTCTCAGTCTTCTCTTTTCCAATCTATACAAATCCAATTCTTTCAGCCTTCCTTCGTAGGTCATGTTCTCAAGACCTTTAATCATTTTTGTTGCTCTTCTCTGGACCCTCTCCAATTTCTCCACATCTTTCTTGAAATGCGGTGCCCAGAACAGGACACAATACTCCAGTTCAGGCCTAACCAGTGCAGAGTAGAGCGGAAGAATGACTTCTTGTGTCTTGCTCACAACACACCTGTTAATTCATCCCAGAATCATGTTTGCTTTTTTTGCAACAGCCTCACATTGTTGACTCATATTTAGCTTGTGGTCCACTATAACCCCTAGATCCCTTTCTTCCGTACTCCTTCCTAGACAGTCTCTTCCCATTCTGTATGTGTGAAACTGATTGTTCCGTCCTAAGTGGAGCATTTTGCATTTGTCTTTATTAAACTTCATCCTGTTTACCTCAGACCATTTCTCCAATTTGTCCAGATCATTTTGAATTACGACCCTGTCCTCCAAAGCAGTTGCAATCCTTCCCAGTTTGGTATCATCTGCAAACTTAATAAGCGTACTTTCTATGCCAACATCTAAGTCATTGATGAAGATATTGAACAGAACCGGTCCCAAAACAGACCCCTGAGGAACCCCACTTGTTATACCTTTCCAGCAGGATTAGGGAACCATTAATAACTACTCTCTGAGTACGGTTATCCAGCCAGTTATGCACTCACCTTATAGTAGCCCCATCTAACTTGTATTTGCCTAGTTTATCGATAAGAATATCATGCAAGACCATATCAAATGCCTTACTAAAGTCTAGGTATACCACATCCACCGCTTCTCCCTTATCCACAAGACTCGTTATCCTATCAAAGAAAGCTATCAGATTGGTTTGACATGATTTGTTCTTTACAAATCCATGCTGGTTATTCCCTATCATCTTACCACCTTCCAAGTGTTTGCAGATTATTTCCTTAATTACTTGCTCCATTATCTTCCCTGGCACAGAAGTTAAACTTAACTGGTCTGTAGTTTCCTGGATTGTTTTTATTTCCCTTTTTATAGATGGGCACTATATTTGCCCTTTTCCAGTCTTCTGGAATCTCTCCCGTCTCCCATGATTTTCCAAAGATAATAGCTAGAGGCTCAGATACCTCCTCTATAGCTCCTTGAGTATTCTAGTATGCATTTCATCAGGCCCTGGTGACTGCAGGCATCTAACTTTTCTAAGTGATTTTTAACTTGTTCTTTTTTTATTTTATCTTCTAAACCTACCCTCTTCCCATTAGCATTCACTATGTTAGGCATTCCTTCAGACTTCTCGGTGAAGACCAAAACAAAGAAGTCATTAAGCATCTCTGCCATTTCCAAGTTTCCTATTACTGTTTCTCCCTCCTCACTGAGCAGTGGGCCTACCCTGTCCTTTGTCTTCCTCTTGCTTCTAATGCATTGATAAAAAGTCTTCTTGTTTCCCTTTATGCCCATAGCTAATTTGAGCTCATTTTGTGCCTTTGCCTTTCTAATCTTGCCCCTGCATTCCTGTGTTGTTTGCCTATATTCAGCCTTTGTAATCTGTCCTAGTTTCCATTTTTTATATGACTCCTTTTTATTTTTTAGATCATGCAAGATCTCGTGGTTAAGCCAAGGTGGTCTTTTGCCACATTTTCTATCTTTCCTACCCAGCGGAATAGCTTGCTTTTGGGCCCTTAATAGTGTCCCTTTGAAAAACTGCCAACTCTCCTCAGTTGTTTTTCCCCTCAGTCTCGATTCCCATGGGACCTTACCTATCAGCAGGGGCGGCTCTAGGAATCCGGCCGTCCCAAGCACGGCGGCATGCCGCAGGGGGTGTGCTGCCGGTCGCCGGTCCCGCGGCTCCGGGGGACCTCTTGCAGACGTGCCTGCAGAGGGTCCGCTGGTCCCGCAGCTCCGGTGGACCTCCCGCAGGCATGACTGCGGAAGGTCCGCCGGAGCCGCCTGCTTGGCGCGCTGGGGTCTGGAGCCGGCCCTGCCTATCAGCTCTCTGAGCTTACCAAAATCCGCCTTCCTGAATTCCATTGTCTCTATTTTGCTGTACTCCCTTTTACCCTTCCTTAGAATTGCAAACTCTATGATTTCATGATCACTTTCACCCAAGCTGCCTTCTACTTTCAAATTCTCAATGAGTTCCTCCCTATTTGTTAAAATCAGGTCTAGAACAGTTTCCCCCCTAGTAGCTTTTTCAACCTTCTGAAATAAAAAGTTGTCTGCAATGCAGTCCAAGAACTTATTGGATAGTCTGTGCCCTGCAGTGTTATTTTCCAAACATATATCTGGATAGTTGAAGTCCCCCATCACCACCAAATCTTGGACTTTGGATAATTTTGTTAGTTGTTTAAAAAAAGCCTCATCCATCTGGTTAGGTGGCCTGTAGTAGACTCCTAGCATGACCTCACCCTTGTTTTTTACCCCTTTTAGCCTAACCCAGAGACTCTCAACACTTCTGTCTTCTATGTCCATCTCCACCTCAGTCCAAGTGTGTACATTTTTAATATATAAGGCAACACCTCCACCCTTTTCCCCCTGTCTATCCTTCCTGAGCAAGCTGTACCCATCCACACCAACATTCCAATCATGTGTATTATCCCACCAAGTTTCAGTGATGCCAACAATGTCATAGTTGTATTTATTTATTAGCACTTCCAGTTCTTCCTGCTTATTACCCATACTTCTCACATTTGTATATAGGCATCTAAGATACTGGTTTGATCTTGTCTCCCAGTTTTGCCCTGACCCTCCTTTCTCTCTGCCATTATAGCCCACGCTCCCTCTTGTTTCCGACTCATCTCTCAGGTCTCCATATTCCCCACTTACCTGTAGGCTTTGCTCACCTCTCCCCGTCAAACCTAGTTTAAAGCCCTCCTCACTAGGTTAGCCAGTCTGTGTGCAAATAGGGTCTTTCCCCTCCTCAAAAGGTGAATGTCATCTCTTCCTAGCAGTCCTTCCTTGAATAGCATCCCGTGGTCGAGGAAGCCAAAGCCCTCCTGGCAACACCATCTTCCATGATGCATCTGTCTCTACCTTTGACAGGAAGAATCGAAGAGAATAGCACTTGCGCTCCAAACTCCTTCACCCGTACTCCCAGAGCCCTGTAGCCACTCTTGATCCGCTCAGTGTCACACCTCGCAGTATCATTTGTGCCCACATGGATGAGTAGCATGGGGTAGTAGTCAGAGGGCTGGATAATCCTCAACAATGCCTCTGTAACGTCTCAGATATGGGCCCCCGGCAGGCAGCATACCTCCTGAGATGAAATGTCAGGGTGACAGATGAGCGCCTCCATCCCCCTCCGCAGAGAGTCTCCGACCACCACTACCCTACGTTTCCTATTTGCAGCGGTGGCAGCAGACCTCCCAGCCTTAGGGGTACGAGGCTTCTCCTCTTTTACTGTAGGGGTTGATTCCTTCTCTCCTGTATCAAGAAGAGCATAACGGTTACTGTCATAAACAGATAGTTAAGGGTTAAAGTCTGTTTTACCTGTAAAGGGTTAACATGTAGTACCTGGTGACCACCTGACCAGAGGACCAATCAGAGATAAGATTTTTTCAAATCTCTGTGGAGGGAAGCCTTTGTCTGTGTGAGAACTGTTTTTGGATCTAACAGAGGACAGTCATGTCTCCAAGTTCTCCTGGAGTAGTTTCTACTAATTAATAGTGAGTATTAATTAGAAAGGCGAATTAGTCTTATGATTTGATTTCTATATTTGCAATTGTGTGTTTGCTAAAGGAAATGCTTTATTCCTGGTTGCTGATTTTGCTTTGACTGAGAAAGGGGGGAGGGGGAATTCTCTCCAGAGATTGATAAGGTTATCCCCTATGAGTGTCCAGCTTGGGCTCATAGAGATTCTGTACTTTCTTTTTGTTCTCTTAATAAATTCTTTTCTATTAAGGACTTGTTGGTCTTTCCTTGGGTGGATTCTCAGGGAAAGGGGAGGGGGAGGTATCCCTCTGTAGTTGGATCCCGGTATCTCTCCTAGGAAAAGGGAGGGGGGGGGAGGAAGCAGGGGGAATGGTTTGTTTCTCCTGGGTGTGAGAACTCCATGGATTTGGGGCTCTTGGAATCCCCTAGGATTTTGGGGAAGGACTGTGTCTCAATCCACATTTCTTGATTGAGTGGTGGCAGCGAGAAGGAACCCCACCCTAAGGGTTAGGGTGGTGGCAGAATACCTGCGGGTCCCCATCTTTGAACCCACAAGCTCAAAGTGGGGGTGAGATCCCATAGGACATGGTGGCAGAATACATGCGGGTCCCCATCTTTGAACCCACAAGCTCAAAGTGGGGGTGAGATCCCATGACAGTTACCTATTACCACGGCGAGAGGGTTCGGAGCAGGGGTGGAGCACTGCCCACTGCCAGAAGTAACCAGCTGCCAGTGTCCACCCTGAGCCATCTCCTCCTCCACCAGTGGTGTGTCAGCAGTCCTGTGTACGGGGACAGCTACCTCAGCTGTCTCCACATGGACATTGTCCAGGAATTGCTCATGGATTCGGATGCTCCTCAACCTAGCCACCTCCTCCTGTAGCTCTCCCACCTGCTGCCTGAGAGATTCCACCAGTAGGCACCTTTCACATTGGATGCCCCCCCCCCCAGCCTGGATATCCGTAAGTGGAAATTGCAAGTTACAGTCCCTGCAAAACCACACCAGGATCTGGGTAGATGCATCCAAGCTCAGGCGCTGTCTGGCTACAGGCGCAGGTGGAGGTGACAGAAGAAGTGCTGGCACAGGTGTTGCAGGTCTTCCTAACCATTGTAAGCCTCCCTCTGTCACAAACTCCCTCTCAAACTCCCCTGTCTGCTCTGCTCCCCTGGTCACTCTGCCTCTGGCTTTTAAAGCCTGCTTGCCTAGGTCAGTTCCTCCCCCCACCCCGTGAGTCACACTGGGGAAGGCCAATCAAGGCAATCAAAGGAACAATCAAGGGAACAGCAGCAGTAACTGAAACTGAAGTCACCTGAAATCAGAATCACAATTAAAATTCAAACAGTCTAGCACACTCACATCAACAGCTAGTACTCTCACCTGGTAGTCTGTTCAGCAGCAGGATCTCTTGCTCTCCCTCTCAAACTCCCCTGTCTGCAGCGCCCTATCCGCTTAGTGGGCTAAGACTGAGATCATTAGAGCAAGGAATTAATGAGATACACAAACACTCCTAAAAAGTCAGGTGATATTGGCATGTTGTGGTTATTACACCTTTTTTGTGCACACCTGGGGCCAGACAATAGCTGATCCTCCCTACGCTGATGTTACCAGCTGGGACTGATCTCGGCTTGTGTCTGATGCCCACAGGGTAACAGTGGTTGATACACAGAGACCTGTAGCCCAGAGCCTGGTATAAGAATGGGAGAATTGAGGAATTCTCCCTGCTCTCCAGGACATGGGAAGGCAGGAGGCCTGACCCCTAAGGATGCCAGAGAGACCAGCAAGGGCACATGTGTAGCTAGTTCTGTAACCAGGACATGAGGTTAAGGTCAGGTGCAGCGAACACCAGACTGCTGACAATCCCCATGGCTTGGCAAGAAGACACCTCTGTGCACTTCTACTGACACAGCCTACAGACCTCAGCACTGAAATGAGACACATATGTGATCCCTCAAGGTACATGCACCTCTCCTCATATTGCAGTGACAGCTCTGCCAGCCTGCTTGAATTAATCCCTCCCCCAGTCACTACAGGGACTCCGAACACAGTCTCTGTCATGCCTGTGTGTTGTGGCACCACCTGCACTGAACTGTTCCCACTGCGTATTGCCAGTCCCAGGAGGCAGAGACCAGGTGGCAGGGCTGTGGCGCTGTGTGCCGTTACTTTGTATCTCTTGGGTATCAGGTTTTTAAGTTTAGCCGCTCTCTGCATTTTGGAAAGGTACAAGGCCCTGCTGTGCAACCATAATTCTGCATTGGCAAGTATGTTGTAGGCTTTAGTATGTAACTGTAGAACCCCCGTGGCTGAGATGGAGTCTGCTCTGCAGAGTGGCTCTGGCCAAGACCAGCCTGAACTGGAGCACAGCAAGGTAACTCCCTTCCACCCCAGGACACAGGTGGCATATGGGGTCACATGCTCCCTCAGATTTGCTGTCTGGCTTGTACTGAGCATGCTGACATGGACTGAGCTTGCTCAGTAATACAGCTGAAGCCAGCTACCACCACCTTGACACCCCCCCCACACACACACTATTGACAGACAAGGGGTGTCCCTGCCTGTTCCAAAACCTCTGGTGTCAACACACACCCATCAGAATAGTAGAGCAAAGATAGGAAGGGAAAATATGTATTTACAGATGGAAGATCGTAGAAAAACAACAGGGAGAAGATAGGGGGTGGGATAAAATATGCTTAGATCCAACAAGGGGTCCCACATGCCCTGTGGTACCACAACATTAAAGTGTAGATGCCAGGCACTGTGTCTATACTCAGAGTTCAGGGATCCTAGGCAGAGTTCCAGTCCAGCTGTGAGACTTGGGTATGTCTGCTCATCTTTGGCGCCAGTGAACATTCCCCAACAAACCCCTCTGGTGCCCTCCTCTGCTGCGCTCTGCAAACCCCACAGAGTGACAACCTCCCCACTTAACTAGCTAACAGCCTCCCTCCTTATTCCCAATGCAGAGTCACAAACCCCAGTACTCACAGCCCCATACAGCTCTGGGTGACAGGGATACTGGAACCTGCTCCTCCTGGCTCCCATCCTGTGACGTTCCCAGTGAGCTGCTCTGTCCTTCCTGGGCTTTTGGCAAATTTTTGGCTGCTGTTATTGTGTGAGCACCTCTTGCAGTAGCCCTTTTGTCCAGATCTACAGACACACACACTCCAAGGGGGTCACAAATATGTTCTAATTAGCTTTGTAAGTGAAAGTTGTGTGGAAGAGTTTGGCCTCCCTGCCCATCAGTTAAGAAGCGCTCAGCTCCTTCCATTGTTTCTTCTGATTCAACCCTTTGTCCCTGCTACGCAGTGTGTGGTGAGAGGCATTGTCTGTGTTCATAAAAGGGAGAACCAGCCCCTTGTCCCTGCTCAGGAAACTGCAGGATTATGTAGCAGCTTCCCACGATTGGTAGAGAATATGAAGAACATGCACATATGCTAGAACAGTAATAAATGAGAGGCAGGGTTGCCTGGTGGATAGTGCAGTGGACTGAATGTCAAGGGACAGGGGGTCTAGTACTGCTTCTGCTGTGAGCTGTGTGTGAACTTCGGAAAGTCTCTGTTTCCTCTCTCACTCTTTGTCTGTGGTGCCTGTTTAGACTGTAAACTCTGCAGGGCACAGGCTGTCTCTTACAATGTGTGTACAGCCATAGGCAGCAGGTATAAGAGACAGGGGAAGGCAATGCCAGACGTGACCCTGCCCACAGTCCGTCCGCAGCCCTAACCTGCCCCTCCCCCCACCCCCTGCTTCAGCACAGCTCCCTCCAATCTCAGGAGGCTGGGGCTGCAGGGCTGTGCACCCCCCCCCCCATGCTCTGGGGTCAGGAAGGCTATGGCCCCCTGCCCTTCCCAAATCATCCAAATTCATAGACTTAAGGTCAGAAGGGACCATTATGGTCAT
This sequence comes from Mauremys mutica, assembly GCF_020497125.1. Taxonomy (NCBI): domain Eukaryota; kingdom Metazoa; phylum Chordata; order Testudines; family Geoemydidae; genus Mauremys; species Mauremys mutica. The sequence continues at coordinate 40,204,243 of NC_059083.1, forward strand.
CTAGTCTGACCTCCTGCACAACGCAGGCCGCAGAATCTCACCCACCCACTCCTGTAACAAACCCCTAACCTCTGTCTGAGTTACTGAAGTCCTCAAATCGTGGTTTAAAGACCTCAAGCTGCAGAGAATCCTCCAGCAAGTGACCCGTGCCCCATGCTGCAGAGGAAGGCGAAAAACCTCCAGGGCCTTTGCCAATCTTCCCTGGAGGACAATTTCTTCCTGACCCCAAATATGGCGATCAGTTAAACCCTGAGCATGTGGGCAAGACTCACCAGCCAGCACCCAGGAAAGAATTCTCTGTAGTAACTCAGATCCCATCCCATCTAACATCCCATCACAGACCACTGGGCATACTTACCTGCTAATAATGAAAGATCAATTAATTGCCAAAATTAGGCTATCCCATCATACCATCCTTTCCATAAACTTATCAAGCTTAATCTTAAAGCCAGATATGTCTTTTGCCCCCAGTGCTCCCCTTAGAAGGCTGTTCCAGAACTTCACTCCTCTGATGGTTAGAAACCTTCATCTAATTTCAAGTCTAAACTTCCTAGTGTTCAGTTTATATCCATTTGTTCTTGTATCCACATTGGTACTAAGCTTAAATAATTCCTCTCCCTCCCTAATATTTATCCCTCTGATATATTTATAAAGAGCAATCATATCCCCCCCTCAGCCTTAATGGTTTTTAAGTCCTGGCTTGACAAAGCCCTGGCTGGGATGATTTAGTTGGTGTTGATCCTGCTTTGAGCAGAGGGTCAGACTAGATGACCTCTTGAGGTCTCTTCCAACCCTATTCTTCTATGATTCTATAATGCTATCAAGTCTTTGTGTTTCTCTTTTGCTGAGTGTATTTCCTGGCTTTCAGAGGTACCAGTTTTCTGCTACCCATTTCTGCATTCTGGAAGGGTACAAGGCCCTGCCAACACAACCCAAACTCCCCTAGTGCAAGGTTTTTTATTTGTGAATTAATTTAATGCTTGTCTACATGTATGTAATCCCTGCCCATCAGAGTTGCTAGCAACAAGGGCTGGGTTCAGTATCTAACCAGCTCGAGTCCCCACACAGTGACCTGGGACAATTACATACCATCCCCCAGGTGCCTCTTCTGGATGCAATACTTTCCCCTCTTGCAAGCACAGAATCTGATGAGTGTAGTGCAGAGCACAGAGTCTGGGTGTAGCAAAAAATGTTTAATGGAGGGAAACAATGCGGCATTATGTTGGGGAAACACCACAAACAAGGTTTATTAACATTAATCATGAGCCAGAAGACTCACTCTCAAGTAGATTGGGCCGTGTCCTTTTCCTTTGGGTTCTTAAGTCCAGCAACCCAAAAGTCACCCCACTCACAGTTGCTGTCATTAGTCAGTGCAGCCCCAGAGTTCAGAATTTCATCTACAGAGTTCACCTCCTAGCCTGGGTGGAAGGAGAAGAAGATATGGAGGCACCTTACACATTCCACTGCTCAGGCCTTCATTTGCACCCCTCCCCACCAATTGCCACACCTCTCCACTAGCCACTCACCAAGATGTCTTCATCCTCTCCCTCCCCCATTCTCAATGATTTCAGGTGTTAATAGGGAAACCTCACTACTAGTGCATACTTCTTGCATCAGAACCCCTAGCCCAAAGTATGTATAATACTTACATTTACATATCAGAGATTTCTACTCTACAGCATATGATTAGATTCTTAATTAAGTCTAAAATAGCTCTGTTATTATACCATGGAAAAAAATACAGTAATGAGAAAAAAATCATATATTGGACCTTACCAAACCATACAAGCCCCCACCCCCACTTCTCTCAACTCAATAGGCTTTGGAACCCATGTCTTTTGCCTAGTGAGTGCTGCATAGTTGAGGGTGAGTACCTCAGTCAGAAATTGCCAAGTACAGTTCTGCTGTCTTTGAGTCACACTACCAGGATAACAACCCTTTATTACTCCTGCTCCAATAACAAAGAGACTGGGGATCCCACAGCAGCCAAAGTGATCATCTGGGCAAGCATCATGCTAGGCAGGGTGGGTGTTCCCATGCAAATGAGATCAGTCCTTGCAGTCCTTTTCCACAGCTCACCACCAGATGTCAGAGGAGAGCTCATTCTGACTCTGCTTACACATACATATGTACTTCTTTTGATGAACTAATGCAAACCTCTCTATGACCCCCTTTGTGGGGAGTGATAACTCAGTGGTTTAAGTATTGGCCTGTTAAACCCAAGATTATGAGCTCAATCCTTGAGGGAGCCCTTTAGGGATCTGGGGCAAAAATCTGTCTGGGGATTGGTCCTGCTTTAAGCAGGAGATTGGACTAAATGACTTTCTAAGGTCCCTTCCAACCTTGATATTCTATGATACTTAAATAGGTTTGGAAATGGCTTATCAATTTAGCTTGAGTTAATTCCTTCTTGATTTAAGAGTGTCCACACAAGAATTTACACATGATTAACTAAACTGGAGCAAATTTGTACATAGAAAAGCCCTGATATTAATATTTGATACACAGTAAAATTTAATATGAATCTGGCCAGATTAACTGACCAAGCACACTCATGAACTCAATTATTAGTTTAATAGGAAATGGCTTTTAATAATCATTATCACAAGTTCATTTATTTCTTCTGTAGATTTGGGCTCTGCTCCTGCCATCTCTGTGGAGGGACATCAGGACAGAGGGATCCGGGTTGTGTGTCGATCATCCGGATGGTACCCACAGCCCAAGACTCAGTGGAGAGATCACCAGGGGCAGCTCTTACCATCATTCTTTGAAGAAATATCCCCAGAGGCCAATGGCCTGTTTCAAACAGAGATCGTCATTGTTCTAACAGAAGAGTCCAACCAGAAAGTGTCCTGCTGTGTCAAGAACTCCCGACTCAACCAGGAGAGAGAGTCAGTGATTTCCATAGCAGGTCAGTGCCCATCCATGCCACACATGGATAGACTGAGATGCTGCAGACCTGAGCGGAGAGTATTTATCATTGTGTCTCCTCTTCATTGGCCTGAAACTTCAAGGTGCTGAGCACATCTTGGAAAGTCCTGAGCAACCTCAGTTCTCTTTGGATATGTCTACACTGCAGTTAGACACCTGCTGGTGGCCTGTGCCGGCTGTCTCAGGCTAAGGGGCTCAGACTAAGGGGCTGTTAAATGGCAGCGTAGACATTCAGGCTTCAGCTGGATACCGGGCTCTAGGACCAGGGCCATCTCTAGCTATTTTGGTGCCCTACGCAGCCCCCCCATGGGGGGAGCTGTGTGGGGCCCCAGGCCTCCATCAGGGGGCTGGCCCCAGGCCTCCGCAAGCAGGAGAAGCTAGCCCCAGGCCTCTGTGGGGGGCCTGTTTGGGGCCCCACCCCAGGCCTCCATGAGAGGGAGTTGGCTGGCCCCAGGCCTCCATGGGGGGAAGGGGGAGCTGCCTACTTCCAGTGGGAAGTGGAGACCTGGCCCCAACCTGCCCTGTTCCCCTGGCTCCCAGCTGCACCGCCAGCAGGGGCGGCTCCAGGTACCAGCATGCCAAGCGCGTGCTTGGGGCAGCAAGCCACGGGGGGCGCTCTGTTGGTCGCTGCAAGGGCAGCAGGCAGGTTCCCTCAACGGAATGCGTTCGGAGGGTCTGCTGGTCCCGCGGGTGGGCCGCTGAATCCGCGGGATCGGGGACCTCCCGCAAGCAAGCCCCCGAAGACTGCCTGCCTGGCATGCTTGGGGCAGCAAAAAAACCTAGAGCTGTCCCTGACCACTGGGGGGTGGTTGCCCCTCCCCCCCAAGCCTAGGAGCCTGGGGAGCAGAGCAGGCTGGAGCCAGGTCACTCCACTTCCCACAAGAAGTGGCCAGTCCCCTTCCCTACCCCTGCCCGCCCGTCCGTCTGTCCATCCGTCCTTCCGTCTCCATGGAGGACTGTGGCCCTACACAGCCCCCCCCCCAGGCCTGGGGCCAGTTCCACCCACTCTCACCTGTGGAGGCCTGGGGCCCTAGGCTGCTCTGCTCCCCTGGCTCCCAGGCTTGCCGGAAGGGAGGAACTGCCCCCCAGCACTAGTGATTGCAGGGTCAGGCCTGGCTGCAATCTTCAGGAGAGTGGGGGCAGGGCTGGGCAGGGGCAGAGCACAAGTGGGGGCCTGGGGAAGAGCTGGAGTAGGAGCTGGAGCAGCACGCAGCTGTGCAGGGCACCAGGAAATTTGGTGCCCTGAATTGCCTGGTGCTCTACGCAGCTGCATGTTTTGCATATGGGTAAGGATGGCCCTGTTTAGGACCCTAGGTTCCTAAAGCCTGGGCTTCAGTCTGAGCCTGAAGATCTACACTGCAATTAAACAGCCCTTTTGCCCAAGCCCCCTGAGCCTGAGTCAGTTGGCACAGGCCAGCTGCAGGTGCTAATTACAGTATAGATGTACCCTTTGACTCCAGTAGGCGCTGAGGATGTTTAGCACCTTTAAGGTTGGAGTGCCATTAGCCAGATTTTCATAACAGCTCAGTACCCAGCAATCATCCTTCTTCTCAGTGTGAGAGGGGGAAGGAATTCTCCTTTGTTCTTGTGCTGTACTGAGAACTATGTTGCAATTGCAAGTTGTCACTGTAAGAGTGGGGGGTTTCCCAGTGCTGTTTGCAGGCTAGAGGGTTCTGTAGCGAAGTGTGCAAGCAGAATCAGGGCTTATCTACAGGAACAGTTAGGTCATGGCAGGCTGGGGTGTAAATCTGCCTCTCATTAGCCTGGCACACATTAACTGCCTGTGTGGACTTTGCCACATGCACTAACAATTCCATAGCGTGCTTTGATCTGCCCCACTTTGAAACAGGAACGGATCAAAGTGCACCAGGGAACTTTTAGTGCAGTGTAGCAGGGTGCACATAGCCAGTTAGGGCACAGCAGGCTAGTGTGAGGTGGATTTACAACCCAGCCTGCCGTGCACTCTCTGTGCCTATAGACAAGCTGACATAAAGCAAGGTGGGGTGAGTTGTGCCCACTGCCTTAGGGAGCAGCCCCCCTCTCCTGTTTTAAGGTTTCTTGTGTGTTAAGGTTCTGGATTCTAAGACATAAAGTCGTGTTACGCTGCAACCTTCCAGCAGGAGTATTTACGTTCGTGTCTAACTGCTCTGTGTGCTGTGACCATCACAGTTCTCACTGGGGGTGGGGGAGGGAATTCTCCTTTGTTCTCAGTGAGAGCTTCTGGGTGCTGAGTATTTATGAAAATCTGACTAATGAAGTTATTTTTCCTGAACAGCAGAAGAGAGCTCTGGTTATGGTCTGAGTATTGCTACTTAGATTACATCTGAAAATACCAGAACAAAAGTTGAGGCCCAAAATTGGCTGAAACAAATTCTTACCTAGGAGCATCTTAATTTTTAGAATAAAAGGTTGTGATTTTATGTATTATTATCTACCAAATAACTTGGTTAATACTGAATGAATATTTCATCACTGTAATAGTAAGACTGTTGTATTTGTAAAGCACTATTCATCTGAGGTCTCATAGTGCTGCATTGCTGGTTAGTCTATGATATGCCCAGTATTACCTAATTGTTATGTTCACAGCACACACACAGAGAGTTGAAACCACACATAAACACTTCCTGAAAGGCTGCAATGTAGCACTGCTTTATTTCTAAGAACCCAGAACTCTAACATGCCACAGCCAAATACAGAGAGAGACAAAGCAGGCTGCTCCCTAAGGCAGTGGGGTAGAACCAAACCCACTCTGCTCTAGGCTGGCTCTTTGCAGACTGATTGCAGAGAACAAGATGCACGCTCCCAAAAGAGCCCTTTAGCGGGCAAGCAGGACCAGGAATCCCCTCAGGATTTCAAGTGTCAGTTTGTAATTTTTACACAGTTTTCAATATACACGACTTAGCAAAGGGACCTCTAGTCAGCAGTTGCTCCAAGGCCCAGGGAAGAGGACTCTGGAGGGATTTTTACTCTGAATCTATAGACTCAAGTTTTGTTTTTATTAAAATCCTGCTGTGATGGGTTGAATCACAAAAACTCCCTTGGGGCTGCCAACTGATGTGCCAAGTCTACTTCTGCTCCTGCTTTCCTGCCCTGTCAGCTTAGGACTTCAGTACCCTGCCTGGTTTGAGCCAGACCTATTAGTCTGCTGCAAAACCCAGGTCTGAATCACGTTCCCTAATAACTGTAGACTTAACCTGAAAGTAGCTAACAGCAGCGTTCTTGTCTTTAACACTCAGATGCCCAACTCCTAATGGGGTTTAAACCCAAATAAATCCATTCATAAACTCATACATTGTTCGCCCTCTATAACACTGATAGAGAGATATGCACAGCTGTTTGCCCACCCAGGTATTAACACATACTCTGGATTAATTAATAAGTAAAAAGTAATTTTATTAAATACAGAAAGTAGGATTTAAGTGATTTCAAGTAGTAACAGACAGAACAAAGTGAGTTACCAAGCAAAATAAAATAAAACACGCCAGTCTATGTCTAATACAGTAAAAAACTGAATACAGATAAGATCCTCACCAGTTCCAGAATGAGACTAATCTTTTACAGACTAATCTCCTTTTAGCCTAGGTCCAGCAATCGCTCACACCCCCTGTAGTCACTGTCCTTTGTTCCAGTTTCTTTCAGGTATCTTTGGGGGTGGAGGGGCTCCCTCTTTAGCCAGCTGAAGACAAAATGGAGGGGTCTCCCACAGGCTTAAATAGACTTTCTCTTGTGGGTGGAGACCCCCTCCTCACTCCTATGCAAAGTCCAGCTCCAAGATGGAGTTTTGGAGTCACCTGGGCAAGTCCCATGTCCATGGATGACTAAGTTTCTTACCAGCCAAGCCACATTCCTGGGAAGGCCCAGATGTGGACTGGTGTCTCCAAGTTCATTGTTGGCTTAAGTGTTTCTTTGATTGGGTACTTACTGAGAATAGTCTTTTCTCAGGAAGCTAACCAACTGCACTACAGCCTACTTAGAATCAAACAAGTACGCAGCCAATATTCATAACTTCGAATACAAAAATGATACATGCATACAAATAGGATTAATAGATTCAATAGATCATAATCTTTACAGAGATATGTTACATGGCATAAAACACATTCTAGTTATGTTATACATATATACATACATACATATTTCCATAAAGCCTTAATGGGGAGCACCGACTGTCACACCTCCATTAACATATTTTGGGCTGGACTCTCTCATGAAGGTGAACCCCAATCTGTAGCCTTGGGACACTTAGAGCAACCTAGGGACTTCTTGAGCTTATGCCAATGGGGGATAGGTGTAGCATAATGGAGCTGAACCCTACCCCCTCCCAGCATGCCCCCTCCCAGGGCTGGCTCTGGCTTTTTGCTGCCCCAAGCAAAAAAAAAAGGGGGAGGGGGAGGACGGAGCGGCAAAGCAGGGGGGAAAAAACAAAAACATGGTGTGGCCGGAGCAGCAAAGCGGGGGTTGGGGTGGACAAAACAAAAACATGGCGCAGCAAAGCGGCATGGGGGGGGGGGGCGGAACACCGCACGGCTGGAGTGGAAAAGCAGGGGGGGAAACATGGCGTGGCTGAAGTGGCAAAGCGGGGGTGGGGACATGGCATGGCTGGAGTGGCAAAGCAGGGGGTAGGGGAACAACGGTGCGGCTGGCAAAGCAGAGGAAAAAAACAAAACAAAAAATGCTTCAGGGCAGCCGGAGCCAGGGTGCAGGAGGGCTCCCTGTGCTGCAGAGTGCACGCCCGGTCTAGTGGAGGGGAGGGAGTGAGTGGGGAGAGAGAGAAAGGGGGCAGCCAGCGCTTCAGCGGGGCTCTCACCCCGCGGCCCTGACCGCTGCGCCGCCTGCCGGGAGGGCTCCATGCCATTCTGGTCAGCGGGGAGGGAAGGATGCGGGCTGCCCTGCCGAGTTTGCTGCAGGGCACTCCCCTCCTCTGCGCCACCACCCCCTACAGGGCAGCTGGAGCAGCGAACAAAAAAAAAAAAGCAGCCATGCCACCCTAGGTTAGGGCGGAATGCCGCCCCATAGACTCTGCAGCCCCCAGCATGAGCTTGCTCGGCTGGTGCCTGGAGCCAGCCCTGCTCCCTCCCATTAATTAACCAAGTTAAGTAACCAGGCTAAAGCTTGGGCTTCCATTGGCTTAATAATAAAGCACAAAGCAGCCACATCTCCCTGTGTATTTCCCTGTGAGACTCTTGTAACTAGTCACAGTGTGACCACTGGCACAGTGTCCTGCCTTCATTCTGCACGTGTTTGCTCCCAAGTCAATGGCACTTTCTCTTGCAGAGCTGTTTTTCCCACAAGTCAATCCCTGGACAGTGGCTCTGGGGGTGATCCTGCCTCTCCTGGCTGTTCTCATGGCCCTGGCCAGTTACTGCTTCTGGAGGCAACGCAGAGCAAAAGGTGATGTAATGAGAGGGGTGAGGGGAACATGGTGCGAGACAGACAGAGATTTAAAAACCAAACCAAAAGTAAAGAGACAGGGATTAAGGGGCTTTGATTCAAAGTTCGGAGGAGTTTCAGGCAGTGGGAGCTGGGCTGAGGGTGAAGAGGGAGCTGAAGAAATTATGATCATGTTTGAACCAAGAATTGTCAAGTGGTTTCAGCCCTTCAGATATCATTCTGGGATCCAGAGCGAATGTGTGAGTCTGAACTGTTCCCTGGGATCCACATGGCTCAGTTTGAAACACCTGAATGGGGCTCAGTGAGCTGGGCTGAGAGCACCGACATACGGAATTTGACTGCTTGCAAGAAAAACAGAACTCAAAGTAGAAGAGAGGAGTTTGTTAGGGCCCGATTCTACTCCCCCAGTCTGTGCTTGTGAGTAGGAGCTGTGGATGGGCAAAGCTGTGCAAATACAGGCCTTGGCTACACTTGAGAGTTAGAACACTGTTGGTGGCTTTATAGCGCTGTAACTCACTCCCTGCCCACACTGGCAAGGCACATACAGTGCTGTATCTCCGTGGCTACAGCGCTGCTTGTACTCTACCTCCATGAGAGGAATAAAGAGAATAGCACTGCTGCTGCAGTGCTGGGGTGCCAGTGTATACAGGGAATAATCTTAGTAGGCAGTGACTGACCTCCGGAAGTATCCCATAATCCTTTTAAGTAAAGATAACTCTCTTTGTTTTGTTGTGATGCCTCTCTTTATTTTGTTGTGAACTCCGGGCTCCCGGAGCTGCTTATCAAAAAAACAAACACAGCTCCTGTTTGCTGTGAATGAGCAGAGGCAGGCAGGGGGCTCCCTTTGGAACGCCCACAGCTAGTGTTTGCTTGAAGAGAGGGGAAAGATGGGGCTTGAGGAGAGAAGCGGCATGGCACGCGGGAAGGAGGGAGCGGGGGGTCCGTTTCAGCGAGGCTGCTTATCAGCTGCTGTTTGCTTTCAGTGAGTGAGAGAGGGGTGGGGGAGGTGGTCAGAACTTGCAAGGCAGCTGTTGACAGAGTGTTGACTCCAAAAATCCACTCTCTCTCTCCCCTGCGCTCCCTGTCACACTCCACCACCACCCCTTTTGAAAAGCACATTGCAGCCACTTGAACGCTGGGATAGCTGCCCATAATGTACCGCTCCCAATGCTGCTGCAGATGCTGCAAATGTGGCCACGACAGTGCACTGGTAGCTGTCAGTGTGGACAGACTACACCTCTTTCCCTGCTCAGATGTATGAAGACATGTTTAATTCCCAGCGCTGTACAGCTGCAAGTGTAGCCATACCTGGAAAGGTTAGAACTTATCTACACTCAGATTTGCTCTGCCTGCAGAACTGTCCTTCAGTGATCTATGTATTTATAGAGATGATGGAACTTTCATAGCTGCCTAAGGGGTCTGAATGTTCAATTTTTGTTTAAATTAATGGATACTGAGTGTGCAAATCCCCAAGACAGCTGTGAAAGTCCCACCCAGAGGGCTTTCTCACCTGAAGGGCTGTGAAAATGATGTAGAAATGTTCCAGTGTCGGAATAATTGGGAAAGGGAAATGTCTGTTCCAATGATTTCCCAGTGGGGAATTCAGGCAATTCAGAGAAGCAGAAAGGAGCTTTGTACTTGTGAAAGCTGGGACTGGATGCTGCACCTTTAGAACTGTCACCTTCAGCACCAGGTGTGACTGGTCTAGTTAGTGGCTTTAGTTAACAGATACATTACGTGGGTTGAGTACACACTTAGGTGACAGGGATACACTCATTTTGAGTTGTATGTAAAAGTCATATATATGCCCCAGAGAGAGTGAGAGAACTCTGTTGGGCTCATTTTGAACCATTAAACAATCAGAATAATTAACTGTCGCTGTCTTGTTCCCGGGGCCTTTCAGAGAATTCTCTGCACCAGCTGCCCTGGTGAGCTGTGGCTAGGATGCTGTAATAACACAAACACACTCAGGACTTGCACAGCTGGTCTGAGATGCTGCTCACACTGGGCACAAGATGGTCTCACTCAGGCTGTGCTCAGCAGTGACTGTCAGACATGACGCTACCTCCATTTCCTGCAGTGTTGGTACCCCAGGGCTGACACATCAAGGGGACGAGCTCCCAGTGGGAAAGAGCTGATCTTAGAGGCGATGCCTGTAGGGGCCCATCCACACCCCCCTCCCTGGCTCCTGCTGACCTGAGCACCCAGCTAAAGAAAGGCATCTCCACCCTGTTCTTAGCTGGGACACTCCCCATCTACCCAGGCCCTAGGGGGAGCTGTCCCCATGTATCACTAAGACCAGGGGACAGGCACCTGCCACAGGGTCAGGAGTTGGCCTAGAATGTAGCCAATCAGACCCCGTCCCTTTCCCAGCCCAGGTCAGTGCCCCATTCCCATCGCTCACTTCCATCCTCCATCCCTACAGGCAGGAGCTGGGGGTGGAGTGTGGTGGGGAGCTGGAGCTGTTCAGGGGATGGGCACAGAGGGGAGCAGATAAGGAACTGGACGCGGAAAAAAAGAGACTTTCTCCCCGCCCCGCAACTCCCTCAATAGCCAGATTAAACAGGAGTGTGACAGGGCCCAGGCAGTGCGGATGCTGGCTGCAGGGATGTTGAGACAGATCTGTCTGTGTGTCCTGTTTGTCAGTCTGTCTGTCTCGCTTCCATAGTTACAGCACAATTATGTTAATAGCAGGAACTACACCTTAAAGATGATGAAATCTCACCTCTCGCCCTTTTCTTCCTCTAGAGACCCTGCGATCGGATAAGGAGAGCGAGAAAGGTCAGTTTCTGGGCCCATCACATTACCTGGCAGTAGAGTTATTCCCATAAACACACCAGGGTGAAATCTTGCTAGCTGTTATTAATTAATCATTGGAACAATTTACCAAGGGTCTTGGGCGGTGGGTGGAGCCCCCTTTGGGGAAGCTAGCTCTAGCTCTGCCTCTTTTGCCCATGCCCTCCCCCCAGCTCCCGTAGCCAGAGCCCCGAGACCCCCTGTCCTTCCCCCATACCTGGGGGAGCCCCAAGTACCCCCTCCCTCAGCTGGAGGAGCCCCAGGCTGCCTGAAGCCCCGAGCCCTCTCCCCTCCCACCTGCCCAGAGCTGCTCCTGGTCAGCTACAGCTGTGCTGTGCCTCCTCTCCCCAGACCCCAAGCTGCCTGGGGAAAAACATCTCTCAGGTCTGGAAGACACTTTTGCTATGCCCCATGCAGGTTCCGGGGCGGCTGAGGAGGTGCTATTTGCTACTCATCTTCCCGGGTTCCACAGTAATCTCCAGTCCAGGGAAATTACTGATGAACCCAGGAAGCTGAATAGCACATACCACCTCCTCGGCCACCCCGGAACCTGCATGGAACATAATAAATAAAAAACTTCCCCCCAAAACCCCACAAACGGAGGTCTGGTGGCCGCAGCAGTGGCAGAGGAGGCTGAGCCTTTCCTAGCCTATTATATCCACTGCCTATGCCAAGGGTCATGGCGGATTCTCTAGCACTGGAAGTTTTTAATCAAGATTGGCTGTATTTCTAAATGATCTGCTGTGGGAATTATTGTGGGGAAAGCCCCTGGCTTGTGTTATGCAGGGGTCAGACTAGGTGATCACAATGGTCCCTTCTGGCCTTGGAATCTGTGAATTGATGAAGCATCTCTCTCCCTGTTTCTTTCTAGAGACCCTGCTGTCTGAATGGGAGGGAGAGAAAGGTCAGTGTCTGGGCCCGTTACAATAATAATTCTATCCCCATAAACATGACAGGGTGAAATCTCACCTCTCCCTCTTTTCTCCCTCTAGAGGCTCTGCGATCTGAGATGGAGAGACAGACAGGTCAGTGTCCGAACCAGTTACATTAGCTGTGGGATTCAGGGCCGCCCAGAGGATTCAGGGGGCCTGGGGCAAAGCAATTTCAGGGGCCCCTTCCATATAAAAAATTGCAATATTATACAATACTATATTCTCATGGGGGCCCCTGCGGGGCTTGGCACAAATTGCCCCACTTGCTCCACACCCACGGGCGGCCCTGGGAAAAAGAAACCTTCTGCATCTTGGCACAAACCCAGTTTTGAGAAAAATTCTTTTCAAGGCATCACTGGTTCTCAGCATCAGCTAGTGCTAAAAGGCACTAAAGCTCATTAAAATGGTTGGACAAATATTTTTCGTCAAAACTTTTTCTGGATTGAAAACTAGGGGTTTTTAAAAAGCAGAAAAAAGTCATGGACAATGTCTGCTTTCCTTCAAAATTTGTTGTAGTTTTTTTAATTGAAAAGCTGAAATTAGTCTGCCAAAACCTGAATATGGTTTGGGGTTTCAGAAGTGTGTGGCCAAATATTTGCTGCTTGCTGTGTTTGATTGTTTAAACTCAATGAACTCAGCATTTGAGCTTGTTCCAGAATCTGGGATGAGCCTATGTTGTGAAAACTGAAATGCTCAAAATAGAACATGCATGTGAATGGACATAGGGTGCTAAAATTAAATTAACCCAGGGATCTCAAATTGGGGGTCAGGACCCCTCAGGGCGTCACAAGGTTATTACTGGGGGTTGTGAGCTGTGAGCCTCCACTTCAAACCCCGCTTTGCCTCCAGCATTTATAATAGTGTTAAATATATAAAGAAGTGTTTTTAATGTATAAGGGGATCCCACTCAGAGGTTTGCTATGTGAAAGCGGTCACCAGTATAAGAGTTTGAGAACCACTGAATTAACCCCTCTGAAGCCTCAGTGAATGCAGGGGAGGGGGGTCTCCCTTGGTAGGGTTGGGAAGGAGCTAGGTGGTGTAGGAGATTGCTCTTCTCATGTGATCCCTCCCCCAGTGGCTAATTTTAAATGAAGCTACCCTCCCCTGACATGAATCTCCCTATGGCACTGAAATTAAATATAGACTATAATTTGGCATTTGAGAAGTGAAAGGGATGGTAGCCCTAATGGAAAAGCTCACAGCTTGGCTCTTCTGCAAGCCTCAAACTGCTGAATGAGCTTTAAGGTAGGGAAGGCTGGGCCTCCCAAACAGCCTGGCTCTGCCCCCTATCGGACCCCCACCCACTTCCTGCCCCCCAGCTGCCCGCCTCCCTCAGAATCCCCAGCCCATCCTGCTCCTTGTCCCCTCACTGTCCCTCAGAGACCCCACCCTCAACCACCACGCGGGGACCCCACCCCTGCTCCCTGTCCCCTGACTGCCCCGACCGCTATCCACCCCCCTGCTGAGTCCTGACAGACCCCATGAACACCCACAATCCAACCCCATCCCGATTCCCTGTCCCCTGACTGCCCTCCCCTGCTCCCTCCCTGACTGTCCCTGGGACTCCCTGCCCTTTAGCCAACCCCCCCTCCCAACCCCGGCCCCTTACCCCCGGCTTCCCCGTCACCCGGAGCCTCAGCGCATCCAGCACCGACCCTCAACAGCTGCAGCGTGTCTCCGGCGGTGCCCCTGAGCTCCGCCCCGCTCAGAGCCGCATGGTGAGGTGGTGGGGCTGCGAGCTCCAGGCTGAGCTCAGCTCCCTCCGCTCAGCCTGGAGCTCGCAGCCCCGCCCCCTGACCACGCAGCTCTGAGCGGGGCGGGGCTCAGGTGCCACGCTCTGCAGGGATGCTCCTAGATGGGCTGTGGCTCTGGGAGAGAGGTGGAGACGGGGTCTGGCTGGGGCCGGGGAGGGAGCCTCGGCTGTTCTTGTGGGAGCCCCTGCGGAGCCTGGGGCCTGGGGCAAATTGCCCCACTTGCCCCCCCGCCCCTCTGGGTGGCCCTGGTGGGATTACCATTATAAACACGACAGGGGGAATCTCATGTCTCTCCCTTTTCTCCCTCTAGAGGCCCTGCGATCTGAGATGGAGAAACAGAAAGGTCAGTGTCTGGGACCAATGGGATCCGATGGGTTGAACATTTCATGTCACGTCAGTTGAGTTAGCTCAGTCGAGCCAACTTGACTCAATTGAAAGTCCCATTTACTGCCAGTGGAGTCACAGTTTAAAACTTTTAGCTCAATTTTAGCAAGTGGAGTTTCAGCCTGTTTGAATGAGTGATGGGGAACATCTCCATCTCGATGCCAGAGCCCAAGCAGGGAGCTCAGGGCTGCTCGCACTGACACAAAGAGGCTCTGAAGGGGAAGGGATCATTTGATCTAATAAACCCCGTGGGAATTACAGAAATGGCACCTTGAGCCCAGGGCCTTGCATACACCAGCCCAGCTCGGTCAGTCTCATTGCTGGAGACTGTGGGTATGTGTACAGTGCAAAAAACCACCCGTGGCTGTGAGTCTCAGGGTCTGGATCAGCTGACTGGAGCTCGCACTGCAGGGCTAAATCTAGCAGTGTAGCCATTCCTGCTTGGAGACTTCCCCCTTCCTTCCTCACTGGGTGTCAGACAGGGCCGGCTCCAGGCACCAGTCCAGCAAGCAGGTGCTTGGGGTGGCCTCTGGAAGGGGGCGGCACATCCAGCTTTTCGGCAGCAATTCGGTGGCAGGTCCCTCTGTCTGTGTCGGAGGGAAGGACCTACCATTGAATTGCCACCGAAGAATGAAGCGGCAGCGATAGAGTTCCTGACTGCAGCTTTTTTTTGCTTTGGGCGGCAAAAACTATGGCGCTGGCCCTGGTGTCAGAGCCCAGGTTCCTAGCCTGAGTGGGAATATCTGTACTGCGTGAGCCCCACACCACAGGGGTGTGTGGGTGTGGGTGTGTGGGTAGATGTGTGTAAACAAACCCACAGAGACTTGTCCAGTATTTAACAGGATCCTTCACCTGGGAACCCCCCGTGTTCTGGCTCTTCCATGCCCATGTAATGTAGGAGGGGCAGGATTTCACCCTCAGTGATCATGTGCACCCACAACCTCAGCTCCGTACTGGAGCGGCTCTACACAATAACTATATAGGTCTGATCAATGCAGAGCAGTGTGTGGGGGGGGGTCTATACTAAATGAAACTGATTTTTAAAGGCATGCTAAGGTGTTTCGTTTTTTTTATTTCCCCCTCATAAAGTTACTATGGGGCAGAGTTAAGGCTGCTTAGGTCCCTTAGCTGCATTTCTACACCATGGCATGTTTGGATTTCTTTTAAATTTAACCTCAGTTCTTTATTTCCTGAGTTTATAACGCTTGGTTTGGGGATAATTACAAGATCCCTGTAATGTGCTTTACTTTAAATTACAAGTACGTCCTCTCCACCTTAACCCCACACTAATCATAGAATCATAGGACTGGAAGAGACCTCATAGGCCAGTCTCCTGCACTCATGGCGGGACTAAGTATTATCTAGACCATCTCTGGCAGGTGTTCATCTAACCTGCTCTCATGATGGAGATTCCACAACCTCCCTCAGTTTTATCTCAGAATCGCATTATGGCGCCAATCTACAAAGAGCCTTAGGCACCTAAACTCCAGCCACAATCCCCGTTTTAGGCACTGTGATCCACAACCCACTGCTTGGCTGACCCCTACCCCTGTAGGCACCTAAATTCACTCAGGACATAAATCTCTGTGTAAGTTCTCACGCTGTCTAAGCTTCTGCCTCTGGTCATGAAGAGCACGCTGCTGCCTCACTCTAGATGTTTGGGCACTTACCTCCCACCTGGGCCCCCGGAGACACATAAATTTGGGGGAGGAGCATCTATCTCACCCGTCGGGCCTGATCCAGTACATGTGCTCAGAGGCCACCCAACAGCAACAGCACACAGAACTGAGGTGATAGACGGGGAGGAGAAGAACCTTCTTTGTGGGCATTGCATGAACCACTCCTCTGCCCCCTGCCCCTCTTCCCGAGCCCCTGCCCGAGCTCTGAGCTCCCCATCGAGGTCGCTGGTCCCACTCAGTGACCCCAGCCCCCATGCCAAGCAGCTGCTGCCAGAGGGGTGTGCCAGTCACTTTTGGAAGCTTCCCAGGGAAAGCACTGACTCCCTGGCCCTCTGTACCCTAACCTGCTGCCCCAGCCCAGAGCCAGCACCCCATACCCAAACTCCCTCCCAGAGTCCACATCGTGCACCCCTTCCACACCAAACTCCCTTCCAGAGTCTGCACCCTGCACCCCCTTCTGCACCCTCAACCCCCTGCCCCAGCCCAGAGCCCAGACCCTGCACTCCGTCCTGCTCCCAAAATCCCTTCCAGATCCTGCACCTCACACCTCTTCCTGGATCCCAACCCCCTGCCTTGAGAAAGTGAGTGAGAGTGGGGGAAAGCGAGTGACAGAGGAAGGGGGATGGTGTGAGCAAGGAGCAGGGCCTCAGAGAAGGGGGAGGGCAAGGGTCTTGGGGTTTGTGCCATTAGGCAATTGGCAACGCTACCAGACAGACATGCTTAAATAAATTTGTTAGTCTTTAAGGTGCCACAAGTACTCCTGTTTTTTTTGAGAAACACAAATGTTCATGGTGAGCCTTCCAGCACCAGTGAGGATGTGAGTGCTGAGGAGATGCCTGATCTTCCAGTTAGTCAGAGTGCAGGTGACCTGGCAGCTACTGCAGCATCCATATCGCCATCTCAAATGGATGTAACCATACACATTCCTGAAGAAAAGTGTAGATCAGAGAAGAGTGTGGTGGAGGCACAAGAAACAGCTGCTGCTGAGTTTAGTTAGAATCATAGAATCTCAGGGTTGGAAGGGGCCTCAGGAGGTCATCTACTCCAACCCCCTGCTCAAAGCAGGACCAATTCCCAACTAAATCATCCCAGCCAGGGCTTTGTCAAGCCGGGCCTTAAAAACCTCTAAGGAAGGAGATTCCACCACCTCCCTAGGGAACCCATTCCAGTGCTTCACCACTCTCCGAGTGAAAAAGTTTTTCCTAATATCCAACCTAAGGCTTAAGAGCCTTCAGTGAGCAGCGCTGTCAAAGGCTTTCTGAAAGTCCAACTACACTATAGCTACTGGATCACCCTCGTCCACATGACTGTTGTCACCCTCAAAGAATTCTAATAGATTGGTGAGGCACAATTTCCCTTTACAAAAGCCATGTTGACTCTTCCTCAATGTATCATGTTCATCTGATAATTCTGTTTACTATAATTTCAATCATCAATTTGCCTGGTATTGAAGTTAGACTTACTGACCTGTAATTTCCAGGATTGCCTAAAAAGCCTTTTTTCAAAAGTGTCTTTAAACTCAATATACAGTTTGCGGTCATAAATTCTTCTGATTATGCAACCCATTACAACTCATGATATTACAGAATATCCTGAACTTTAACGAGTTATCTGGTTGTGACAATGAATGATGCATTGTATCCAAAAGTCAGCTAATAAAAATGCTACGATTTTAGTTTAATTCAGTAATGAAGTATTGAACAAAAATCCCAAGTCAGAACAGCAGTGTTTTACACACTCATTCCTCATTGGTGTAAATGACTGAAAAATGTGACCACCACTGGTGCATCAGACCTAAAGAGCACAAGAGTTTGAGATTTGCAGTGTGCTTGGATGTGTTTCTTCCCCCCAAAAAAACATTCTAGTAACTAGAAACCTTTTTCTTCTGCTCTGCAGGTAAAACAAAACATTTTAGTCTCACTCACTTTTTCAAGACCAGAGTGTACAACAATGTCCTTCCCATACTATGGGATCTCTCTATGAAGCATTAGTTAGTTCTACATTGAAAAACAATGAGGAGGAGTAAGGATATGCCAAGATATAAATGTTTAAATCAATATGAGTGAAAGAAAAACGAACAACAAATACAGTTTCCAACCATGAATACCATGGAAGAGTGTCTTAGACTTTAAGATTTACAAGAACTTACCTGTGAGTAAGTGCTCACAGATCATTTATGCCACAGTGACAACAACTGCATGTTCCTCTTGTAAAATGGGGCCACAGATCACCACTTATTTTGTGGCTATTACACTGTAATTGTTCCTTCTACATTAACATATTAACTGTACCTGACAAAGGAATATGGGAATCAAATTTAAAAAGCTGACGCTGACAAAAATGGATGCATTTTTTAAAAAGGACAATAACTACCATACAATCTTTTGTTAAGCGGAGATGAGACATTGTGCTGACTGTGTTGTGTCATGAATGCACTAAAATAAATAGACAGATGAAGCAGTAGGCTATTTCCAAAAGCAGTGCAAGTGGAGTGAAAGCATTTCCATACGAACTTGGCTTTAAAAACTGGGCTGTCAAAAGAACAGTTAAATGTAACACAAAGTAAGAAACTGTCCAATCACTAATGGTCGTTTTTCTTTTGCTGTGTTTTCAATTCACTGTTTGCAAGTAATGTATTTATTAAAGAGGAGTGAAAGCATAAAATAAATTTAACGAAGCCTGAAGTCTAGAGGATCCAGGACTGTGGACCCACTTGAGCAGTAGCCTGAGGGACTTCCTTGTACTGCATGGGCCACAGCAAGTGAAAAACTTCATGTTCCCCAAAGACAGTGAAAATAGAAGTTTCCATTCAACACATTACTGGCATGAAATCTCCAGTGGTGAAAAAGTGGAGAGGCCACAGCTTATTTACTCAAAAACCCAGAATGCTGCATACTGTTTTTGTTACAAATTCTTCCAATCTAATGTTCCAGCCACATTGGGTTCTTCAGGAACAAAGGACTGGAAAAATCTGGCTAGAAATCTGGCATGCCATGAGAAGGCAGCAAATCACCAGAAAGCATTCCATAGGTGGAAAGAGCTTGAGATGAGACTAAGGTTAAAGGCCACCATAGATGATCAGCATCAAGAGGATATTGCATCAGAGTCTCTTTACTGGCAAAATGTTCTGAAAAGAGTCATTGCCATTGTGAGAATGCTTGCTACTAAAAACCTAGCAGTGCGTGGCACTTCGGATCAGCTGTATGTGCCAAACAATGGAAACTTCCTTCAAACTGTGGAGCTGATGGCTGAGTTTGATGCTGTACTCCAGGAGCATCTAAGAAGAGTCACCACCCAAGAAATGTACACACACCACTATATCTTGGAAGAGCAATTCAAAATGAAATCATACAGTTACTGGCAACAAAAGTCAAACAGAAGATTGTGGCAGATCTGAAGTCAGCAAGATATTACTCTTTTATTCTGGACCTGACATCAGCCATACAGAAAAAATGATTTTAATGGTACATTTTGTAACAACAACAGAACCTAGTGAAAATGTCCCTGCAATGGTGACTGTCACAGAGCATTTTCTAGAATTTATTAACACTGATGATACTACAGGAGCTGGTATAACAAATGTGCTTCTTAAAAATCTGGAAGATACGGGAATTGCGATAGCTGACATGAGAGGTCAGAGCTACGATAATGGTGCCAACATGAGAGAAAAGAACAGAGGAGTGCAGACACGGATCCGAGAGTTAAATCCTCAAGCTTTTTTTGTTCCATGCAATTCTCATTCATTGAACTTGATGGTCAGTGATGCAGCATCAGCTTCTAGTAAGGCTGCTGAATTTTTTTAATGTAATTCAAAGCATCTATGTATTTTTCTCTGCATCAACTCATCAATTTCAAATTTTGAAGCAACATCTGGGAACATCCTCTCTGACACTGAAATCACTGAGTGCCACGTGATGGGAAAGTCGACTGGAGGTGATAAAGCCTATCAAACACCAAATTGGGAAGATGCCATAGTTGCCATTATGGAGGATAATGCTATGACAGGAACTGTTCGTGGGAGAACAGTGGCAGAGTGAAATGGAATCACGAGAAACATACAAAACTTCAAATTTGTGTGTGGCTTAGTGTTGTGGCATGACATACTGTTTGAAATAAATGTTGTAAGCAAGAGACTCCAAGGTATTAACCTTAATATATCTGGAGCATGGAACAACTGGACAAAGCAAAGTCATACTTACAGTCTTACCGGTCAGATGAGGGATTTCAAAATGTTCTGAATAACATGCACAGAAGTTGGCAGAGGAACTTCACACTGAAGCTATTTCCCCACCCATTCAAGAATACAAGAGTCACTGAAGAAGACGACATTTTGATTACGAGGCACGAGATAATCCCATAAGAGACCCCAAACAGCAATTCAAAGTTGAATTCTTTAACCAGGTGCTAGATTGTGCAATACAGTCAGTTGAAGAACATTTCATGCAGCTCAAGCAACACAGCAGTATATTTGGAATGTTGCATGATATGCCAAAACTCCTCACTATACCTTAAGAAGACCTACGCCAGCAATGCAGGGCACTGGAGGCAGTGTTGACACATGGTGACATGCATGATATTGATGTGAGTGATTTAGGTGATGAACAGAAAGCCCTTTCAAGATACATTTCAGCAGGATCAACTCTAAAGGCTGTTCTGGAATATATGTGCACAAATAAGATGACCACCCTCTTTCCAAATGCTTTTGTTGCTCTGCACATACTTCTGACACTTCCAGTAACAGTTGCCAGTGGTGAACGCAGCTTCTCCAAGCTGAAGTTATAAAAACACATCTACGCTCCACAATCACACAGGAGAGGCTGGTCGGCCTTGCAACAATCCCATTAGAGCATGAGCTGGCCCAGACTGTGGGCCTTCAGGAAGCAGTTCAAATTTTTGCAACCAAGAAGGCAGGGAAAGCACCACTTTGATTATTCAAACAGATAAACATGCCAGTGTTTATTATGCAGACAAGAAAAGTTACATTTGCTGTTCAGGCGTTTGAAAGTTAAGTGTTACTTAAAAATTTTGAACAAGGCATTTTAAGTTGTTAGTGCTCCTTTAGTGGGGTAGGTAGCAGAGCAGTACCATGAGAGGAGTAGAACAGGAAGGAGGCAGAACTGAGACCTTTCAAAGTTTTGGCCCAAGCAAGGGAGTATGGGGTGCCATTTGAGCTCCCCACCTCAGGTGCCAAAATGTGGGTCGGCTCTGTCTATGCCAGTGACTCTCAAGCTCATGCTCTGCTAAAGACTGTTCCCAGGCATCCCACCCCACATCTCAGCCTGTCTGACAACGCCTCTTCCTCGAGGCTTGCTACTAAAAACCTAGCAGTGCGTGGCACTTCAGATCAGCTGTATGTGCCAGCTAGAGGGAAATTTAAGCTCAAAGCTGAGCGTTGAATCTCTTCCGCACCCTTCACAGCCCACCCCCCTTCCTAGTTTCTTCATCTCTTTGGATAACACCACAAGCCCTCCCCGAGGCAAGGGGCTGTGACAGCTCTCCCTCCCTCCCTGCCTCCCATCCCGCACACTGGGCTGCCCTGTGCTAGGTACCAGGATCTCTGCCCCTTCTGTGGGCCAGGGATTGCGGTCCTGAGGTGGAGTGTGAGGCCTGAGCTGGCTGCAGGGAGCCCAGAGCAGAGTGGGAGGCCTGGGGGCTGAGCCCTGCTCGAGGTGTCTCCTTATGGGAGGGGCCGGGGGGTATTTCCCCTGCCCTGGCTGGGAGAACCACTCCATGATGTAGGCCCACGCTGAGGGGGACAGAAAAAAACTATCCTGTATTTTTGAAATATAGTGTTGGGCATCCTAACAACATCTCCGGTCACTCAGGCCAGAAATCTGGGCATCGTCTCTGACTCAGCCTCTACCAGGGCTGCATGTCCTGACCTTTCCTCAGTCTCCCTCCTCCTGCCTGTATAACACATCACAGATCCAGCCTCTTGTGTCTGTTCTGACAGCCCATGCTCTTGTTCACCCCATCATCTCACACCTCCACTGCTGTGATCTCCTCTTGCCTGGCTTGATGCCAGCTGCTTTGTCCCCTCAGCTGCACCCAAAGCCCGGCTGCTGGGCTCAGACCTCAGACTCGTCTCTCCTGCCACATCCAGCACTTAGTTCCACTGAGGCCCCTCCAGCACCGCTCCAGCACAAGCTCCTTTGGGCCTTTACGTTTAGGCCCCTGATCTCAACATTAGTCCCACCTTGTCTGAGCGATTGGCACCGCCTTCCCTCTGCCAGCGATGGCCAGTTCCCGGGGGGGCCAGCAGGACCGGCACCCTCGGCGCCACTTCCAGGGGGAGCTGTACAGCTGCTGGGCTTTTTATTTTGTTTTTCTCCTGGCAGCCTGGTACTGGGTAGGGTGACCAGATAGTAAGTGTGAAAAATCTGGACATATTTTTGTATGCGGGATGGGGAGGGCAGGGGATAGTTGTATATATAAAACAAAGCTTCTAATATTGGGATAGTCCTGATAAAATTGAGATGTCTGGTCACCTGCCTATCTGCTTCTCCCTTAAACACCTCTGTGTTTTCTCCCCATTCCCACTCCATGCATCCCCTTAGTATTTGTAAAGCTGCCCCATTCTCCTCTCTTCAATCCCTCCTCCAAACTCAGCTGTGCTGTGGCCCCTGGAATCTCTCCTGGTTGGGCACATGGTGGGTCTGGCCCTGAGTGTGTGTGTACAGGACCTAGCACCATGGGGCCTAGTTCTAAGTGTGTGCATACAGGACCTAGGTTAGAGAAGCCTGGCCCTGAATGTGTGTGTGTGTGTGTGTGTGTGTGTACAGAACCTCACACAGTGGGGCCCTCCCATGAATGCGTGCACAGCACCTAGCACCGAGTGTGTGTTCAGGACCTAGCGCTGTGGAGTCTGATCTTCAGTGTGCATGTACAGGACCTAGCGCCGTGGGGCCCAGCCCTGAGTGTGTGTGTACAGGACCTAGCAGGGATCAGTGTGGGAGGGACAGAGACAAGTCATGACATGGAGCCAGGAAGTGCTGCTCTCTGGGTCAGGTTTACCTGTCCAGTCTTTGAGGTTTATAATGTAGTAGATATAACAGATGGGGCAGGGCAGCTTCAGTGCATTCGCCCATAAGAAGCCGGCTCCTGTTCTGTGCTCTGCTTAGTGCCTTATGAACAAATCTTTCAATACACTCGTATCACCAGTGAGGGAGACGTTGCTTTTAGCTTGACTGTTGCCCATTAAGTTTTGAGACTCAATATTAACTCCCGATGTCTTTGACTTTCCAGGGGAATATGAGGCAGTGAAAGGTGAGGGCATTTATACTAACTTTGATTATGCTTTAAATTGGAAAAGGAACACTCAGAGCTGTTAGTGTGAAAAATTAATGTGTTACTGAGACAGGTAACGTACATGACAAGGGGAAATCCAGATATTACCCAGACATCATGGATGGGGAGTTTTTGGTATTGAAATATGAATATTAACAGTTTTATTCTTCACAACATCAACCCTTGGAAATACCCTTAAAAAGCAAACAAACAAACGTCACTTACTGGCACCGGAGAGACCCTGTAATGAGAACAATGATTCTTTTATACCAATGGAGCCCATCCCACTGAGCTCTCCATAGATGTTCTCCCACACCCATAGGTCTCCTTGGAGCAGGATTGGGCCCTGTTGGCTTACACACAAAGCAGCTGTAGGATCAGGCACATGGGTCTGATCCCACTGAAGTCAGCAGGATTTGCAGGCACTCAGAAGTCCTTGGGGTCACCAGCATTACCCAGCTGATGGAGACACTCATGAAGGAAGAGTTCTTTGAGCTGCAGGCCCAGGTTCTCTGCTGGGCCAGGACCTGCTTGGGGTGGGGGCAGGGCGGGAGCTGGTTATGGCTTCCTGGTTCTCAGGCTGCCCTAGGGGTTGCTCTAATTCTCTCCAGCTGGCTGTGGTCCCTGAGAATTGGTGATGTGCCCTGCCCTGCCCCAGCACACCTCCTCCCAGCCCCGACACCCCCCCTACACCAGGATGGCAGGGGCAGTTGACCCAGGAGCCAGCTATGCTGCTTTACCCTGGCTGGGCTCTCCCTATGGCAGGGGAATTATCTGATGTCCAGGGCCTGGTTCCAGCCAGTCTTCACCATTCCAGCACACAGTGACCAGAGCAGGTGAAAGAACTGGGTACCTTATCACTAATGGCCCCATTCTGCCCCCCTGACTCACATAAGTGAGTCCCACAAGTGCGGCCCCATTGATTTCTGGGGAGAGGGTTTGCAGGATCAGATGCAGTAAAAGAGAAGTCCTAACTGGTAATTAGAAGCCCAATCCTGCTGTCCTTACTCAGGCAAAATTCCCATTGAAGCCAATGTAATGTGGGTTTAGAATGGGGCACTTTTGCTACTGAGAATCTCTCCTGTTGATTCATTTATGTTCTTTTTTCCCTTTTCTCTCCTCTCATTCCCATGGACCCTGTGGCAGAACTGGGTAAGTTCTGTGTTGTTTGTTTTTCACAGTGTGCGACTTGCTGAGTCTACATTTCGGTTGTGTACATTCTCATTTCTGATTATTTCAGGACTCACCAGAGCCCAAGGATATGCAGGTAACTCACGCTGATACTGCCGCAGTCACTCTCAGACCATAGGCGGCAGGTTTGTATAATTTTTGGTGGGGCCCAAAATGGTGGTGCCCCCCCGCTCCCGCCCTGTAAGCCGATATAAAATGAAGCTACAACGCGTCAGTGCCACGAGATTACAAGGGTCAATTAAAAGTGGAAAGTCAGAAGCAGCACTTGCCTACTTCAATATACATTTTACCATCACTGTATAAAAATGGTTCCCAATTGTCGATGCAATCTGATTAATTTAAGAGCACATTACAATTAAATATTTCAATTCTCAGTCATTTTAAGACTTTGCCACACACTAGTTTGTCTGTACACCAGTTTCAGACAATCCTTTATAGCAATTTTACTCCAGGTCCTATGTGAAACCAATCAATCACTTCCTCCTCTCACCCGCATCGTTTTGTTTTAAACTGTAATCAAAAGTGGCTTCATCTGCTTTAAAAGTCACAGAGCAGCAGCCACAAGTCTGCAGGTTTTAGGGATATTGTCCTGGTCAACTCAGTCAAAATTAATTACAACCTAGATGGGATTATGGTGAGGGGGCACAGCACGGCCCCCTCAACTCCCCTCCTGAGGTGCTACAGCACCAGCAGCTTGCACTGCTGTTATGCTGTAGCCCTTAGGCGGCGGCAGCAGCAGCAGCAGCAGCAAGGGAAAGAGACGCGCGCTGTGCACTCTTTACGTTCAGGCAGGGAAGCTCCGGGCAGGACCGGCTCTAGGTTTTTTGCTGCCCCAAGCAAAAAAAAATGTGGCTGCCGCCCTTCCCACACCCCCTGCCACCCCAGCACTGGGCTTCCCCCTTTCCTCCCCACCAGTGCCCTCCCTCCACCCTGCTGCTGCCCCAGCCCTGGGCTCCCCCCCACCAGTGCCCCCCCACACCTCCTGCTGCCCCAGCCCTGGGTCACTGGTAACTCGCTCCCAGGGCGGGTCATTCAGCCGGAATTTTGGATGTGCACAAAACACAGACAGGATTGGTTCCCATACGGTTACAGAGCTGCAGTAAAGTGGAACAATTTTCAGCTTGTGCGACTGGAGGATATCTGGATGCATATTATAAGACTGTTCTCCATAAATGAGGAAAAGTTGAGGTGCCTTTATTATTCTTTTGTTCCACTCTTTCTTTCTATGGGGAATTTGCCAATGCAATATCACTGTCTTCCTTTCAAGCAAACAAAAAGGCAATGGCTGTTGAAAATAGCAATTCCAGTCCTAATAAGCATTTCTTGCTCAATTTTATCCTACTTTTTCTACAGCAAGTTACAGTGGATCAGTATATTTGATTTGGGAGAAATGAAGTAAAGCTGCCCAAACCGAGCTTGAGCACTCCTGAATTTTGAGGTGTTCAAATCTGGAAGGCAGGTGCTGGGGGTGGGAGAGGGCTGTGGGCTCCATGGGGGAGCATGGCAGCAACTGCCTGGAGCTGCACGGAGCCAGACACGCTGGTCTGAGTGGCACAGTAAGCGGTTTGGGGGTTGGAGAAGGGGTAGGGGGTTCCGGGGGCCAGTCAAGGGACAAGGAGCAGGGGGGGTTGGATGGGGCAGAGGTTCGGAGGGGCAGTCAGGGGACAGACAGCAATTGGATAGGCATGGGAGTCCAGGGGGTTTATCAGGGGACAGGTAGGGGGTGGTGTCCTGGGGGGAAGTTGGGTGGGGTCTCAGGAGGGGGCAGTTGGGGGACAAGGAGAAGGGAGGCTTAGATAGGGGCTGGGGTCCCAAGGGGCAGTTGTCTTGGGAGGGGGTAATCGGGGGATAAGGACCAGTGGTGCTTAGATAGGGGGTGGGGGTCCTGGGAGGCAGTTGGGGCAGGGGTCTGGGGAGGGGGCAATCAGCGGCCAGGGGCTGGGATTTAAAAGGCTCTGGGCTCCCCCTGGCTGCCGGCAGCCCAGAGCCCTCTGACTCCCGGCTGCAGCTGAGATTTAAAGGGCTCTGGGCTCCCCGCGGTTGCAGGCAGCCCAGAGCCCTCTGATTCCCGGCGGCGGCTGGGATTTAAAAGGCTCTGGGCTCCCCACGGTTGCAGGCAGCCCAGAGCCCTCTGATTTCCAGACGCGGCTGAGATTTAAAGGGCTCTGGGCTCCCCGCGGCTGCCGGCAGCGCAGAGCCCTCTGACTCCCGGCCGCGGCTGTGATTTAAAGGGCTCTGGGCTCCCCGCGGTGGCAGGCAGCCCAGAGCCCTCTGCTTCCCAGCCGCGGCTGGAAATCAGAGGGCTCTGGGCTCCCCGCCGCAGCGGGCAGTGCAGAGCCCTCTGACTCCCGGCCGCAGCTGGGATTTAAAGGGCTCTGGGCTCCCCGCGGCTGCCGGCAGCCCAGAGCCCTCTGATTCCCGGCCGCGGCTGGGATTTAAAGGGCTCTGGGCTCCCCGCGGCTGCCGGCATCCCAGAGCCCTCTGGCTCCCCTGCGCTCCAAGGAGGGGAGAAACCTAGCTCCAAATACTGGTGGAGCAGAGCCCCTGATTGTGAATATTCCTGGGGCTTTAGCCCCACGAGCCCATATAAGTTGGCGCCCATGTCTCAGACCCATTCCTTTGGGATACTCGGTATTTGTATTTTTATGTGTGTCAAGGTTCCTTCCCCACTCTGAACTTTAGGGTACAGATGTGGGGACCTGCATGAACACCTCTAAGCTTAACTACCAGCTTAGATCTGGTCTTGCTGCCACCACTCTCAAATACTAGCTCCCTTTTCTGGATAGTCTTGAGAGACTTCTTCACCAAGTCCCTAGTGAACACCAATCCAACCTCTTGGATCTTTACACAAGGAGAATTTAACCGTCCCCACTCCTTTCCCCCACCAATTTCTGGTGAGTCCAGATCCAATCCCCTTGGATCTTAAAACAAGGAAAAATCAATCAGACTCTTAAAAAGAAGTCTTTAAATTAAAGAAAGAAAGGTAAAAATCATCTCTGTAAAATCAGGATGGAAAATAACTTTAAAGGGTAATCAGATTCATAGAGCCCGGAGGAACCCCCTCTAGCCTTAGGTTCAAAGTTACAGCAAACAGAGGTAAAATCCTCTCAGCAAAAAGGAACATTAACAAGTTGAGAAAACAAAAATAAAACTAACACTCCTTGCCTGGCTGTTCCTTACAAGTTTAAAATATGAGAGACTAGTTCAGAAAGATTTGGAGAGCCTGGATTGATGTCTGGTCCCTCTTAGTCCCAAGAGCGAACAACCCCCAAAACAAAGAGCACAAACAAAAGCCTTCTCCTCACCAAGATTTGAAAGTATTTTGTCCCCTTATTGGTTCTTTTGGTCAGGTGTCAGCCAGGTTACTTGAGCTTCTTAACCCTTTACAGGTAAAAGGATTTTGGTGTCTCTGGCCATGAGAGATTTTATAGTATTGTACACAGGAGGGCTGTTCCCTTCCCTTTATAGTTATGACAATGTGTATTTGTATTTGTAGATGCTGGTAGGGGCAGTGTGCTGGGAGAGAAGCTCAGCTCTGATTATGGGGTGGGGCT
The DNA here is from genome assembly GCF_020497125.1 of Mauremys mutica. Taxonomy (NCBI): domain Eukaryota; kingdom Metazoa; phylum Chordata; order Testudines; family Geoemydidae; genus Mauremys; species Mauremys mutica. The sequence goes on from NC_059083.1 coordinate 40,232,142, forward strand.
TCTCTGATTAGGGGTTTTATAAAGGCAGCCAGCCAGTCAGGCAGTGGCACAGACAGCTGCAGCGGCACAGGAGCGAGCAAACAGAGGAGTTTGCAAGAGGAGTTTGCGGGGAAGACTAAGAGAGGCAGGCAGAGGAACAGACAGGCTAGTGAAGGGAGTGTGCAGTGTTCTAGCAGTATTTTTGTGCTCGATGGGGGTTTGTTTTCTGTGGGTGGTGGTGGTGTGGTTTGGTTTGTGTTTCCCAGATTAACAGGGTTTAGGTGGGAAGGCTATGACAGATACAGAGGCAGCAGTGGTAGTGACCCAAGCAGTGGAAGACACAAAGAAGATGACTGGATGTGGAAGCTACAGCATGTACATGATCCTGGAGGGGATGCCTGAAAAGAGTTTTGTTTGCATGAAGTGCCACCTGATAGATCTGATGATTGGACATGCAGGTGGAAACTCTGGTTGAGTTTAGAAGGGAGTTTGAGCAGATGATGGAGCAAAGATATGAGGAGGCTGAAGGGAAGAGCTCAGACTTGCAGATGGAAGCAGGACCAAAGAGCTCTGAGGGGAGACTGCTGGGTGAGGAAAATGGATGGTGGAAGTATGTGATTAAGAGAACCAGGCAAAGGAAAAGACGGGCCAGTGAAGGAGCAATAGAGGTCAGGAACAGGTTTGCGGAGTTGGAAAATGAAGAAGGGGCACAGCAGGTGGTCGCTGAAGGTGAGAGTGCAAGGAAGAAGAGAAGAGCAGCTAGTCCTATAGGAAGAGGTGAAGAGTCAATGGAGATATCCTCCTGGGGCTCATATTTGGTGTTATGGGATGGGTTGCAGACAGGGCTGGTGCAAGGATTGTCATAGACAGATAGTTAAGGGTTAAGGTCTCTCTTATCTGTAAAGGGTTAACAAGCTCAGTAAACCTGATGGACACCTGACCAGAGGACCAATCAAGGGACAAGATAATTTCAAATCTCTGTGGAGGGAAGTCTTTGTTTGTGTTCTTTGTTTTGGGGGCTGTTCTCTCTTTGGATCTAAGAGGGGCCAGACGTATATCCAGGCTCTCCCAGCTTCCTGAAGTATTCTCTTCTATTCAGTATAGTGAGTATTAGAAAGGCGGATTAGTCTTCTAATTAATTTCTGTATTTGCAAATGTGTGTTGCTGGAACAATATTTTACCTCTTTGCTGTACTTGTACTTAGGCTAGAGTTTCTCTAGTTTTTATAAGCTGTATATCCTGTAAACACTTCCATCCTGATTTTACATAAAGAGGTTTTTTTTTAACCAAATATGAGCCCCAGGAGGATACGGGATGGGTTGCAGACAGGGCTAGTGCAAGGATATTTTGCGCCCTAGGTGAAACTTCCACCTTGCGCCTGCCCTCCCCCCCGAGCATCGCTTATTAAAAACTTTAAAAAATGAATGCTGCATAATGTGGCATTGTTCATTAGAATTAATACATGTTCAGCTTGAAAATTTATTAATTTAATTATTTAGTCTACATATTTAATGAAAATAAATGAATAACCTGACAGTGTTGACATTGTTATTGTTTTCACTTTGCACAACATAGCATGGATCTTAAAATAAATCACATATATTATACACAATACACTGTCACACAGTAACATGTTATAATTTAGAATTTATTTTTCCGTGCTTTCAGTTTAGCAAATTTAGAAACAAGTTCCTCCAAGTCAATGCTGCGAGCAATGTCATGTTCTATTGACAAGGTAGTGAGCCCAACAAGTCTTTGTTGCAACATTGATGTTCGCATGTATGTTTTTAATCAACATGAGCTTCGAGAAGCTTCGCTCACCACTGGCCACAAACTGGGAGAGTCAAGAGGATGCGAAGAGCAAAGACTGTGTTGCGGACACTATCTGTCAGTTTATTTGTGCATATGAAGTTCAATACATCTTGCGGCGATGCACTCTTTTGGACTCGTTGTGCAATAGCTTGCAATTCATTGCACAAGTCAAAGGCATCAATATCTTTGGATTCACCATGTTGCAAAGCTTGCTCCAGATTCAAGCAATGTTCCATAATTTGCTTTGGTGTTGTATTTTGCAAACTGTAAACATCATATAGGAAGCCAAATACTGAACTAATTTGCTGCATCAATGTGAATCTTTCTTCAACTGAATGTATTGCTGTGTCGATGACTGCAAAGTAAAAGTTCACTTTGAATTTTTCTTTTGGATTCTAAATAGGTTTGTCATCTGCTTCATATGTGAACTGCTTCCTCTTTTTTCTAATATGGATTGGATCTGGTTCAAAAAGTGCTGGTACATCCAACTCCTCCGCAAGTTCACCTGCATCTACCAACGTTTTCTCAAAGCCTGCATCACTTCTGCAGCCTACAAGAAACTTCTTGGTTTCTCCAAATTGATTATGTCGAATTCTTTCACCTGAAGTTGTTTGCTAGTCATGTTGATCTCAAACAATATACCACACAACAAGAGAAACAAGAAACTTGAAACTAGAAATGACTTTTGCAAGATCCTTTGCATCAACTTGTGACGTATTGCCAGATGATCCTGTTAGAGTAGTGTCATCATAGATCTCTGTCAGAGCATCATAGATGTCACCAAGCTAATAGTGAAGAGGTTTCAAAGCATCAATTCGACTTTCTCATCTTGTTTCATTCAATGGCTTAACTGTGAAATTAGATATGTGGTGTGTTAGAACTTCCCTGCGATGTGCAGAAGCTGAGAAATACACATAAACACATTGAACTAAATCAAAGAAGACAGTTGCCTCCAAGCAAGATTTTGCAGCATCTTTAACAACCAAATTCAATGAATGTGCACTGCAAGGAACAAAAAAGGCTCGTGGATTAATATCCAAAATTCTTAACTGGACACCATTTTCTTTCTCTTTCATATTGCTCCCATTATCATACCCTTGACCACGCAAGTTTTCTATAGGCAATGACATCTTTTCTAACTGGTGAATAGTTTCTGTCATACCATCTCCAGTTGTCTCCGTAAGTGACACAAATCCCAAGAAGTGTTCCTTTATGAATACTGATTCAATCTCATTCTCTGTCTCTGAAGTAGGCCTATCCACAAACTGAATGGTCATGGTCATTTGTTCAACGTGGCCTGCATCTGGTGTACAATGTAGAATGATCAAAAAGCACAAGCAGATGCTAGGATTTTTTGTTTGATGGCATTGGATAGAAGCTGAATAAGCTCATTCTATATGTCTTTCCGTAGGTAATGTACATGCACCTCTTTATCCTTAATCCTGTAAAGATGCTCATCCATAAGTGGGTCAAACAAAGCTAGATACTGGACAAATTTGAGGAAGTTCCTGTTACCAGAAGTGTGCAGTTTTTCTTGTGTTCCCTGAAAGGCCAGGTTTTGCATACTGAGAACTCTGACCAAAGCAATCAGATGTTTTGGTATTTCCTGCCAATACTTTTCTTCTTGCTTAATGTTCTTCATCAATTGTTCTCTTGTATTTCAATCGTAGTTCAAGTTCCTTCCATGTTTGAACATTCATCAAATGTTGACTGCCTTTCTCGTGCCCTGAAAGATATGTTTTTCCAATCTCTTGGGCTTTGGGGAATGCAAGGGGAGCAGACCGGGTTTGGATGTGGAGGGAGGAGGCGGACGGGGTAGGATTCAAAGAGCTGCAAGATGAAATGGGCACTCTCCTCTCCAGTCCCTGGCATGCAACAGTGGGCTGGCCAAGTCACAGTGCAATTGCAACAGGGCAATGGGAGCATGTGGCCTGCTTTGTCTTCATGAGTCTGTCCTGCACCCGGGCTGGGTAGTTATTAGTAATGTCCCCTGTTCCCCAGTTACACCTCCAAGCATCCCCCCACTGCCACTGTCCAGTCCCCATCCAGCCCAGTTCAACTTACCATGTCCTGGGGGAGGGCTGGACTTGGGGAGGAGAGGGGAGGAAAGGGAAGGGGAGGGGAGGCGCCAGCTGTGGGATTTGCCTGGCTGGAAGATGGTATCTGTGGGGCTGGCCAGCATGGACAGTCCCAGCTCCATCCTGGGGCAGGGCTCCCTGGCCAGTGTGTGTGGGGACGGCACCAACCTGCTCTTAGTAACAAACCAACCACACACGGCCCCAAAGCAACAGAGATGCAGGCCTGCCCTCTTCACCCCTCTCTGCCCCCGGCACCTGCCAATCTCCTCATCGCCCTCCGGCCCCTAGCTCCTGCCCCTCCCTTCCCTTCCCTCAACTCTGTGCTCACCTGGCCCCTGCTTCTATCCTCCCTGGCTCCCCTTTGCCCCACTCCCTCCCTTCACCCCCTTTCTGCTCCCATGGTCCCCTCTCTACCCACTGTGTCATATGCCACCTGCCCTATCACATGCCCCTGCCCTCCACCTACCTCTGTCCCCCTGGAGCCTTCCCCTCTTCTCGCCCTGCCCTCCTGGGCTGGCACCTGCCCCTTCTTTCAAACACTCTTTGCACCTGGTGCCCACCCATCACTTCACTCCTTCTGCTTCCTGGGCCTGGCCTCTTCTCGCCCCTTCCCCCCCCCCACTCGCGAATCCCAGCACTCCCCTCACACCCATTTCCTCTAGTGCCCACCCCATCTTTCACCCCTCCTCTGTTGTCCTGGCTCCTGCTCTTCTCACTTCCCTCAGCGCTCCTGGCACATGCCACCTCCCCACCCTCTCTTCCCCCCTGGCACCTGCCCCTTCCTTGCCCCCTGTGCCCAGCTCTCCACTAGCCCCATCCTGCTCCTCTGGCTCTTCTCCTTCCCAAGCCCCTCTCCTAACACCCTCTACCCACCTGCTCTGCCTCTCCCCTCACTCCTCTCTGCCCTCTGGTGCCCACCCCTCCCACCTCAGCCTTCCTTGTGTCTGCCCCTCTGCTTACCCACCTCAATCCCCCATCACCTGCCCCTCTCCTTGGCCCCCCACACCATCCTCTGCCCCCATCATCCATGACTGCCCCCATTCCCTGCATCCCTGGTGCCTACCCCTGCTTTCACACCATCCTGCTCGTAGCACCCACTGCTCCCCTCCCCCTTCCCTCCTTTTGCCTGCCCCATCCTTTCCCCTTTCTGTCCCCCAGCACCTGCCCCTCCCCCTGCCCCTTAGGAACCCACCTCTTCCCTTACCCCCTTTACCCCCAATACATCCTCTTGCCCCTTGTTGGAAAGAGTGCCTGCCCCTTTCCATGCCACATGACTGTCCCCCTGGTGCCTGCCCCTCCCCCTACCCCATTGCTGCCTGCCCTTCTGTTCGTCCTCTCTACCCATGACTTTCACCCCCCATGACCCTCTAGCCTCCATATCACAAACCCTTTCCCTTGCCCTCCCACCTCGTGATGACCACCCTTCTCTCACCCTTCATTTGTCCCAGTGCCTGACCCATCCCATGCCACCCCACTGCCCCCCAGTGCCCACCTCTCCCCCATTCTGTCCTGCCAATGCCTGTCCCTGACCCCATCCCTCCCCTCACCCTCTGGCACAAGCCCCTTCCCTTGCCCCCACCCCACCCCCTGGTGCCTGCCTCTTCCCTTGTACCCCCTCCCCCTGCCACCTTCCCTTGTACCCTCTCCCCTTCCCCCCTCCCCTTAGTTCTCCCCCCGCCCCTCCTGTCGCCCCCTCTGCCTCCCTGACACCTGCACCCCTCACCCCCCTCTAGTCCTCTGCTACCAGCCCCTTTGTTCACTCCTCTGCCCCCCGAGGCCCATCTCTACCCTCGCCCCCATCTGCCTCCATGGTGCCCGCCCCTTCTTTTGTCCCCTCTGTCTGCCTGGTGAAAACCCCTTCCCTTGACCCACTTTGGGCCCCTTGGTGTCAGACCTTCCTTCCCCCATCTCTGCACCCCTGGTGCCCACCCCTCCCCACTCTCTTAATCTCTGGGTCCCACCGCTCCTTTCGTCCTCCCTCTGTTCCCTTGGTGCCCATATCTCCACACCCCTTTGCCCCCCAGGGCCTGCCCTTCTCCACACCCCACTTTCTACCCTGTGTGCACCTGTTCCCTTCCCCCACTCTGACCCCTGGTGCCCGCCCCTCTCCTGTCTCCCCTCCTTACATCTGCCCCTCTGCTCAGCCCCCACATCCCTATGGTGACTAGCCCTTCCCTCGCCTCCCCCCACCATCTTCCTGGCACCCACCCATCATGCCCCTCTCCCCCTTGATGACTTCCCCTTCTCTCGGTCCCTGTTTCCCCCTGGGATCAGCCCTCCCTCCCCCCCCCCCAAGGCCCTCTGGCACTTGTCCTACCCTCACCCCTCTTTCTACCCTTGTCACCTGCACCTTCCCCCGCCCCCTCCTTTTCCCCTGGTGTCAGCCCCTCCTTCTACCCCGCTCTGCCTTCCCAGTACCTGCCTCACTCCTCCTCCCCACCCCATTGGAGCTCCCCCCCATTTCCTCACACCCCTGTGCCCCTGGTGCCCGCCCCTTCCCTTGCTTCCCTGTGCCCAGTAGCGTAGCTGGGGGGGAGCGGGGCAGCAGATGCTCCCCCACCAAGCACAAGTGGTGCCTTTTTAATTTTTAAATTTTTACTCACCCAGCAGCACTCCAGGTCTTCGGCGGCACTTCGGGGGCGGGCCCTTCACTAGCTCCGGGTGTTTTCGGCGGCACTGAAGGACCCACCACCGCAGACCCATGGAGCAAGTGAAGCTCCTGCTGCTGAGGTGCTGCCGAAGACCCAGAGAGCCAGTAAAAGCGCTGCCAGTTGAGTAAAAGCGCTGCTGTCCTCCCCTCCCTTCCCCCACTCACACCTTCCTACCCTCTCCCCGCCATTTCCTAACAGGCAGACGGGCTCTGACTCCTCTCAGGCAACACCACCCCCACACCCAGCAGGGCGATTAACATAGATGCAGGTTAATTTCCCTTCAATCTCAGTGACCAGCCCCTGCCCCCAGCCCTGACTCTGTGACTCTCTCCCCAGTGGACGTGACTCTGGATCCAGGCACGGCTCAGCCCAACCTCATCCTGTCTGAGGATCGGAAACGTGTGAGACATGGAGACACGCGCCAGGATCTGCCCGACAACTCTGAGAGATTTGATCCTTGTCCCAGCGTCCTGGGCGCTAAGCGGTTCACGGGCGGGAGGCGTTACTGGGAGGTGGAGGTGGGAGACAAGACTAGATGGATTCTGGGGGTTTGTATGGAAACTGTGAAAAAGCAGGGGTGGGTCACACACATACCTGGGAATGGATACTGGGCCGTGCAGCTGAGGTATGGGAGATATGAGGCCCTGACCTCCCCCAGAATCCCCCTCCCCGTGAGGGTCAGGCCCAGCCGGGTGGGGATTTTCCTGGACTATGAGGCGGGTGAGGTCTCGTTTTACAATGTGACTGACAGGTCCCATCTCTTCACTTTCACTGGCACCTTCCCCAGGACTCTCCACCCTTATTTCAGTCCTGGTACCAACTCTGGGGGTGAAAACGCAGCTCCTCTGAAAATCTGCCCATGCCCAGCTCAGGCTGGAGAGAATCTTGGTCCCTGACAGTGACCCTGCAGCACAGACTGGCCCCCCACAGTGCTGCTGCTCTTCCCGCCCCCAGTGGTGGGGGCCATTTACTGCAGCAACTGGACTTTTCGTGCTGACCAGATGCTGCCAATTTTCCTTTTCACCTGGAGTAGAAAACCAGACACCTGGCAACCCTAGCCCAGGCAGGGTGAATGGGACTCACTTCCTGGAAGGAGCCCAGACAGATTTCGCCCCCCCACCCCCGTGTTTGCTCCACCCCTAGCACAGGGTGATGCTGGTAAGAAATCCTGCCAGACAGGTAGTGGTTTTTGCTGCCCTCATCTTTCCCCACCCCCTGCCCAGGGGTAGCAGATTGTGATGAATGGGGATCATTCACTCCTGTCAGAATTTTCTACCCCTGTAAAATCTCAATGCAAAATATGAAAAAAACCCCAACCAAACAAAAAAAAAGTTTATTCTAAATTAGAACATTTTATTGTAAACAAAAACATTTTCATTTACATTTCAACAGTATTTCAGAAACAAGCATCTAAACATATTTTTAGAAACAGAATTATTTACATTTTTTTTTATTCTTCCCTCAGATCTATATTGTGGTTTAACTTCTCTACATAGCATCATCTGCATTTCAACTGTGTTACTTCAGGAAATCCAAAATATTTCTCTTATCAAAATAATTATTAAAAACTGTCAGACTGGGTTGTTCAGTTACAATGTACATGTGTCATTACCATCACAACATATGCAGTTATTCTTTGTCTCTCTCTCTTTATTGTCTTGACTGGTTCTCTCTGGAACGCCGGGCACGTACACCCACCTCCTGCACTACACCTTTGAAAATTAATAGCAATACACCTCTACCCCGATATAACGTGATCCGATATAACACGAATTCGAATATAACACAGCAAAGAAATGCTCAGGGGGGGCAGGGCTGCGCAGCTCAGTGGATCAAAGCAAATTCGATATAACACGGTTTCACCTATAACATGGTAAGATTTTTTGGCTTCCGAGGACAGTGTTATATCGGGGTAGAGGTGTATATGTAAATTAACACACACAAGATTATAAAATTGTCTTTAAACTTCTGTCAGCATTAATTCGTGTTATTTTTAACTTCCTAGCTACATATAATCGCTAATCAAGACAAGACCCTTCCTTTCTTGTTGTCACATCAATTAACAAAACATGGTCCCGAACCTCATATGCTAACTTCCTTCACTTCTACAATATCCTTTTTTTAGTTTATTTTTCTTTAGAAATATTATTTGCAGCCAATGTATTGTCAGTATCCACTGTTGATTTCAATGTACTGCCAAGCTCTTCATGTTCTTGGTTCTAAGGATGCAACAAATGTATTTTGGTAAAAAAATAGAGAAGGGGGTGTATTTCTTTACTGAATCATCACAAATTAACTTAATTGTATTAAAGACGATGGCACTTAATGGCCCATAATATGAAATTTGGTGAAGCTTTATTGGGAAAAGAGTGATATTTTTGTTGTCATGTGATGTTTAGGATACAAAGAAAATAAAGTTGCTCTAGGAAATACATCACAGTTCCTCTGGGTTCTCGGTCCACCACCTTCTGGAATGCTGTGTATAAATAGTGACTGATTGGTCTAATTCCTTGAAATTAGCAATTGAACCTCATTTCTTGAAGAGCTAGCTGAGCAGAGTATGAGGGGAGGCACATTGCATGGCATTGCTAGGACTTTTTGTTTTAAACGTGATGCGTTATGAACATTTTCAATGTAATAATTCAGTTTTGAAAATTTATTCTTGCCTTAAACATACCTTGATTATTTGAAAATAAATACCCTAACATTATCTTGTGATAGATTCATTTGTGTTTTCATCCAGTCTGCTGGTGTGTAGGTGGCATGGGCTGCTGAAGCTGTCTGTTTTTCCTAGTTTTTAACACAGGGAAATATTAATTTAAAAGTAGATAAGTTTTCCTAAAATTTCCTTCAGAAATATCTGTGTTCCTTTCCCTATTTCCCATTGAATTATATGTAATTACTGTGATTTCTTATCCAATCATATTGCATTATTACATAGGAAAATATGTTTGCAAATAGTAAAAACTATGTTTTATATTAACATATCTGACAAGACATAAAAGTGTGTTGTCACTAAGGCCTGGTCTACACTAGGAGTTTATGTTGAATTTAGCAGCGTTAATTCGAATTAACCCTGCACCCGTCCACACAACAAAGCTATTTAGTTCGACCTAGAGGTCTCTTTAGTTCGATTTCTGTACTCCTCCCCGACGAGGGGAGTAGCGCTAAATTCGACATGGCCATGTCGAATTAGGCTAGGTGTGGATGGAATTCGACGCTAGTAGCTCCAGGAGCTATCCCACAGTGCACCACTCTGTTGACGCTCTGGACAGCAGTCCGAGCTCAGATGCTCTGACCAGCCACACAGGAAAATCCCCGGGGAAATTTAATTCCTTTTCCTGTCTGGCCAGTTTGAATCTCATTTCCTGTTTGGACATCGTGGCGAGCTCAGCAGCACTGGGAGCGATGCAGACTCTCCAGCAGAGGAGTCCATGCAATCTCAGAATAGAAAGAGGGCCCCAGCATGGACTGACCAGGAAGTCTTGGATCTGATCGCTGTGTGGGGCGATGAGTCTGTGCTTTCGGAGCTGCGCTCCAAAAAACGGAATGCAAAGACCTACGAGAAGGTCTCCAAAGCCATGAGAGACAGAGGATACAGCCGGGATACAACGCAGTGCCGCGTGAAAATCAAGGACCTGAGACAAGGCTACCAAAAAATCAAAGCGGCAAACGGACGCTCCGGATCCCAGCCCCAGACATGCCGCTTCTACGAGGCACTGCATGCCATTCTCGGTGGGTCTGCCACCACTGCCCCACCAGTGTGCATGGACTCTGAGGATGGGATAGTGTCAATGGGCAGTTCCTCGGTGATGTTCGCGGATGGGGAAGATGAGGAAGGGTTTGTGGAGGACGAGGCAGGCGACAGCACTTACAATGCTGATTTCCCTGACAGCCAGGATCTCTTCATCACCCTCACAGAGATCCCCTACCAACCCTCCCCGGCCATTAACCCGGACTCTGAATCAGGGGAAGGATCAGTCGGTAAGTGCTATAAACATGTAAACATTTATTTTTGAAAGAACAGGAATATTAACTATGTGAAAAGAAGGTCAATATATATGGAGATAGAACAGAAATCCTCTTGGGAGATTTCCACGAAGCTCTCCTGGAGGTAATCGAAAAGTTCCTGGGGAGAGCTGCCTTATTGGGTGCTCCGTGGTAGCACACTTTTCTGCGCCAGGCTATCATCAGGTACTCTGGGAGCATTGCCTCCATGAGCATGGCAGCATAGGCCTCTGGTTTGTGCTGGCTTTCACGCAGCATGCACTCTCTATCTCTCTCAGTGACCCTCCTCAGGGTGATCTCGCTCGGCGACTCCTGCATTTAATTAGTGGGATTAGTGTAATGTTAGTATTGGGAATGCTTCACATTTCCTTTGCATAACAATAAGCATCGCTTTACAGCCACGTGGTGGAGGCTGCAGAGGGGCAGCATACAGGGATCTTTCCCGGGGACAGCCGCGAGGGGGTGGAACAGGGGCAGAGTTTATGCTTCCCGGATTGCCTGCAGCAGGAGGGCACTGCTATACATTAAGTTTTAAGGAGCCTAAAGTCTACGGCTTACCATGCCTGGCTGCTCCACGGATTCTGCTGTCCTGCCCCGCTTGTCTGATCTCCAGTGCAAGACCCCAGGCAATGAAAGCGAAGGCCAAAAATTTGAACTTGTCCTGAGTGCGCATGAGATAGGTGCTGTGCATGGTCTTGTTCAAAGAGACAGACTAGACTGTGTTCATTGTTTGCAAAAATGTATCTTTGCAAGGAATTCACTCCCTTTTTCCCATCACACAGCTGCGACTGTCTCCAGACCTGCCCCAGCATCCCCCTCACAGAGGCTAGCGCAGATTAGGCGGCGAAAGAAAAAGACATGGGACGAGATGTTCGCTGAACTTATGGGCTGCTCCCGAGCCGAGGCGGCCCAGCAGAGCCAGTGGAGGGAGAACCTCTCTCAGTACCAGCGCTCACACAGCGAACGGGAGGAGAGGTGGCGTGAGGAAGACAAGCAGGCGACTCAAATGCTGCTTGGACTAATGAGGGAGCAAACGGACACGCTCCGGCGCCTTGTGGATGTTCTGCAGGACCGCAAGCAGGAGGACAGAGCCCCCTTGCAGTGTATCTGCAACCGCCCTCCCCCGCCACAAAGTCCCATACCCCCCTCACCCAAAATAACAAGAAGGAGGGGCGCCTCCACTCCAGCAGAGTGCTCAATTACCCAAAATCTCTCATTCCCTAAATTTTGAGAAGTCCTTCCCTTCCTGACTCAGCCAAGCCCCAATCCCAGTTTCATCCCCTAACTGTCTAGTTGATTATTAAATATATTTTGCTGTTAATTACTGTTTCCGTCATGTTTTTGTACAGAGGACTGTATTTGAAGGGGGGGTGGGGAAGGGGGTTGGTAATTGCATAGGACAGTCACCTTTACCAGGGTACAGACACGGGGGCAGGATCAGCAGCAGGTCACACACACAGTGCAGTCAGTAGGCACCCTGGTCGGTATGGGACGTGGTTTTCAGGTTCTGTGTGGGTGGGGGGTACGTTACTTTGTAGCGGGGGAGGGTGGTTACAGATCTTATGCAGCAGTCCTTGTCCTGGACCACAGAGCCATGCAGCAGGGGAATCTGTAACCGTCCACCCCCGCCACAAGGTCACATAGCCCCCGCACACAGAGTCCCAAAAAGGAGGGATGTCAGGCTCTGTTGAAACAACCAGTCCGGCACTGCGGACCGCTCTAGGAGCAGGAGCCTGTCATTCCTCGAGTTTAGAAGCGGTCTTTACATCACTACACACCCTACCCAGCACAGTCTGCGTCCCAGTTTCAACCCTTTAACGCAAAGTCATTAGTAAAGAAGCCGTTGTTAAGTAACAATGGAACATGTATTTTATTTTTACACGTGTGTTGGAAGGGGGGAAACAGGGTGAACGGGGTATGTAACTGCAGAGGATAGTCAACAGTAACTGGGTAAAGAAACAGGGGCAAGTTCAGCTTCTCTGTAAAGAAACTGAACAGTCATAGGTCACTCTGCTCGCTGAGGAACCTAGCTTTCAAAGCCTCCTGGATGCACAGCGCTTCCCGCTGGGCTCTTCTAATCGCACGGCTGTCTGGCTGAGCGTAATCAGCAGCCAGGCGATTTGCCTCAACCTCCCATCCCGCCATAAAGGTCTCCCCCTTGCTCTCACAGAGATTGTGGAGCACACAGAAAGCTGCAATAACAATGGGGATATTGGTTTCGCTGAGATCCGAGCAAGTCAGTAAGCTCCTCCATCTCCCCTTGAGACGTCCGAAAGCACACTCCACCACCATTCTGCACTTGCTCAGCCAGTAGTTGAAGAGTTCCTTGTCACTGTCCAAGACGCCTGTATAGGGCTTCATGAGCCAGGGCATTAGCGGGTAGGCTGGGTCCCCGAGTATCACTATAGGCATCTGCACATCCCCAACAGTTATTTTGTGGTCCGGGAAGAAACTACCTTCCTGCAGGCATATAACTGACCAGAGTTCCTAAAAACGCGCGCGTCATGAACCTTGCCCGGCCACCCGACATTGATGTTGGTAAAACATCCCCTATGGTCCACCAGTGCTTGCAGCACCATTGAAAAGTAGCCCTTTCTGTTAATATACTGGCTGGCCTGGTGGGCCGGTCCCAGGATAGGGATGTGAGTTCCATCTATAGCCCCACCGTAGTTTGGGAATCCCATCGCGGCGAAGCCATCTATGACGACCTGGATGTTTCCCAGGGTCACTACCTTTGAGAGCAGTAGCTCAACGATTGCATGGGCTACTTGTATCACAGCAACCCCCACGGTAGATTTGCCCACGCCAAAATGTTCGCTTCTGATTGGTAGCTGTCTGGCGTTGCAAGTTTCCAGAGGGCTACGGCCACTCGCTTCTGCACAGTCAGGGCTGCTCACATCCGGGTGTCCTTGCGCTTCAGGGCAGGGGACAGCAACTCACACAGTTCAAGGAAAGTGCCCTTACGCATGCGAAAGTTTCGCAGCCACTGTGATTCATCCCAGACCTGCAGCACTATGCGGTCCCACCAGTCTGTGCTTGTTTCCCGGGCCCAGAATCGCTGTTCCACAGCGTGAACATGACCCATTGCCACCATTATCTCCATGGCACGGGATCCCGTGCTTTCTGAGAGGTTTGTGCCACTCTGACACTTCATGTCCTCACCGCGCTGCCGGAGCCTCCTTGCCCGATTTCTCAGCAGCTGACTGTGGAAAAGGTGGACGATAAGGTGCGAGGAGTTGACAACGGCCATAAGTGCAGCGATGATCGCAGCGGGCTCCATGCTCGCAGTGCTGTGGCGTCCGCGCTGTCACTCACCAGAAAAGTGCGTGAACTGATTGCCCGCCGGCGGGAGTGACGACAGTTACCCAAGACCACCCTCAACACATTTTTTCCCCCAGCAGGCATTGGGGGCTCTACCCAGAATTCCAATGGGCAGCGGGGACTGCGGGAACTGTGGGATAGCTTCCCACAGTGCACCGCTTCCAATGTCGATGCTTGCCCCGTTAGTGTGGACTCACAAAGTAGAATTAGTGTCCTTAGTGTGGATACACAAATTGGACTTTGTAAGGTTGATTCCACAAATTTGAGTTAAGTTGAATCGAACTACTCTTGTAGTGTAGACATACCCTAACAATTTACAGCATGAAATGTCATTAAGAGATTGCTGACAATGTTCATTTTTTAATTTCTAACTATGAATGCTCCTGCATCAGTTCCTGCAACCCCTGGCTGACAGACCTCTGTGTGAATTAAGCAGCAGGCAGTCTGCCGGGGACCCTCCACCTAGTGTCTTTATTACCATTTATCGTACATCACAAGATAGCAGCTGTTAGTGGAGGCCCCTTTCTGCTCCCTGATTCAGGCTTTATACTGCTGCTTTCTTCTGTGCTGAGCTAGTGACCTCATCAGGCTCCCTACAGGTGCCAGTGATCCACTCTGCCCTTCCAAACCCAAACTACCCAGTACCTCCTCCTCTAACTGCACCCGGTGCCCTGGGTGTTCTCAGTGACTAGGGTGCTGGCTTCCAAAGGGCTCAGTTTGTAGCTGCCAACAGCCCCGTCACATGGCCATGATTGTGTAGGTGACCATATAGTGAAAATACCAAATGTAAACTGTTACCTCCTTATTATATTCAGAACCCAGATCTGCCAGTATCTGCTCTGGACAGCCATGTCGATATATAATTTTACATGTCCTCTTTCCACCTCACATGCCGTCAAGTTGGAGCGCATTAAATCAGTCCCAGCCACTATAACTCTTGAGGAGTCCACACCGGTAAGGCACATAGAGTGCCCTGACTCTGAGGCTGGAGCACCCCTGTTAATCTCTACAAGAGGCATAGAACTTTCTGCACCCGGGCTAAAGCACCACAGTGCCAGTGTGAATGCCCTGCTCTATTGCTGCGCTCTCATCAGCCTCCAGGACATGTCCCACAATGCCTGTTCTAGCCACTCTGGTCATCAGTTTGAACTCTACTGCCCTGGCCTCAGGTGACCAACTGTCAGACCCGCCCTTTAAATTCTCTGGGAATTTTGAAAGTCCCTTTCTTGTCTGCTCAGCCAGGCATGGAGCGCTCTCTTCGCATCTTTCTAGATGACCATGCCTCCACGCTCCAGGCAATCCCGAGCATGGAGCAATGATGAGGTGCTAGATCTCATCAGCGTTTGGGGAGAGGAGACTGTCCTGTCCCAGCTGTGCTCCAGCCATAGGAATTACAATATTTATGGCCAGATATCCAGGGCCATGACCGAAAGGAGCCATGACCAGAACGTAGTGCAATGCAGGGTGAAAATGAAAGAGCTGCAGAATGCATATCACAAGGAGTGGAAGGCAAACCGTCATGTCGGTGCTGCCCCCATAACCTGCCAGTTCGACAAAGAGCTGGACGCGATACTTGGGGGCGACCCCACTGTGACGTTGCACTCCATATGTTTTATGGAAATATGCTTATGAATGTGAATATGACATAACTGGAATATGCTTTATGCTAAATCTGCCATGTAACATATCTCTGCAAAGGTTATGATCTACTGCATATATTCATCCTATTTGTATGCATGTATCATTTTCATATCTAAAGTTATGAGCATTGGCGCTAGTCTAGTATGTTAAATGTTTGCTGTGGGAAACACGTAAGGGAGGGTGAGCCAACCTATTGTGAAGACTATTCAAGTAAATGGGAAGTAGGTGACTAACAATGGACTGTGGGAGACACCAATCCACATGTGCTAAGCTAACATGTAAACAATGGCATCGGCCTGCAGAAAGCTGAATCATTCATGGACATGTGACTTGCCCATGTGGCTCCAAACACCATCTAGCTGCTGTAATCTTGCAAAGGGGTTTCCTCCCACTAGGCAGAGAACATAAAAGGCCCTGGAAAACCCTCCATTTTGTCTTCAGCTGGCTCAAGATTGCTGGACCCAGGCCATAGAATACAGCTTGTCTGAAAAGGATTGGGCCCAGGCTAGGAAAGTATCCTGTCTGTGCAGTATGCTTATTGGAATAGCTTTAAGGGTAAGATATTACTTGTAATCAGTTTCTTAATGTATTAGGCTTAGACTTTGTTACTTCTTATACTTAATAAAATCACTTTTGTTTATTAATAAACCCAGAATAAGTGATTAATACCCAGGGGAGGTAACAGCTGTGCATAGCTCTCTATCACTGTAATAGCGGGCAATTTATGAATTTGCCCTGTATAAGCTTTATACAGAGTAAAATGAATTTATTTGGGCTTTCGATTCCGCTGTGCACTGGGTATGTGGGTGCTGGAGACAGGTAACTTGCTGAGCTGTTTTCAGTGAAGCCTGCAGCTTTTGGGTCTTGGCCCAAACCCTAGGTCTGTATTGGGCAGGCTAGCATGTCTGGCTCAACTAGATGGGGTTCTGGGGGGCCCAGGCTGTCTGGAGTAGCCAGCTTCCACAGTGCGATCGCCACACACTTCTCCAACAGCAGGGCAGCTCTCATTCTTATCCTTGCAACGGAGGGCTGGGGCGAGCTCAGCACACAGTCCCATGAGAGTGGCTTTCCTCATCCGAAAGTTCTGCAGCCACTGCTCATCATCCCAGATGTGCATCATGATGTGATCCCACCACTCAGTGCTTGTTTCCCAAGCCCAAAAGTGGTGTTCCTTGGTGGTCAGCACATCCGTGAATGCCACAGGCAATCTCATGTCATAGCTAGTACACATGGTGATATTATCATTAGACTCCTCATCTGTAGTTTAAGGAATAACTGGACTGCCATTTGTGAGGTGTTAGTGAGACCCATCAGCACATTCCTCAACAGTTCAGGATCCATTCCTGCAGACCAAAGAGGCAGACAGAGCGCACAGTACAAAAACCATTGAAAGATGGCGCAAAGTGCGGATGGAAGCAAAGGGGCTGCTGGGATGCAAAGAGATGCATGATGAGGCATTAGGACAGGACCCAAGATGCCCCAAAATACCCACCACCACCTTCCCACAAGCCTCAGCGGCAGAAGAGGAAGAGGTGCCCTGTGGGATAGCTGCCCAGAGTGCACCACTCTGAATGCTGCTGCAAGTGCTGCAAGTGTGGCCATGCCATTGCCCTGGCAGCTGACAGTGTGAACACACAGCAGCACTTTCCCTGGAGCGCTCTCTGAGGGGTGGTTTAACTTCCGGCGCTTTACATCTGCATGTGTAGACATGGCCTCACTGGCTTAAGCTACACCAAAATAAACCACTCGGGACCACGATAAGCACTTTGATGTGCGAGTGTGGTCACGCTTGATCGCTGGGAGAGAGCTCTCCCAGTGCTCCGGGTAATCCACCTCCACGAGGGGAGTCGCTCGGAGCCTGTCCCCACTAGACAGTGCTCAAACTTGCTGCGCTCGGGGGGAGTTGATTTTTCACAGCCCTGAGCCAGCAAGTTAGAGCACTTTAACTTGCCAGTGTAGACATGGCCTGAAATTGTTGTTTAAACCAATTTAGTTAAACCAGAGCAAACCCCTGTGTGGATGCTCCTCTTATTTCATTTTAAATACATCTTATGGAGGTTTATATTAACCTGATTCCTAATTGACTTGAGATGAACTGAAATAAGCCTTGTTCAAACTGAAATAAGAGTGTCCACACAGTCTTTCACACAGGTTTAACTAAATGGATGAAAAAACGTATTTAAGGCTCATCTCTAGGCAGGCTGTTTGTCTGGTTTAAGTCAGACAGTGCTGGTTTTGGAAAGGTTTGTCCCTGTCTAGTACCATACATGCTTTTGTCTGGTATCATTATGGAGGACACCATTTTGCAGAGCTTGCCATGCTGCTTCTGCCAGCATGACCTTGGACACACCGGTGGGGGCAGGGTGGCACACTCTGGAAAATGGCGTCCTCCGTACAGCGTGACTTCACATGCATGGTGCCAGCAAAGTCATAACAGCAGGGCCAAGGTCACACCAGTGAAGACAGGTTCATCCTGTTCCTGAAGTTCTGGAATGTCCAGTGTTCCAGGGATGGTCAGTGGCCACCCTACTTGTCTACACGGTGGGGGCGGGGGTTAAACTGGATTAATTTGAAGTGATCTGATTTTAAAATGTATGTGCACACACACTGCAACCCTTCCCAGCACATTAATTCTGTGTTTATTGTGAACTCTGGAGTCCTCTTGCAAAGTGGGCTACCTATGCTTCAAATAATTCTATCTATCTATTGTCTATGTGCACACAATCCTGCTGGGCATCACTTTGACAGCTTTGCAGGCAACTGTTACTGACCTGTTTATCTGTGTGCCCTCTGGTGTCTAGTTCCCCGGATGATCCAACCCCTGTTTAAAAGTTGGGATGGGGCCAAATTTTGCCTATTTGCTCCTGGGTTTGAGTATATCACTGTTGCTGTGATATTACCGCAGAAGTCCTATGTCACCCCTTTAGCAGCCTCTGGACACCGTGTTTGACCTGGATCTCATCACCATCGGGGAAGGATCATTGGTTCAGGAAGCTCCTGTAGCCAGTCACTGCCATAGAAATCTGGCTGTGGATGTTGCTAAACTGATGCCCCTGAGGGGCCATGACTGGGATGCTGACCAGTGCCTGATAAAGGAATTTACATCCCTGTTACACACAGTGACCAGCATGACAGAGACCTTTATCCAGGGCTGGCTCTAGGTTTTTTTCTGCCCCAAGCAAAAAAACATTTTGGCTGCCCCTGCCCCCAGACTTGAGCTCCTCACCCCGCCCAACAGTGCCCCCTCCACCCGCACGCCCTGCCGCCCCAGCACTGGGCTCCTCCACAAAAGTGGGATCCGCTACCAACACATGGCAGCCAAGCCCTGGCCCAGCTACGATTCTGTCCCCATGCAGGTGGAGCTGCTGGGCAGCAGGGAGCGGGAATACTTACAGGTGGCAGTGTGGCTGCGGGGCGGCGCGTTGAACACGGCCCCCTCCCTGGGCTTTGCGGCGCTGCTGGTGGCCAAGGTGGATCAGTTCGTGCTCACCGCCCTCACCCTCAACATGCTGGCAGCTGAGGACCTGGAGAGCCTCCCAGACCTGCTGCTCTTCAGCCTCACGGTGCCCTGGCCCAGCCCCGGCAGGTGGGAAGGTGAGGATCTCTGGCTGTGGGGCTACCTGCTCAGCACCGACGAGCCCAGCCGGCCGCTCACCTCTTCACACACTCCAGGACCATATGGCTCCTCCCCAATTCCATGTCCTTTGCCTGGGCACCTTCCTGTACAACACACACCTGCCCCATCCTTGCCCTGCTCTGTACCCAGAGTTCTCCCCCTCAGTGCTGTCTCTGGGGAGGGAGCTGGTGACCCTGAGCTGGGAGAGTGTCATCCTGAGGTCAGACAGGGGAGGCTGGAAGCAGGTTGGCTTTGCAGAGTTAAAAGGGTTTCATCATACACACTCCTAGTGATGCAGCTGATTTAGCAGAGGGTGCAAATGGTTTACCAGCCACACATACTATGGGAGTCATGAGAGCCTCACAGACATTCACTTACCTTTGTGTTTCTCTCTCTCTGTATCTCCCCTGCTGTAACACAACCAGGCACCAGCACGGCTCCCCTGTGTGCTGAGATGCTGATGCTGGGTGTGACATTAACCCCTGTCATTTCACAGACCCAGTAAAGATGTCATTCAGATCCACATTATTTGTTTTCCTGACTTTAATTCCTGGTCTGGCTGCCTGACAATGAGCAGAACTGGGAATCTGAACCATGCAGGGACAGAGCTGGTTGTGCTGGCCCCTCCCCTGTCATTTCCCATGGACCCAGGGGGAGGCCAGCAGCAGAGAGTTCAGGGCAGAGGAGGGACATGGGCTGGGAAGATGCTGTGGAGGAGGAGCCCAGGATGGAGTCAGAGCTGTGGAGGGTGCGAGGTCCCTGTACTCACAGAGTTGCTGGGTCTGTGAGGCTGCAGGGGAACCACTCCCAGGCTGTAGGACAAATTCCTGCAGGAGCCGGGAACAGCCCCAAACATCCCCATGTTGGGTTCCCAGCACCAGGTGATGTCTTAGACCTGCCTCGTGTCACCAGTGCACAGAGCGCGGCAGGCACCACATCCACCAACGGATAAACAGATTGAAAATCCCTGCCCCTGGGGAGAGAAGGGAACAGGAGAGAAACCCGGGGACAAATGCGAGTTGTGTGACAGGTGCCCGGCTAGACAGTGGTGAGACCCTGGGGGATGAGGGCCTGTAAGGATGGAATAGAACAGAACAGAACATGGGGGAGCGGCACCACCCAGCTGCTACCAGGGCAGTTGGTCGGACCCCGAGCAACTGGGTTAAACTCCCAACTACTCATTACATAATAATATTAAATTCTGATATAAAATCCTCTGCAGCCTGTGAGCCATTTCTCCAAATGATTGAACAATTAACCCAATCCAGCCTCCCAGCTGCCCTTCCCGGCTGCTGCCTCCCCCAACTCACCAAAGGAGCTTCCTGTTCCGTCCTGCTCCCTGCCCCAGCTCCCTGCCTCCCATGTTAATACCAGGGCAGGGTGGGGGGTTAAGTGCAGATTTTCAGCCACTCGGGGCGCTGCCTGTATGGAGCAGGGACCCAGTCACACACAGAGCAGCCCCCCTTGGGTGGGGAGTGACCCCTCATCCAGCTGCATTTGAGGCTAAAACCAGATCAGGTCTGGCCAAGTGTCCCACTAGCAGCTGGAAGACCCCGATTCCCAGATGGGGGAGGCTCCTGGCTCTGATCAGGGATGGCACTACCTTTTTTGCCGCCCCAAGTAAAACAAAAAACAAAAAAAGCAGGCCGACAAACTGCCGCTTCCTGCAAAACCGGAATGCCGCCCCTTAGAATGTGCCGCCCCAGGCACCTGCTTCCTTTGCTGGTGCAAAACTGAATTATTACATTGAAAATGTTCATAATGCATCACATTTAAAACAAAAAGTAGTCCTAGCAATGCCATGCAATGTGCCTCCCCTCATGCTCTGCTCAACTAGCTCTTCAGGAAATGAGGTTCAATTGCTAATTTCAAGGAATTAGACCAATCAGTCACTATTTGTACACAGCATCCAGGAAGGTGGTGGACAGAGATCCCAGAGGAACTGTGATAAATTTCCTGGAGCAACTTTATTTTCTTTGTATTCTAAACCTCACATGACAACAAAAATATCACCCTTTCAATTGATTTTGGCCGAGAAGAAAGGTTTCCCAATAAAGCTTCACCAAATTTCATGTTATGGGCCATTAAGTGCCAGCATCTTTAATACAATTAAGTTAATTTGTGATTATTCAGTAAAGGAATAGAACCCCTTCTCTGTTTTTGTTTTTTTTTGACAAAAATACATTTGTTGCATCCTCAGAACCAAGAACATGAAGAGCCCAGCAGTACATTGAAATCAACACTGGACGCTCACAGTACATTGGCTGCAAATAATATTTCTAAAGAAAAATAAACTAAAAAAAGGATATTGTAGAAGCGATTTCTATCTAGAGGAAGATAGTGTTTGAGGTCCGGGACCATGTTTTGTTAATTGATGTGAGGACAAGAAAGGAAGGGTCATGTCTTGATTACCAATTATATGTAGCTAGAAAGTTAAAAATCATATGAATTAATGCTGACAGAAGTTCAAAGACTATTTTATAATCTTGTGTGAGTTAACTTAAATATATTGCTTAATTAATTATATCATTTTTTCACCTATTTTTTTCCAAAGGTGTAGTGCAGGAGGTGGGTGTATGTGCCCGGCGTTCCAGAGAGAACCAGTCAAGACAATAAAGAGAGCGAGAGAGAGCAGCAGTACATGTGTAGTTGTGATGTTTATGACACATGTACATTGTAGCTGAACAACCCAGTCTGACAGTTTTTAATAATTATTTTGATAAGAGACATATTTTGGATATCCTGAAGTAACACAGTTGAAATACAAATGATGCTATATAGCGAAGTTAAACCTCAATATAGATTTGAGGGAAAAATAAAAAAATAAATGTAAATAATTCCATTTCTAAAAATATGTTTAGATGCTTGTTTCTGAAATACTGTTGAAATGTAAATGAAAATGTTTTTGTTTACAGTAACATTTTCTAATTTAGAATAATCTTTTTTTTTCATCTTTTGTATTGAGATTTCACAGGGGTAGAAAATTCTGGCAGGAGTGAATGATCTCCATCCACCACCATCTGCTACCCCTCGGCAGGGGATGGGGAAAGATGAAGGCAGCAAAAACCACCAGCTCTCTGGCAGGATTTCTTACCAGCATCACCCTGTGCCAGGGAAGGAGCAAACACAGGGGGAGTCGGGGGGAAGCCATCTGGGCTCCTTCCAGCAAGTGGGTCCCATTCACCCAGCCTGGGCTGGGGTTACCAGGTGTCCGGGTTTCTACTCCAGCTGAAAAGGGAAACTGGCAGCATCTGGTCAGCACAAAAAAGTCCAGTTCCCTGCAGTAACCAGCATCCGCCACCAGGGGGCAGGAAGAGCAGCAGCGCTGGGAGGAGCCAGTCTGTGCCGCGGGGTCACTGTCAGGGACCGAGATTCCCTCCGGCCTGAGCTGGGACTGGGCAGATGATCAGGGGAGCCGCATTTGTACCCCCAGCGTTGTGACCAGGATAGAAATAAGGGCGGAGCGTCCCGGAGAAGGTGCCAGTGAAAGTGAAGAGATGGGATGTGGGATTGTTGTGCATGAGAGTGTGGGAAACTGATATGCAAGTTTCTAGGATGAGGCTAGTTCTTATCTGCTGGTAGGCAGTAATAGGATAATAAATTAAAAAGCTGTCTAGGATGATGTTACCCAATGAAGTTACAGCTGCTGCCTGTGTGTATTTTATTAACCAATTAGCAATTGCTTGATTGCTTGCTTTAAGTGTATAAAGATGTATGCTGGAGAGAAATAAAATGACTTTGCTTTCAATCATATTGATGGTCGAGCTCTGTCCACGCACGCCTGCGCTGCAACAAATGGTGACCCCGACGTGATTCGTATCGAATGAAAGTGTCGGTGGCCTGACCCAGGCGGAGAAGCCCTGAGCCCAGAGGCGAACGGCCAGGAGCCTGAGCCCAGAGGCGGGGAGTGCTTATCCGACGTGACTCGTATCGAGTGATGATAGTGTCGGGAGCTTGAGCCCAGAGGCGAACGGCCAGGAGCCTGAGCCCAGAGGCGGGCGGCTGGGAGCCGCGGCGGGGAGTGCTTGAGAAGCCCCCGGATTCCGACATGATTCGTATCGAGTGATGATAGTGTCGGGAGCCTGAGCCCAGAGGCGAACGGCCAGGAGCCTGAGCCCAGAGGCGGGCGGCTGGGAGCCGCGGCGGGGAGTGCTGGAGAAGCCCCCGGGCGTCCGAAAAGAGAGGCGCACCTGAGCCCTGAGGAGAGCGGCTATAAGCCGCGGTGGAGAAGGGCAGAGCAGCTAACGTGAGTGCTGCTGTATCAGCTGAAGAAAAGATAACACAGAAGCCTTTATTGCACATTATGAAGCGGCAGGGAGAAAGGCTCCCCTTTGATATGTTATCCCGCCTGCTGCGGTGGGGACAGAGAAGGGAACCTTTTGTTAAGCCAAGTACAATTTTTAATAAAACTGTGTGGGAGCGGCTAGGCTCCAAGCTTTGGAAGTCGGTGGTTCAGGGCGATAAGGAAGCCTTTTCCCTGAGTCCAGTATGGAATAAGACAAAGAAGATAGTAAAAACTCTCGTGGCCGAGGCAGGAGTGCAGGCGGCCCTTTTTAAGCTTTTTCGCCCAACGCCCGAAATGCCTTCTGTGTTGTTGGTTGGAGCCAGGGAGTTTTTCGGTGGCAAGGACACGGTGATACCTTTGGCTTCCGACCTGGATAATGTTGCCCCTGTTATGGTTCCACTACCCTCCAATACGCCCGAGCCTATGAAAACAGCTTTGCCGTATGCACCCCCTCCCAAGCCATGCCGTGTCCACGGGACCTGGGGGTGTCACGAATGCGGGGAAATAAAGGAGGCTCGGGTGAGACACGTGCCATCACAGGTCTATCCCAATTTGACTACGCCTATTCAGTTTACCCAGTTTAATGTCTTTTATAAGAAAATGGAGCGCCAGGGTCAACAGCTGCAGGCCATTTATAATAAGTTAAATCAAATGCAAGGTTTTCCAGCTGGATCATTGTGGAGAGAGGGGGAGCAGGCAGAGGCTCGTGAGGAGGTGCTCCGCTGGAAGCGAGCCCTGGACGAGAAAGCTTTGGAGTGCATGGCACAGGCAGAGGCTCGTGAGCAGGCAGAGGCACGTGAGGAGGTGCTCCGCTGCAAGCGAGCCCTGGACGGGAGGTTTGAGCCTGGGACAGTGCCGGGAAAACCATTATGCTTCTCCGGTATGAGCAGCAATAGCTGGGTGTCCTGACATAGGATTCACAGATTAAAAGAAGCCAAGCAGGGAAGGAAAAGGAACAGCATGAGTTAACTAAGCAAGCTAAAGATAAGACTTGGCGAACAGCCCAGACTAAAGAGAGCATGACTGGGCCCAAAAAAGTTAATGAGAGCTGCAAAACTCGGCCTGGTATTACTGGAATGTGTTAGATTTCTTTTCTTATGGGTAAAGAAACGCTACAAAAAAGACTGACTGCTTGGACCCATGATTTTTACTGCAGAAAGACCCCTCCACATCAGAAGAATTTTTCTACTGATGATTGGCCTATGTAAATTTTTAGTCCTATTGTGTTTTTGGACAGCATGAAAAAAGGACAAGGTGTCCCTTGGCAGCCCCCATTGTGTTATTGGAATTTTTTTTTGTTGTTTTTTGAAAGAAGCAAAATTACTACGGGATGATGTCCTGGTAAATTTCCCCCCGTAGAAGCTGAACCATGCCGGTGGTGGAAAACAAGAAAAAACACTTATGTTGTTGATATTGCCAAAGTCCAGAAATTCCTGATTAAAAAGACATTGAGCACTGACCCTGGTGAAGACACAAAGAATTACACACTGGCAGGACGAAATTTGTGGGACTTATGTTTGGAACTGTGGTATTAATTGAATTTCGGGGTTTATTCTACAGGCTGCGCCCTGTGTTTTGGATAAATCCTTCAGTATGTATAGCCCACCCTAACTGAATTGTAAATGATATGTCCTTATTTTATTGAGGCTGAGAAAGCATTGCCGTGGGAGCTAGTATGTTTGAATTTTTGAATGGCCAGCTGATGGCCATTCGGAGTGATTTTGAGCACCAGGATAGCCCACTACCCTTACAAATATATTAGGAGTACCATCTGATCTGGAATTGTAAAAATATATTTAGACACTGTTTAAGTAAAAGTGTAAATATTTGCAGTGCCCCTCCCCAGCATGTAAACCGGTTGAGTTGGGGGGTGAGGGCTTTTACATATTGAACCCTGCCGGGTTCATGGGGAGGATGAATGTGAAATTATTTACCCCAGCTTTTTAGAGTTTAATTGTTTGTTGTTTTTCAAGTTTGAGAAAACTCAGCCAAAAGGTTTGCTGAGTATTCTCAAGGGGGGGAGGAGTTGGTGTTACTAGGCGTAAATTTAGGTAATTTGGGAGAATGGCTTTGAATTTATGTGACCCAAAATACCTTTATGTAAAGTGCTTTTGTTAGCCTTTTTAGATTTTTGTAAATTCTGTATTATGTACTGATTATTGGCAGTTGTATGATTGTTTGATATTTGATGTAGCCCCCACGGTGGGAAAGTACAGATAGTTGTTCACAGAAGATACCAGAAAGGTAGGGGCTAGTACGGTTTAGCAAGAGGAAATATGGATCGGGCCCAGGCAGGCACGCAATAGATAGAGAACTTGAAGAGGAAAAAAGGATCGGGCCCAGGCGGCGGGCAACAGACAACAAGCTTGGAATACTGGTTGATAACCTTGAGGGTGTAGTTGATAGAAAAGGTAATTAACTACTAGCGAGTAATGTTAGGCAGAGTACAAAGTTAACTCTGTGGTTGCTGGAGGGAATAGCAGTTGAATTTAGAAGTAAGTCAGGATGCAATTGTATTATTGTAAATGATTTAATTGATGATGTAATTTTTCTTTTTTTGCCTGATGGTACTAAGGGTATTTGTATATTGTATGTAATGATTGCTTGCCCAGTAGGGGTGGTTTTGTTTTTGTTTTTTAGATATTTAAGAAAATTGGTGTTAGCTGCATAGCATTTAATGTACCATGCATTTATTTATAGAGTTTACATTTATGTTTTATGTCTTGTGTTTGTTTGTGACGTGTTTTTTGGCCAGAATTGTTGTGGTGTTGTCGAAATGTTTATGTGGTTTATGTTGTGTTTTTTCTGCTAGGACCCCCCCTCCCTCAGTGTCAGTTTGATCGCCTGACTACTGAGGGATGAATTGGTAACAGAAATTTGTCACAATTTGGTGTGCAATAGAGTATGGGGGAATCCTGCAGAATTTATTATTTTTTGTTGTTGTTGTATTTATATGTTTTATGTTTTGTTTTGTTTGATGTTGTTGGTGTTGTATGTTATGAATTGCATGGTTATAGGTGAGCTTTGTAGCATAAGGTATATTAATTTTTTTGTTTTGTTTGTATGCCTTCTGCTATAAGTTTGGTGTAGTTTATTGGATGTTTTTAATTTTTTGGTGTTTAAGAATAGGGGGGAGATGTCCGGTTGCATCTTCCCTATGCTGCCTTGGTGGAAAATTACAGCAGCGTGGTTACAAGAACAGAGGGATGAGATAAAGTTGTTATGCCAGAGCGAGGCAAATGCCAGGTGGCCTAGCTGAGATTGTTTTCAAGGTCCCAGATGGATTCCGGCGAAGTGGGTCCGGCCTTGGCTGATTTTGGCGCAGAGTGCCATAAATACTACGGCCTTTTGCTTGCCCCATGTTGCTGCAGTGGAAGCCCTTATTGAAAACCTGCTTTGTGTGTGTTTGCACATTGGCAGAACCCTCCTGGCCCCTTGGGCCACTTGCGTTACCTGGAGGAGGGATGTTTAGGTAAAAGTAGGGCACTGCGGAAGATATTGTTACGGTTTAGTTAGGCAGCTGGTGTTTAGATTTGCTTTTAGTTTTGCTGTGTAATAGATTGTAGTAATGTGATGCTATGAGCTGGGAATGTTTTGCTGTGCCTTCCCTTTTTTATTATGAGAAAAGGGGGGAAGTGTGGGATTGTTGTGCATGAGAGTGTGGGAAACTGATATGCAAGTTTCTAGGATGAGGCTAGTTCTTATCTGCTGGTAGGCAGTAATAGGATAATAAATTAAAAAGCTGTCTAGGATGATGTTACCCAATGAAGTTACAGCTGCTGCCTGTGTGTATTTTATTAACCAATTAGCAATTGCTTGATTGCTTGCTTTAAGTGTATAAAGATGTATGCTGGAGAGAAATAAAATGACTTTGCTTTCAATCATATT
Organism: Mauremys mutica; assembly: GCF_020497125.1. Taxonomy (NCBI): domain Eukaryota; kingdom Metazoa; phylum Chordata; order Testudines; family Geoemydidae; genus Mauremys; species Mauremys mutica. Next base: position 40,259,421 of record NC_059083.1, read on the forward strand.
GATGGTCGAGCTCTGTCCACGCACGCCTGCGCTGCAACAATGGGACCTGTCAGTCACATTGTAAAACGAGACCTCGCCCGCCTCATAGTCCAGGAAAATCCCCACCCGGCTGGGCCTGACACTCACGGGGAGGGGGGTCTAGGGGGAGGTGCCGGCCTCGTATCCCCCATCCCTCAGCCACATGACCCAGTATCCATTCCCAGGTGTGAGTGTGCTCTCCCCCTTCCTTTCTACAGATTCCCTACAAACCCCCAGAGTCCAGTCAGTCTTGTCTCCCACTTCCACTTCCCAGTAACGCCTCCCGCCCGCGAACCCCTCAGCGCCCAGGACACTAGCAGAAGTGTCAAATCTCTCAGGGTTGTTGGGCAGATCCTGGCGTGTGTCTCCCCATCTCACACATTTCCGATCCTCAGACAGGACGAGCCAGGGATGAGCCGTGTCTGGATCCAGAGTCACGTCCACTGGGGAGAGAGTCACAGAGTCAGGGCTGGGGGCAGGGGCTGGTCACTGGGATCAAAGGGAAATTAATCTGCAACCCCGTTAATCGCTGGGTGGGGGAGGGTTGTTGCCTGAGAGGAGTCAGGGTCCATCTGCCTGTGAGGAAATGGCAAATGCCGGGGCAGGGGGTGGGAGGGTGTCAGTGGGGGAGGGGAGGGGACAGCTTGATGCTGGGAGAGGAAAGGGGTGGGGCAGGTGATGGGGCAGTGGGGGAGGGGCAGAGGGGGCAGGCACAAGGGCAATGGGGGGCAAGAGGAGCCAGCACCAGGAGGGCAGGGAGGGTGAAGGGGGGCAGATTCAAAGGGGTTGCAGGGGGTGAGGGGTGGAGCGAGGGGAGGGGAGGGGCAGACACAAGTGCAAGAGGGGGCAAGGGAAGCGGTGGGCACCAGGAGGACGGGGTGGGGGAAGGGAAGAGCAGGTTCCAGGGGGTTGCAGGGGGTGAGGGGAGGGGTGGGTGCCAGCACAGAAGAAGGGGACAGACCCCAGGGGCACAGAGAAGCAAGGGAAGGGGCGGGCACCAGGATGTGAAGGAATGGGGGGAGCTCCAGTGGGGTGGGGAGGAGGAGTGGGGCAGGTACTGGGAAGGCAGAGGCGGGTAGAAGGAGGGGCTGGCCCCAGGGGAAAAGCAGAGGGATGGAGAAGGTGCAGGTGACAAGGGGAGGAAGAGGGGTGAGGGGTAGGGCAGGTGCCAGAGGTATATGGGAGGGCAAGGGGTGGGGCAGACCCCAGGGGGAAACAGGGGACGGAGAGAAGGAGCTGTCATCAAGGGGGAGAGGGGCATGATGGTAGGGGTGGGTGCTGGTGGGGCGAGGGAAGGGCTAGTCACCAGGAGGGATGCAGGGGCTGAGCAGAGGGGCAGATGTAAGGAGGGGAGACAGGAGACGGGCGGGCACCAGGGGGCAGAGTGGGGGAAGGGAACAGGTGCACACAGGGTAGAAAGTGGAGTGTGGAGAAGGTTGGGCCCTAGGGGGGCACAGGGGTGTGGAGATGTGGGCACAAGGGGGACAGAGGGAGGATGAGGGGAGGGGTGAGACCCAGAGGCTAGGAGAGAGCGTAGGGAGGGTTGGGCACCAGGGGGGACAGAGATGGAGGGAAGGAAGGTCTGACACCAGGGGGCCCAAAGTGGGTCAAGGGAAAGGGTTTGCACCAGGCAGGCCGAGGGGGCACGGGAAGGGGCAGGCACCATGGAGGCAGATGGGGGCAAGGGTAGAGATGGGCCTCAGGGGGGCAGAGAAGTGAACAAAAGGGTTGGTACCAGGGCACTAGAGGCGGGTGAGGGGTGCAGGTGTCAGGGAGGTAGAGGGGGCGACAGGAGGGGTGAGGGGAGAACTAAGGGGAAGGTGGCAGGGGGAGGGGGTACAAGGAAAGAGGCAGGCACCGGGGGTGGCAAGGGAAGGGGCTTGTGCCAGAGGGTGAGGGGAGGGATGGGGTCAGGGACAGGCACTGACAGGACAGAGTGGGGGAGAGGTGGGCACTGCGGGGCATTGGGATGCCATGAGATGGGGCAGGCACTGGGGCAAATGAAGATTGAGGGAAGGGTGGTCATCACAGGGTGGGAGGGCAAGGGAAGGGCTGGGTGCCAGGGGGGCTAGAGGGGCATGAGGAGAGGGGTGAAAGACAGGGGGTAGAGGGGACAAGAAGATGGGCAGGCAGCTATGGGGCAGGAGGAGGGGCAGGTGCCAGGGGGACAGTCGTGCGGCATGGAAAGGGGCAGGCACTGTGGCCAACAAGGGGCAAGAGGAGGCATTGGAGGGTGCAGGGGGCAAGGTAAGAGGGGGGTGCCAGAGGGGCTGGGAGAGGGGCAGGTGCTGGGAGACAGAAGGGGGAAAGGACGGAGCAGGAAAAAGGAGGGAAGGGGGAGGGGAGCAGTGGGTGCTAGGAGCAGGATGGTGTGAAAGCAGGGGTAGGCACCAGGAAGGCAGGGAATGGAGTCATGGGTGATGGGGGCAGAGGATGGTGGGGGGGGCACCAGAGAGGAAGGGGGGAAAGGGCAGGTGACAGGGGGATTGAGGGGGTGAGCAGAAGGGAAGACACAAGGAGGGCTGAGGGGGGAGGGATGGACAGCATGGGGCAGAGAGCGGTGAGGAGGCAGGGGAGGTGGGTAGAGGGTGTTAGGAGAGGGGGTTGGGAAGGGGCAGGAGCCAGAGGGTCAGAGTGGGGCTAGAGGAGAGCTGGGCACAGGGGGGTGAGGGAAGGGGCGGGTGCCAGGGGGGCAGAGAGGATGGGGAGGGAGCATGTGTCAGGAGTCACTCCGCTCGTTGAGGGGAGTGAGAAGAGCAGGAGCCAGGACAACAGAGGAGGGTGAAAGATGGGGTGGGCACTAGGGGCGGATGAGGGTGAGGGGAGAGCTGGGATTCATGAGCGGGGGGGAAAGGGGAAAGCAGAGGCCAGGGAGTGGGGGAGTGAAGTGATGGGTGGGCACCAGGTGCAAAGAGTGTTCGGAAGAGGGGGCAGGTGCCAGCCCAGGAGGGCAGGATGAGAAGTGGGGCGGGCTGCAGGGGGGCAGAGGTAGGTGGAGGGCAGGGGCATGTGACAGGGCAGGGGGCATGTGACAAAGTGGGTGGAGAGGGGACCATAGGAGCAGAAAGGGGGGGGGAGCAAAGTGGAGCCATGGAGGATAGAAGCAGGGGCCAGGTGGGCACAGAGGTTGAGGGAAGGGAAGGGAGGGGCAGGAGCTAGGGGCTGGAGAGCGATGAGGAGATTGGCAGGTGCCAGGGGCCAGAGAGGGGTGAAGGGGGCAGGCCTGGATCTCTGTTGCTTTGGGGCCGCGTGTGGTTGGTTTGTTAGTAAGAACAGGTCGGTGCCGTCCCCACATAGACTGGCCAGGCAGCCGTGCCCCAGGGGTGGAGCTGAGACTCTCCAAGCCGGCCGGCCCCACAGGCACCACCTTCCAGCCAGGCAAACCCCACAGCCGGTCCCTTCCCTCGCCCAGCCCAGCCCCTCCCCCAGGCCATAGGAAGTGGATCTGGGCTTGGCTCCTGGGTGGGGGCAAGACTTATAGAATCATGGAATCTCAGGGTTGGAAGGGACCTCAGGAGGTCATCTAGTCCAACCCCCTGCTCAAAGCAGGACCAACCCCAACTAAATCTGTGGGGGAATGGGCATGGGGGGATGCTTGGAGGTGTAACTGGGTATTGTCAGAAGTGTAGTCAGAGTGCTACTGGTGTGGTGCTCTGCTTTCTCCTTGTTGATATCACTCGGCTGCGTGCATGTGTTCCCTCTGTGTGCTGCCCCAGCTCTGCAGATAGCTGACACAGCAGACCCGACGAGAACCCCCAATAACCACAGAGTCTAGTAAGGTACGAAGGCACATCAATCAGGTTTACTGCGATCTTGGACACCCTTGCAGGGTCCCCGTAGATTACTTAGTCTACCGGGCATACTACGACAGGGTGCCTCTTGGCAATGGACCCGGCTCAGTCAGTGGCGGGACTTTCCACTGCCCCCTCGGCCAGACAAAGACACCGCCCCAGGGATGCATTCTTATACACAGGTACAAACAAGTTACACATCACTCCTGACGTATGAGGTGCAACCCCTCTACGTAGCAAGTTACAACCCCTCTACCTAGTAAGTGCCGCCTCTCACCTTGTACATGTTAGTTCGAACAAAACAGCTCTATCCATCATATTACCCTTTTGGCCCTGTCATTGGGATGGGCCAGCCTGTTCTTTGTTATCTGTGTGGAATGTGCAAGTATGTGAATGTTCAGTACCTTTTAGGTATCTTCTTGCAGCACCAGCCCTTTCCTTGCCAGCTTCTGTGAGCAGGGCCTGCCTCTGGCTCACAGCTTAACTTTGCTTTATGTTAGCAAAGTCTTGACCATTACTTTAGTTTAGGCCTCAGGCCTCATACCAGGCCTCTGATACCAAGGTTTATGTCTTAGGGCCTCCTCTTACTACACTGGATAATGGGGGGAACAGGGGCCATTACTAATGAGGCCGGGGCAGTGGGGAGGGGGGGCATTTCCCCACTTCCTGCCCCTTCCAATTGGGAGAAGCTGTACCAGGGTCCAGTTCCAGCTCACACCTGCGCAGCACGCCTGCACTAGGAACCACCAACATGCCTGAGACACTGCTGTGCCGGGGCCGTAACCCCTCCCCTCACTGGGGTTATGGGTCAATAATTACGGGGTCATTGGAGCAGGGGAGCTGGACTCTGGGTTCCCAGATGGAGCCCGACCCACTGGGCTGCAGAGTCATTCTCACTCCCATGCTCTGGCCCAGTGCCCATGGCAGTGTTTAGACAGGGGGTGTCTTCAGCAGGAGAGATTGAGGGAGCCCCACGTCAGACACTGAGAGCCCAGCAGTTCCAGCCCTCACCTCGGGGGGGGGACTCCCATTCCAATTCCTGCCCCACATATCAAGAGGGTGGGATTGAACCAGGCCCAGCTGAGGGCCTAGCCACTGGGCTAAAGGCTAGAAGGGAAGTGGTGGCACCTTCTTCTGTTCATTCAAACCATTCAGCAAACTCAACATGGATTTGCAAAGTTTCAGTCGATCCAAAATAATATATTGCAGCAAATAAACTATTTGTCCAAAACATTTCACCCAGCTCCACTTCAAACCTGTCTGAGCAATTTAGGAGCCCAAACCCCAGTGACTTGCAGTGAGTGACTGTCAACATCCCCAGCAACGCAGAGTTATGGGCTCAGTACATCGGCTATGGAACACCCCAGAGCTGCCGTTAAATTTGCCCTGGGTAGGAAAATTCCCCCCCCCCCCCCCCCGCTCCTGATCTCACCCCAAAAACCAGGCTGAAAATGGAGTCTCGGCTGCAGCCTGAACTCTCTGCTCAGAGCGATTTGTCCCCTGGACTCTGTGAGCAGCACAGACCCTCTGCAGCTGCACCTGGGCGTCTCCCAGAGAGGATAATGGTCCTAGAGACCATCTGAGAGCCCCAGGGCTCAGGTGTCTCCATCTAACAACAGCACCAGTCTCATTAACCGGCCCTGGGTCAGACACGCTGGGAACTTTCACACCCAGACTCTGGAGACACTTTGGGTTCGTCTACACAGCCCGTGGCAGCAAGTCTCAGAGCCGGGAGAACAGACTGAGGTTTGTGGGGCTCCTGCTATGGCGCTAAAAAGAGCCGTACAGACCTTCTGGCTCAGGCTGGAGCTGGGGCTCTGAAGCCCAGGGAGTAAGTGGGGGCTTCAAACCCAGGCTCCAGCCCCAGACACAACATCTACACAGCTGTGTTTAATGCTGTAGCACAAACCCCACAAGCCGATGTCTGTCACCCCGGCTCTGAGACTCGCCCAGGAGGGCTGACAGAGCAGCACGGCACAGACACCTTCCATGCCGGAGGGACATTCACTCTCCCAAGCTGGTGTCTGGAGGGCCAGCAACAGCCAAGGGTGTTCCAGCTCCCATTGCTGGAAGTGCCCAGGCACCCACAGCGACGCACTGAGGAGGGCCAGTGACTGGAAAGCGTCACCCTGACCCACCGCAGACAGGGCTGGTCCAATGCTGTGCACTGATTGGGGGCAGGACGGGCACATGAGATGGGGCTGCCTCCAGGAGCAAGGATGGGGAGACTGGCCTGGTTTCCCAGAACACTCGGGGAACAGGGGAGTCCCAGGTTATTAAATACAAATAAATGTACCCATGTACCATGAGGAGGTCAGGCCCAGGAATGTGGGTACCCCATTTTGGGCTGGAAAGAGTGACCCCCCCCCCAAGGTTAATTTGTTTTGACTGCAGGGAAAAGGGACAGATAAAAAGATGCTGCTCTACAAGAATTTTGGATCTGGGGCAGAGGGGCTGTTGCTATGGGGCAGGAAGAGTTTCTAGTAGTGGTAAAATGGGTTGCTAAGAAAGCAGGCCCTGGGGTATAAGCGTCAGAGGGAGAGGCCAGCCATGGGTTTCAGACGTCCCTCTGCTTACCAGGGATACCTTAGCCTCACTCCCAGGTTCAAAGCTCTGGAACTGAGGGCTTTTGAGTAGCTTCCCCCAAGAACCTGAAAGGACTCCCTTGGAAAATGATCCAACCAGCAGCTCTAGGGGACAGCCGGCTCTCTGGGCCAGGGGAGCTGGGGCAGAAGCTAAATGTGATTCAGCATTTCTGGTGGTCCCAGGAGAGGGGTGTGACAAGAGCTCTGACAGGGCTAGTGAACAGCTCTGTAATTTGCAGGCCCAGGTGCGGGTTTTCTTACTGAAACTGGCCAAGCAACAGGAGAAAACCCAGTGACCAGAGGACAGGCAGAAGGAGCTACTCACAGAGCAGGAGAGAAGCCACCAGGTTGTGGTTATGGAGAGCAAACAGGTCAAGGCACCGAAAAAGGAACAGGGCTTTCGGCAGAAGATTCTGTTCTAGCTCCCAAGAAGCCCAGCTACTGGAGATAAAGCTCCAGCACCAGCGTAAGTGAAGGACTGATGTGACTATTGATATTCAGGAGAAACTCACAGCTGCTGAATGTACCAAGCACCAGGCACCACCCCACAGGGAGGAAGTGGCAGTTGGAATTGCCAATACCCCTGGTCAAGGAGCCCTGGCCCTAGAGGAGAAGCAGCACCTGGAGACCAGAATAGTTTAGCCATTGGAGGTGCAAAGCATCAGGGAGCTGGGGAACAACAGTCTCAAGGCAGCCAAGGTAGGAAATGAGCCATGCAGAAGAAAGTTACCCAGGATCCAAAACTGAAAGGGCTTGAACAAGCCCTAGGCCTGGCAAAGGAGGGGCCCAGAAAGGGCTGCAGGGCGTGAGTCATATGGCTTGGAAACTAGAGCATGGTTTGCTAGGACACAGGATCCTGCCACACCGGTTAGAAGGAAGAAACTCACAAACTTGAAACAGAGGGTGTCTGAAACTGAGCTGGGAGGGGAGATTCCCAGCTCATGTAAACGTCCCTGCACTAACTCTCCTCAACTAGTAGGTCTTCACTTACCTGAATGTGCCGATGGTCGTTCAGTAGCATCTCTGTCTCCCTTCCTGAGCTGGGGTGTCTGTGACTTTGCTAAATGTGTTAATAAACGATTTATAAATCTAAAAGAGTTCCTAGAGTGTGAGTGTGCAGCTGTGGACAGCGGGGTTCCCAACTATGTCATGATTTAAATAATACTGGGCCTGATCTTGGGAGAAAAACAGGTAAACCCACAAAGTGACAACTACAAATTGGTAAGTAATCAGTATAATCAATATAGAATCTCTAGATCTGGCTACAGGCCCTCTCAAACCCACTGCCGTCCCCTTCACTGGCTCCACTCCTTGTCCTCACCCCCCAGGCTCTGTCCTGCCCACCCCTCACCCGACACCTCCTGTTGCTCCCCCACTACCAGCCCCACTCATCCTCCTTCTCCCTTTGTTCCCTTCTCCCACCAGCTCCCCCTACACCCCGAACAAACTCCCTGCTGCTGAGCATCATCCAGCCACCTCCTCCTCCTTCCTGCCTCTTAACCCCCTGTTCTCACCCGGTTCCCAGCTCCGACTGCCCCACACACTCCTGTTCTACTTTAATTCACACACCCAGGCACAGGACACTAGCACAATGCACATGTGCAAGGTCCATGTCCTATGGTAGCACATTAGACCCAAGCTCTGTGACAGTCCCCTGGCCTTACGGGGCTCTGCTCTCCAAGCCCTCCCCTGTCACTGCCCCTCCCTGGCCAGTCCACTCTCCTGTCTGTTATCGGGGTACTGAACGGATGCTCATCATATTTAATTCCTGAAGAGATCCAACATTTATCTGCTATTTCCATTAGGCTCTAGCGTGCTTTAAAATATCTGATTCTCCAGGGATGGTCCCAGACTCTCCCCTCCTGCCCACCCCCTCCCCCATCTAGATGTTCTTATCCAAGTACTTTTACCCTTTTCCCTGTTAGCTCTCTTTAGTAGTATGTATAGTTTGTGAGAAACATCTGTGTTACATTTACAAAAAGCACTAGTCTGCTTTTCAAAGCTAAGTAAGCAACAGCACATAAGGCATGTGTTGCACCCTTTGCCTTAGGTATGATATAAGGCACAAGGCTAATGTAGAGTGTTTTCAACACCAGTGAAGTGTTGTTCATGGCGTATAACACATGGACCCTGACATGCATTATGCTTTTTCTAATTTTGTTTTTTCTTGCCAGTTTTAAAATGTTGGGCTATTTTTGTAGTAGGTGGGAGAAGCTTTTGATGTGTGGATGGATGTGTTTACAGTACTTAACAAGCATCTTAAATTGAGGAGAGGAGCCCAGTAATTGCCATTGAAGCTTATAGACTCGTAGACTTTAAGGTCAGAAGGGACCATTATGATCATCTAGTCTGACCTCCTGCACAAAGCAGGCCACAGAATCTTACCCATCCACTTCTATAACAAACCCCTAACCTATGTCTGAGTTATTGAAGTCCTCAAATTGTGGTTTGAAGACCTCAAGCTGCAGAGAATCCTCCAGCAAGTGACCCGTGCCCCATGCTGCAGAGGAAGGCGAAAAACCTCCAGGGCCTCTGCCAATCTGCCCCGGAGGAAAATTCCTTCCCAACCCCAAATATGACCATCAGTTCAACCCTGAGCATGTGGGCAAGACTCAGCTGCCAGCACCCAGGAAAGAATTCTCTGCAGTAACTCAGATCCCATCCCATCTAACATCCCATCACAGACCACTGGGCATACTTACCTGCTGATAATCAAAGATCAATTGCCAAAATTAATTGCCAAAATTAGGCTATCCCATCATACCATCCCCTCCATAAACTTATCAAGCTTAGCCTTAAAGCCAGATATGTCTTTTGCCCCCACTACTCCCCTCGGAAGGCTGTTCCAGAACTTCACTCCTCTAATGGTTAGAAACCTTCATCTCATTTCAAGTCTAAACATCCTAGTGTCCAGTTTATACCCATTTGTTCTTGTGTCCACATTGGCACTAAGCTTAAATAATTCCTCTCCCTCCCTAATATTAATCCCTCTGATATATTTATAAAGAGCAAGCATATCCCCCCTCAACCTTCTTTTGGTTAGGCTAAACAAGCCAATCTCTTTGAGTCTCCTTACATAAGACAGGTTTTGCATTCCTCGGATCATCCTAGTAGCCCGTCTCTGAACCTGTTCCAGTTTGAATTCATCCTTCTTAAACATGGGAGACCAGAACTGCACACAGTATTCCAGATGAGGTCTCACCAGTGCCTTATATAATGGTACTAACACTTCCTTATCTTTGCTGGAAATACCTCGCCTGATGCATCCTAAAACTGCATTAGCTTTTTTAACGGCCATATCACATTGGCGGCTCATAGTCATCCTGTGATCAACCAATACTCCAAGGTCTTCTCCTCCTCTGTTACTTCCAACTAATGCGTCCCCAATTTATAACTAAAATTCTTATTATTAATCCCTAAATGCATGTCCTTGCACTTTTCACTATTAAATTTCATCCTATTACTATTACTCCAGTTTACAAGGTCATCCAGATCTTCCTGTATGATATCCCGGTCCTTATCTGTGTTAGCAATACTTCCCAGCTTTGTGTCATCTGCAAACTTTATTAGTACATTCCCGCTTTTTGTGCCAAGGTCAGTAATAAAAAGTTAAATAAGATTGGTCTCAAAACCGATCCCTGAGGAACTCCACTAGTAACATCCTTCCAGCCTGACAGTTCACCCTTCAGTACGACCCGTTGTAGTCTCATCATAGAATCTCAGGGTTGGAAGGGACCTCAGGAGGTCATCTAGTCCAACCCCTTGCTCAAAGCAGGACCAAACCCCACTAAATCATCCCAGCCAGGGCTTTGTCAAGCCTGACCTTAAAAACCTCTAAGGAAGGAGATTCCACCACCTCCCTAGGTAACCCATTCCAGTTCTTCACCACCCTACTAGTGAAAAAGTTTTTCCTAATATCCAACCTAAACCTCCCCCTCTGCAACTTGAGACCATTACTCCTTGTTCTGTCATCTTCTACCACTGAGAACAGTCTAGATCCATCCTCTTTGGAACCCCCTTTCAGGTAGTTGAAAGCAGCTATCAAATCCCCCCTCATTCTTCTCTTCTGCAGACTAAACAATCCCAGTTCCCTCAGCCTCTCCTCATAAGTCATGTGCTCCAGCCCCCTAATCATTTTGGTTGCCCTCCGCTGGATTCTCTCCAATTTATCCACATCCTTCTTGTAGTGTGGGGCCCAAAACTGGACACAGTACTCCAAATGAGGCCTCACCAGTGCTGAGTAGAGGGGAATGATCACATCCCTCGATCTGCTGGAAATGCCCCTACTTATACAACCCAAAATGCCATTAGCCTTCTTGGCAACAAGGGCACACTGTTGACTGATATTCAGCTTTTCTTCCACTGTAACCCCTAGGGCCTTTTCTGCAGAACTGCTGCCCAGCCATTCGGTCCCTAGTCTGTAGCAGTGCATGGGATTCTTCCGTCCTAAGTGCAGGACTCTGCACTTGTCCTTCTTGAATCTCATCATATTTCTTTTGGCCCAATCCTCTAATTTGTCTAGGTCCCTCTGTATCCTATCCCTACCCTCCAGCATATCAACCACTCCTCCCAGTTTAGTGTCATCTGCAAACTTGCTAAGGGTGCAGTCCACACCATCCTCCAGATCGTTAATGAAGATATTGAATAAAACCGGCCCCAGCACCGACCCTTGGGGCACTCCACTTGATACTGGCTGCCAACTAGACATGGAACCATTGATCACTACCCATTGAGCCTGACCATCTAGCCAGTTTTCTATCCACCTTACCGTCCATTCATCCAGCCCATACTTCTTTAACTTGCTGGCAAGAATACTGTGGGAGACTGTATCAAAAGCTTTGCTAAAGTCCAGAAATAGCACATCCATTGCTTTCCCCTCCTCCACAGAGCTGGTTAGCTCATCATAGAAGGCAATTAGATTAGTCATGCATGACTTGCCCTTCGTGAATCCATGCTGACTGTTCCTGATCACTTTCCCCTCCTTTAAGTGGTTCAGAATTGATTCCTTGAGGACCTGTTCCATGATTTTTCCAGGGACTGGTCTCCCCTTTAACCAGTTCCTTATCCACATTTCAATTTTCATATTGATCCCCATCTTTTCCAATTTAACTAATAATTCCCCATGTGGAACCGTGTCAAATGCCTTACTGAAGTCGAGGTAAATTAGATCTACTGCATTTCCTTTGTCTAAATAATCTGTTACCTTCTCAAAGAAGGAGATCAGGTTGGTATGGCACGATCTACCTTCTGTAAAACCATGTTGTAATTTGTCCCAATTATCATTGACCTCAATGTTCTTAATTACTTTCTCCTTCAAAATTTTTTCCAAGACCTTACATACAACAGATGTCAAACTAACAGGACTATAGCTACTCGGATCACTTTTTTTCCCTTTCTTAAAAATAGGAACTATGGTAGCAATTCTCCAGTCGTACGGTACAACCCCTGAGTTTACCGATTCATTCACAGCTGCTCATTCCATGCATCAGGCTCAGGCTGCAGATGGGTAACGTGAGGAACCCCATTGGGCCACGTGCAGACAGGCAGCACTGGTCACTCTGTGATCTGCTCCCACTCTCCCACTGCATTATCAGAGCATCATTCTGCTTTGTGTGCGATGAAGGAACATACATCCACACCATGTAGAGGTCAAGCATAGGAGTTTATTACACACAGAGCTGGCAGAGTGTCACCTTGCTTATTAGGCTCAGAGACACTGTCAATCAATTGATTACAATGGAATATATGGATTTTCCATGGGCGGGGGAAAGTGACGGGGTAGGCAGTTCCACACCCTGGCATAGCCACAAGACAAGATAGCACATTAGCCAATGGTTAACAGGTTACATAATGTCTCCACCCATGGTCTCAAGTTAGCAAGTTAACATTTAATTAATATTTTGATAAAATGTTATTAGTATCAAATATATAGGTTGAATTCTGATTTGGGGTCCATAGGAATGAAGTAGCTCCTCTGATTGTCCAGCAGATATATTCCTAGGGGTTAAAACAAAGAAACAGTGAAAGTATATGACAATAAAGATTGTCTCCTTTGTGTTTTAAGGCAGGCATTGGTCCCTGGGAAAGGGAGGTGGGAGGAGGCCATATCTTATACTGACATGTGCCAACCTTTCATAAACTCAAGGTTGGATCTGTGGGAAGAACGTCTCCCTACAGAAGAAACTAACACAATAGGAACAGGGATTCTTTGTTCAATTTGCAACTCTGAATAAGACACAATTATTCAGTTCTCAGCACTAACACCTGGCAATTTGCTGACTAGTCTTATTTTAGCAAAACAAGATTATCTGTTTGCCCCCAGCTTTCTCTTAGCTGATCACTATTTGCTAGGCCTCTGGTCTCTTGACCAAACTCAGGACTTTGGGCCTGGAAAAGAGCTGGCACAATCCATATACCAGGTTGTTATATAAAATGCACATGGATTTTAACCCCTCATGCAGATTACAGTGTGACCCTGGCACTGGGATCTGTGGAGAAGGGGCCTGTCTTTTCATTCCTGTCATTGACTGTTTTGTGTGCCTGAGGCCAAAATCAGAATGAGGATCGATATCTTAAAATCCAGCCTGCCCTTTGTGCCTTGGCAGAGCTCTGTGACAGTATGTTCACCACTTTTACAAGATTATGATAAATTTTGAACATGTCTTGTGAGGCATCATTTGAAAACTCATATTTCACTGATTATTATTGTCCTGGTAAAATATGTGTGGCAGCATTGTATGTAAAGTTATAAGATTTCCCTGTATGATGTTACTAAGGCATATTCCAAATCTGGGGAAGCAGTTCAAACCAGTTCCTCAGAGACAAAGGCAAACTGATGCCTCAGCCAGGTGTCAACAAAACCAGATGGACTATCACGTGGTGAAGCGGCCATTCTTTGGCAGGAAGAAGGGTCTGAGCGAGAAATTTATATCTTAGGGTATGTCTACACTACAAGACTATTTTGAATCAACTTAAGTCGAATTTGTGGAATCGACCTTATGAAGTCGAATTTGTGTATCCAAACTAAATACACTAATTCGACTGTGTGAGTCCACAGTAACGGGGCCAGCGTCGAATTTGGAAGCGGTGCACTGTGGGAAGCTATCCCACAGTTCCTGCACTCCCCGCTGCCCATTGGAATTCTGGGATTTCCCCCCAATGCATGCTGGGGGAAAAATGTGTCGAGGGTGGTTTTGGGTAACTGTCTGTAGCCCTGAGGATTAATCTGTTGGTCTGTATAAAATGTCTTTTTGATAAAGTGTGTAGGCTGCATAGATTAATAGAAATTTGCAATAGCTGTAACGCAAGATACCTAGAAACTTCGAGGCCAGACATTCTGGCCTATTTCCTCTGTGACGCTGAAAGCAACCTTTAAGACCCTTACTCAGAAAAGTGATAATAGGAAACAAACCTACGCAAATTGTCTAGGGACTTTCTGAATATCTGCTAACCTTTCACCTAGTTAGGTGCAAAAGGACCTAACAAGTACACCACAAGATACGTAGATAGTTGTCATTAATACGTATACAAAGGTCAGCCTATGAAAACAGGTACCCTCACCTTTCCATGGGGAAAGACAAATTTGGGCATAAGAGGAAGGATTTCTCCCTATAAAAGGTGTGATAATCCACCATTAGAGCAGGCGATACATCTCTCTGTTTCCTTGTCGTCTCAACCTGCTTCGAAGCCTTTTCTCCTATGAAAGCTGTTAATACTAAGTCGTAGTATTGATTCTTCTCAAAGTTGTGAGTATGAACATATTCTCATTTCTGCTAGAGCATTTAGGTTAAAAAAAAGAGGGTTTTACTCATAACCAGTTTCTTTGTAACTTCCTCTAGCAAAGGTGTGAAATTTACTCTAGCGCTGTAGAGTACATTTATAACTGTATAATATCATATCATATCTCTTAAAGAACTGTGATATTTTGTAACTTTGTAATCTCATACTGCTTTTAACATTTTACATTTACTTCTTGTTTTGTTGATTTTAAATAAAAGGTCTTGTTTGACTAAACTCTGTCTCTGTCCTAATTCCTGTAATACACCCCAATCTCCTTGTATTAAATTCTGTGAAGCCTAATTCAAGACAAACTTTATCTTCTAATCACACATATTGGCGAGCCATACCCAAGTTATTAATATCTATTAATTGTTACTAACATTACTAATTAATTAGAAAATTAATTATTACATATAACCAAATTATGTGGATAAATTCCACTGTCCCTACTAACCCTCCCCAAATCAGGCAACAGACTGGCGAGCCAGCCAGGAGGAGATTTAAGGAGTGTGTGACAGGAATTTCAGGTATTCCAGACATTCCTGGACCCTTTGAAACGCAAGTAAATAGTTAATTTCAGTAAAACTCTGAAATCTTTCTCTTAAACCAGAGTCAGAATCAACTGTGGTTATTGCTGCTGGCAGCACGCCCAGTATTTCCGTTTTGTATTGTGGTTATACATCCGAAAGGTTTTTACTTTCACTTTTGCCTAAAAGATTTTAACTGTATTAGCTAACTGAATATTAAAGTAATAAAGTTTAAAAGTGATATATGTGCACAGAAAGGGGTTTTTATATGTTGAAGAAGTTAATGAATGGTACCGAATAAAATATTTGCAGTAGCATCTGGATCCGATGACCCACACTAGTGGTGGCGGGGAGTTAATAAAGCAAGGTATTCATAGCCGCCAGAAAGGCCGCAATCAGTCAGAACTTGAATAGTTCAAAGATACCTTATCTCAGTCCCATTAACTCTTCTGGACTGCACCTCTGATCCGTCTGCCTCAGTATTCCCCGATATTTGGCAGGTCCCGACAGAGGGGAAAGACCTCTCGATCTGCTATAAGCCATCGAGAGAAGAGAGAAGAGAATATCCCCACTCTCTCTATTTACTTGGGACTTTTATGATATATAGTGCTTAAACCAGTCAAGGGGTATTATCCTGTTGTTTCTGTAAAAGGGACGCCTTTTTGTGTATCAGAAGTAAATCGACAGAGGTTTGATTCTAGTGAATATACTAGATTCTAGTGAATATACTAGGAAAAGAAAGAGATGAATTCTCTATTTCGTAGTAAGAGTGTTAAAAGTGAAGATAGAACAGGAGTGGAGTGTGTTGGAATTTCTAGCAGTTTAGCCTTGGAAAACTTTGCTAGGAAATATATTCAGGAACATGGTGGAGGTTTGGAGCAGCTGGGAAATAGTGGAATGATTTCTGAGCAGAGAAACCCATGGGGTTTTGTGAGTAATGTATTTGAGGATGAAACAGAGCAGAAAAAGAAAAAAGCTAAGGTGGTGAAGGGAATAGCTGTCGAATGCTTGCTTGTAGCTTGTAGTTCATTGGGAAAGAAATTGAATAAAAAGATGGAGTTACTCAGGGAAGTTCAGCAGATGCTGGTAGCCTATAGAGTAGACCGTGGTCGGCTGTTGGAAAAGATTAAAGAACTAGAAAAGGGAGAAAATAAAGCAGAGGAAGTTGAAGAATTGATTCCCATTCCTATTGGTATGGTGAACCCGACAGAGGTAGAAAATCATATTAAACCAGTGACTAGAAGTAAAACAAGAGAATTAGCTCAAGCAGACACAGTACCTTCAGAAGCGAATTTGCAAGTTGAATCTGTGAAGTCAGAGGAAATTGGCAGTGCAGAAAAAACTGACAGTCTGCCGATAAGAGACGGAAGTTCTGAAGTGACAGTTCAGGAGGCGGAGACAAGTGTCACAGTCAGTGAAGCAGTTAGTGACACAAACAGAGAAGCAGAGAAAGAGGAAAAGATCTCTACTTCTGTAGAGACAGCTTCTGTGAGTGAAGAAGCAGTACCTTTAGAATCGGTCATTGTTCAAGGATTAGAAGAAGCCGTATCACAGGTAACACAGGTAGCTAATGCATGTGATGTAGTGATCTCTAAGTTAAAAAGAGAGCTACAACAACAAGCAGGGAATAGAATTCCTGCTCCTCCACCCAATGTTACATTAGCACCATATAGAGTAGAAAATCCAGTCCCTTTGGGTGGACATTTATTGGCATTTGGGCAATCAACATTGCCTAGACCCCAGGAATTTCGTGGGTCCTCTACACCCCCGTGGTATATGCTGGTATCACCTAGTGTATTGATAGAACGCCCTACCACGCCAGACTTTAGTGGACTAAGGGATGTCCTGTGTCAGTGTGGAGACACTTTGAATGTAAGCCATAGACATTTCATGGAAAATTATCCTAGATACCCAGGATTATCTCCAGTGGAAAGTTTTGATGGTTCAGATGAGGAAAATGTGAATCCAGGTAGAAGGAGGCAAGGAATAGAAATTGTAGATTTAAGCTCAGATGAAAGCTCAGATGAAAGCTCAGATTCAGATCCAGAAGAAGGAGCTGCAGGTTCCAATTCTGATTGTCCTGTAGCAGTTGTTACAGATATTAAAACCTTAGACCTGGTAGCTAAGCAAGTAGGAATGATGGAGGATTCTTCAGTTGCTATGCATGCACAACGTGTGCAGGAGACAGCAAAAGTGTTTGGCTTACCAAGGGAGGATTGGGTTAAAATCTTACAACTCACAGTGAATCGAGCATTGTGGAGTACTTTGCCACTTAAGTTTAGGGTAGGAGAGAAAACTTTTCAAGAGACAGTAGCCCTATTGGAACATAATCAGCACCCAGGGCAAGCTGGAGTAGCAATTCTGTCTAACTTAAAGCAGAAACCTAATGAAACTCCACATCAGTTTCATTTGCGGTTAAGTGCAGCTTGGCGGAGTCATATCAAAGAAGAAACAGATGAACTGCCATATATCAGTCTGTTAGTTAATAATTCTCTTCCTCAGTTAAGAGAAATGGTTAATATGCATATCACTGATGATATTTCTTTAAAAAGAACATTAGCCTTATTGGCTAAAGCATATGCACAGGGAGGCTCTAAATTAGGTCGGCGTGGAGCCCCGGTTGCAGTACTTCAGGAACCACAAACTAATCCTACGGTGAGGATTGAGGGACCTCAACCTCAGCCAGGATTAGGACGAGGAGTTCCTAAATTCCCTAAGTATCAACGTTGGCAAAATGACCCTAACCCACGTAATAACCCTGGACCTTCGAGTGGCCAGGCCCCTCGACAGGGTTATGCGTTTGGATCCTATGCAGGAGCCCGGGATCGTGTTCCTTTCTTTTCAGATGCTGCACAGAACGGTTCACGTCTGCAGAGACCTAAATCACCGCCTTTGCACAAAACTGAGAACTCAGTTGTGAAAATGTTTAAAACAGTGCAACAGACGCTTGAGGCTCAATGACGGGCTATCCAAGAACTTCATGCCCGTGTGAATGAGCTGATGATGATGGAAGGCCAAGGCTCAGCAACCTTGAACCGTCCAGTGGCCTCTGTCGATCCATCCCCTTTTCCCCAGTGGACAGCCACTCCTCCAGAATTGGCTGCCTCTGAGGAGATAGAGGAGGAACCCCTTGATTATCTGACAGCATATGCTGCATGACTACAAACAACCCCGAGTGTAGTCATAACCCCTTTGGGCAAAGATACAAGTGGAAGACCCACAATATCTGCAGTGATAGAGGGACTAGACAGGAATCTCATTATAGATACTGGAGCAGCAATCAGTATTCTCCATGTCGAGGATCCTAGATCCTCTCCTCTATCATCAGGATGTACCAAGACACTTGCAACCTTTGCAAGTAATCAGGTTACTACCACACTTTCTACACCCCTTGAAGTACAGATAGGTCACCTAAGAAAGAATCATACTTTTGCATTAATGAAGTTAGCAGACCCAAAGAATTCCTTATTGGGAACTGATTTCTTATACAAACAGGGATGTGTTCTTGATTTGTGTAACCAATTATTGTGTCTTTCAGTAGAACAGGAAAAGGATGACTCTCCAGTAGTCATACCTGAGTGTGGCATGGTATCTCCAGTGGAGGACTTTGAACCTGAAGGGTATGATTTGGACGAAATAGTGGCTAAACATGCAAACCAACCTGAGTTACAGGCATTACTGTACAAACATGCAAATGCCTTTGCTAAACACAAACATGACTGTGAATGCATGGCTGTCACTATTGTGGTGGAAGGAGGAGAAATTTCAGCCCAAAAACAGTATCCTTACCCAGAACAAGCAAATCCATACATAGAAAAGACTATTAAGTCCTTGCTGACACAGGGAGTACTACGAAAATGTACTTCCACTGCAAATTCACCTATTTGGCCTGTTAAGAAACCGGATGGTTCGTGGCGTCTCACAATAGATTACAGACGCCTAAACCAAGTCACACCAACTTGTGCCCCCACAGTGGCCAAAATGCCAGATCTAATCAAATCCTTTGATCCAAAGGCTGTATGGTTTACTGTATTAGATATCAGTAACAGCTTTTGGACATTACCATTGGCACACATTTCACAGTACCGTTTTGCATTTAGTTTTCAGGGAGTGCAATATTCTTGGACACGTTTGCCCCAGGGATATAAAAACTCTCCAGCTTTATTCCATGCACAAATGAGACGGATACTGTCACCATTTTCTAAACCAAATGTTCTATTTCAATATGTAAATGATCTGTGTTTAGCAACACAGACGAAAAAGGAGCATTTAAAAAGACTTGACGAGCTCCTGCAAATTCTAAAAGAAGCAGGGTTAAAGTGCAATCCAGCCAAGGCTCAGCTAATGGCTAATTGTGTCTCTTTCTTGGGCCTCACCCTGACAAAATGGGGTAGGACTCCAGCGCAACAGAAGGTGGATGCAATCCAAACATTGCCTTTACCACAGGAACCTACGGCTTTAAGAGCTTTCCTAGGTTTAACTGGGTACCACAGGGATTTCATCCCTAATTTTGCTTCTATTGCAGGTCCTTTGTACCAACTTCTAAAGAAAGGTGTACAGTGGGAATGGTCTGAGCAACACACGGAGGCAGTATCCCAACTAAAACAGGCCATTATCAAGGCTCCGGTGTTGATCACACCAAATCCTGAAATACCCTATCATCTGGAGGTAGCGGTGAGTGTTAATGCGTTGGCGGCTGTGGCCTCACAAGAAAGGCATGGGAAAATCAGACCTGTGGCCTATGCCTCACGTTTAATGTCATCAATTGAACTCAAATATGACAATTGTGAAAAGTATCTATTGGCAACCAGTTGGGCCATACAACACTTTTCTTTTCTAATTGGCCTCAGCCCGATCATATTACACTCATCGCACACTCCTCTTCAGTTTTTACTGTCCAACAGGGTAAAAGATGGGCAAGTTTCAAATGCTCGCCTTGCTCACTGGGCATTATTACTGCAAGGGAAAGATATCGCAGTTAAACCTATTAGGACACCATCCTTGTTACCAACAGCTCTATTGTATCAGGGAGAGCCACACAAGTGTCCCAACTTTGCTCAATTGGATCTAAGGGGGGAGGAAAAACAAAAGCTCTTTCAACCTTTAATCCAGGAGACAGATCCCATTAATAGGTATAAATTCTTTGTTGATGGTTCTAGTTATTACCATCAAGGCAAACCCTATACTGGGTTCGGAATCTATGCAGTTCCCCCTGAGGGGAAAGGAGAGCCTTGGGAAAAGGCATATTCATGCACTCCACATTCGGCTCAATATGCAGAATTAGCTGCAGTGGCTTGTGTGTTGGAGTACTGTGTGCAGTTCTCCATCACCACCACATACCAAGATATCTGTCTGTTTTCAGACTCTGCATGGGTATGCAATTCTCTCACAGAGTTCCTACCATATTGGGAAACAAATGGTTTTACATCTTCTGATGGCACACCTATTAGGTATGCATCACTGATGAGATATATCCATTGGTTAACAGTAATAGTTACTGTTTCAGAGCGGCCAATCAATATAAAAAAAGTAAAAGCTCACTGGAAATTAGACCCTTATGCTATGGAAAATGAGAAAGCTGATAAATTGGCCCGTGAAGGAGCCCGATCAGGAGAATTTTGGGAAAGTAAGGATCAGGAGTATTCTGTTATTAACCCTAATCCTAAATGTCCTATAGCTGCAACTAAATTGGTACAACCCAATATACCAGATCTAAAAGACATGCAAAAATTGGATAAGGACATAATAAAAGTAATTCTAGAGCTTTCCAAAATAGACAAAGAGGGATCACTAACAATAGACCCTTTGTATCTACGACATGAACAGCAGTTACAAGTCGTAGATGGAATTCTCATGTATACAGGAGGTCCTTTCCCTGTGTGGGTAGTTCCAGCTCACCTACGGAGGGAAATGATGTACATGGTCCATGACACTCCTACAGGAGGACATCAGGGAGTGGACAAAACTGTCCAACGTCTTGCATCTGTAGGGTGGTGGCCACTTCTTAGGATGGATGTGCAACAATATTGTGAAAATTGTCTGGCATGTGCCCAAGCTAATCCTACTCCATCCAAAAGAAATGCGCCACTAAGATCCCAGGTGTATGAAGGTCCGTGGATGGCTTTGCAGATTGACTTTGTAGGTCCTTTGCCAAGGACCCAAAGAGGTAACGAATATCTATTGGTGATTATCGATCCTTTCTCAAAGTGGATAGAGGCATTTCCTCTTAAAGCCAATACTGCAAAAGCCACTGCCAAAGTCTTGGTAGAACAAGTCTTCTCTCGCTGGGGGATCCCTGCAAAGGTAGAATCAGACCAGGGATCACATTTCACAGGACAGTTCTTTAGGGATTGTCTTAAATTGATGGGAGTCCCGCAGAGACTACACATCCCATACAGACCACAGTCATCTGGGATGGTGGAACGAACCAATCGGACTATAAAAGTGATGTTGAGGAAACTGGTTGATGCCAATGGACGTAACTGGGACACCCTCATGCCTTTAATTTTAATGGCATTGAGGGCGACACCGGCTGCATCTACTGATAAAACACCTTTTGAAGTGATGACAGGCCGAACAATGAGATTACCAGAACATTTAATTTGGCAAGCTAGTGGCACTCAATTAGAGGGAATAAAAATGAATACCTACCTGCAAAATCTGCAAAAACATTTAAATCACATTCACTTGCAGGTAGCTGCTAAATTGGGAAAATCCAGACGTAAGGCAAAGGCTTACTTTGACAAAAACCAGAGAGAGAATACTTGGGAGGTAGGAGACCAAGTAATGTTATTGTCATATAAGTCACCAGAACATGGGTTGTGTAATCGATGGATTGGACCTTTCCAAATCATTAATAAACTCAGTTCAGCAGTATATAAGATCAGAGTAACAGGAGGAAAGCATAATAAAGACAAGATTTATCATGCTAACCAGTTAAAGCTGTATCGATCGTCCAGGTCGCAGGAGCAACTTCTTCCTCAGGACTTAAGTGATCAGACGAAATCGCAACAATTGGAGCCCAGCAGTTTGCAACCATGAAATTGACATTGACATTTTTGACTTATTACACCCTTATTGTTGCTCTAAGGGTAGGACTATGCCAAAATCTTAAGTCTGAAACCGAACTATTGCAACCCCAGAAAACCAGACGACCGAATCGTACTCAGTTGTCTGAGCCCAAGCAACAGAACATACCAACAAAGAAGGAACGGACTATTATCCTTAATCCAAAACTGGTCAACAACCCGATTCAACAGGTTAAGGGAATTCGGGGGGAAGATGTTACTTTTGAATATCAATTGGTAGAAGTAACTACACTACCCTCTAGTGGTTGGAAAAAGATGTGGCCCTTGGATGAGGATTCAAAGGGTGGTGGTTGCAAGACGTTTATAAATTCAACTTCCCTAAAACATGGTATAGCTTATGGAACTTGAAAAAATAAGGCTAGCTGTAATAATTTGATAACAGGGGGAAGTTTAACCTTGTATAAGCTTAAATATGAGGACCAAGGGCGATATGAGGTGCTCATTATAGCTACCTTTCAAACCAAAACAGGAAACAAAAAATATGTCCAAAATATGACATTTGAACTTAAAGTTCAGGACCCAGTTATTGACTATGATCTTGATCAGTCAAGAACAAATGATGTAAATTGTCCAGTGTTAAACCCAGGACCTGTTAGTGGTCTTACCACAACACCCATGATGGGGAAAATAATTAATCAAGTTCAATTTATGCATATTCCTGTAGTGCTAAATTTGTCTAATTGGTACTTGGGAGAATTTAGCTATTGTCAGCATACCAATGTAGCTTCCTTTTTCTCAGTACGACTTGTGGATAGGATTGTAGCCTATCAGCAACAAGTGCGGGATATTGTTCTGTTGAAGGATAATAAAGTCCCTAAGTCACCAACTCTTAGGAGAAAACGTAGCTTAAATCTCCTTGGAGGTTTAGGATCCCTAACAGGACTATTTGGTGCAGGAATGTCAATTTGGAACCAAGTGGATATTGGAAAAATCCGCAAGCATATAGATTATGTGTTAAAAAAGGAAGCTAACCAAGTAGTCAATCCAATGTTACAGGGAATAAAGGGATTGGCACAGGAAGAACGATTTACTGTTTATAATATGCATGATATAACCCAATTGTTTAATGAAACTCAACAGAAAATTAACCAGTTAATTTCTTTAAACAATGATCAGAAAAGAGATCAGCAGTTGGGGAAAGAAATTATATGTTCTGCATATGGGGAATATGTTGTAAGCACAATTACTAATGCATTGCGATCCTTAAAATTAGAAGAAGTCCCTAACTTAATTAAGGATGAACAACTAATGAGTTGGTATTGTCCTAAATGTTTTCAAAAGCTGGAAAAGGAAAGATCCACTTGTTTGGATACATGCCAGCATTTGTCAGTGGGTGCTATGAGAGAGATAGGATCTGTGACACCTCACCCCAACCGAGACAGTTGTTCTCTTACAAAAGATTGTATAATGGCACGATCTTTGTATGTTTAATTCACGGTCTCGTTACCAGTGTTTAACCCAGACAGAAATGTGTACAGGCAATTGGCTGCTATCCATTCTATAGGTCACCTCGAAGATGACATCTACAGGGAACGCGTTAATGCACCTCCCCTGGTAGTCTATCACACTCCAACTCAGACTTGGAAGGTACCACAGATGGCCTGTTGTTCTGAAAAAGGACCCCAGTATATCTGTAGGTGTAATGTGTTTGAAACAAACACTGTTTTGTGTGGACTACAGGGAGAGAAAGCACAGAATTCATCATCGTCATGCCTGGTGAGGCTGACCACATGGAAGACTCCAATGGAGAGGGTGACCTATGCTGGAAGGAACCAATTTTGCGTGGTTACCAACCAAAAGAGGTACCAGTATGGTCCCTTGGAGTGTCCTGTCACAGAGCCAAATTTCTGTTTTACCCCAAAGCAACCCACGGTAATAGGAAATCAAGTTATTTCCCCTATTCCTATTTTTGAGAACATTACCATTATTCAGTCTAACCCTAATTACCAGAATTTAACTATTCAAAGTACACCTACTTTTCTGGCTTATATTCCACCATTAGGGTTGCAAATGAAATCCTTAATGACTCGTAAAGAGACTCACCTCATTCAAATTACTAATAATATGGATGAAGCCCAACAAGTTATTACCCAATTAATGAATGAAGGAAATGAGCCTGCAACAACTTCTAAAGAAAAATTCGGATTAGAAGTATGGATAATTATCCAAGGAATTGGGATTGTAATTAATTTCCTTATATTAGGTTATATGCTGTATAAACGCAACAAACCCAAGCCAAAAACTAGGCAGAGACCTAGACAGACACCCAGACAATCACCTAAACAAATGCACAGACGAGCACCATCTGGGGATAAAAATGAATATATATACATGGTGCCCATTCCTAATACCTACCAAAATTTGCCCAGGTATGAAACTAAAAAGGGCCCCACAGATGTTAAGTCCTAGGTGACGGGGTTTCTTTATGTAAACCACCCCGTCAAAGGGAGGCGTGTAGCCCTGAGGATTAATCTGTTGGTCTGTATAAAATGTCTTTTTGATAAAGTGTGTAGGCTGCATAGATTAATAGAAATTTGCAATAGCTGTAACGCAAGATACCTAGAAACTTCGAGGCCAGACATCCTGGCCTATTTCCTCTGTGACGCTGAAAGCAACCTTTAAGACCCTTACTCAGAAAAGTGATAATAGGAAACAAACCTACGCAAATTGTCTAGGGACTTTCTGAATATCTGCTAACCTTTCACCTAGTTAGGTGCAAAAGGACCTAACAAGTACACCACAAGATACGTAGATAGTTGTCATTAATACGTATACAAAGGTCAGCCTATGAAAACAGGTACCCTCACCTTTCCATGGGGAAAGACAAATTTGGGCATAAGAGGAAGGATTTCTCCCTATAAAAGGTGTGATAATCCACCATTAGAGCAGGCGATACATCTCTCTGTTTCCTTGTCGTCTCAACCTGCTTCGAAGCCTTTTCTCCTATGAAAGCTGTTAATACTAAGTCGTAGTATTGATTCTTCTCAAAGTTGTGAGTATGAACATATTCTCATTTCTGCTAGAGCATTTAGGTTAAAAAAAAGAGGGTTTTACTCATAACCAGTTTCTTTGTAACTTCCTCTAGCAAAGGTGTGAAATTTACTCTAGCGCTGTAGAGTACATTTATAACTGTATAATATCATATCATATCTCTTAAAAAACTGTGATATTTTGTAACTTTGTAATCTCATACTGCTTTTAACATTTTACATTTACTTCTTGTTTTGTTGATTTTAAATAAAAGGTCTTGTTTGACTAAACTCTGTCTCTGTCCTAATTCCTGTAATACACCCCAATCTCCTTGTATTAAATTCTGTGAAGCCTAATTCAAGACAAACTTTATCTTCTAATCACACATATTGGCGAGCCATACCCAAGTTATTAATATCTATTAATTGTTACTAACATTACTAATTAATTAGAAAATTAATTATTACATATAACCAAATTAAGTGGATAAATTCCACTGTCCCTACTAACCCTCCCCAAATCAGGCAACATGTCATCATTGAACCGTCAATCATGCCCTCCCTCCCTCCCTGAAAGCGCCTGCGGGCAATCTGTTCGTGCACTTTTCTGCTCAGTGACAGCGCGGGCGCCACAGCACAGCGAGCACGGAGCCCGCTGCAGTTATGGCCATTGTCAACTCCTCGCACCTTATCGTCCACCTCTTCCACAGTCAGCTGCTGAGAAATAGGGCTACTTTTCAATGGTGCTGCGAGCACTGGTGGACCATGGGGGACGTTTTACCAACATCAACGTCGGGTGGCCAGGCAAAGTTCATGACGCGCGTGTTTTCAGGAACTCTGGTCTGTTTAGACACCTGCAGGAAGGTAGTTTCTTCCCGGACCACAAAATAACTCTTGGGGATGTGCAGATGCCTATAGTGATCGTCGGGGACCCAGCCTACCCACTAATGCCCTGGCTCGTGAAGCTCTGTGCAGGCGCCTTGCACAGCGACAAGGAACTCTTCAAGTACCAGCGAGCAGCGAGCAGCGTGACCTGTGACTGTTCAGTTTCTTTACAGAGAAGCTGAACCTGCCCCTGTTTCTTTACCAAGTTACTGTTGACTAGCATCTGCAGTTACATACCCCGTCCACCCCGCTTCCCCCACTTCCAACACACGTTTAAAAATAAAATACATGTTCCACTGTAACTTTACAAAGGTTTCTTTATTGATGACTTTGCGTTAAAGGGTTGAAACTGGGACGCGGACTGTGCTGGGTAGGGTGTGCGGTGATGTAAAGACCGCCTCTAAACTTGAGGAATGACAGGCTCCTGCTCCCAGAGCGGTCTGCAGTGCCGGACTGGTTGTTTCAACGGAGCCTGCCATCCCTCCTTTTTGGGACTCTGTGTGTGGGGGCTATGTGGCCTTGTGGCGGGGGAGGACGGATACAGATTCCTCTGCTGCGTGGCTCTGTGGTCCAGGACAGGGACCGTTGCATGAGATCTGTAACCCCCCTCCCCCGCTACAAAGTGATTGTCCTGTCCAATTACCAACCCCCTTCCCCCCCCTTCAAACACAGTCTCCTCTAAAAGAACATGACGGAAACAGTAATTAACAGAAAAGTATTTTTTATTATCAACTAGACAGTTAGGGGATGAAACTGGGACAGGGGCTTGGGTGAGGCGGGAAGGAAAGGACTTCTCAAAATGTAGGGTAAGAGAGCTTTTGGGTACTTGAGCACTCTGCTGGGGTGCAGTGACAGTTTTCATGGCCCCTGGCGCCCCTCTTTCTGGTTATTTTGGGTGAGGGGGGTATGGGACTTTGTGGCGGGGGAGGGCGGTTGCAGATACACTGCAGGGGGGCTCTGTCCTCCTGCCTGCGGTCCTGCAGAACATGCACAAGGCACCGGAGCATCTCCGTTTGCTCCCTCATTAGCCCAAGCAGCGTTTGAGTTGCCTGCTGGTCCTCTTGACGCCACCTCTCCTCCTGTTCGCTGTGTGAGCGCTAGTACTGAGAGAGGTTCTCCCTCCCGGGGCATTTCCTGTGTGGCTGGTCAGAGCATCCAAGCTCGGACTGCTGTCCAGAGCGTCAACAGAGTGGTGCACTGTGGGATAGCTCCCGGAGCTACTAAGTTTGATTTGCATCCACACCTAGCCTAATTCGACATAGCCATGTCGAATTTAGCGCTACTCTCCTCGTCGGGGAGGAGTACAGAATTTGAACTAAAGAGCCCTCTATGTCGAATTAAATGGCTTCGTGGTGTGGACGGGTGCACGGTTAATTCGAATTAACGCTGCTAAATTCAAATTAAAGTCCTAGTGTAGACCAGGCCTTAGTTGGAGGTTCCTGTATAAACAGACTGGCTGTCATCTGAATTCCAGCTGGGGATGATTCTCAGAGGAGGAAAAGATATAAAAATGAGCAACAGAGGACACAAATCACCTCTGTCCCCACGTCTCTACTCGCAGCATCAACAACATCTGAAGAACAAACGAAGCATCACTGAACTGGGGGAGTGGTCCTGGCTGAAGGTCCATCCAGACTGCTGTGAGCATGTGGTGAGAACCATCAAGTTCACTTAGTTTGTTAAGTTTGGTGTTAGTTTGCACTTTACCTTTTATTTCTTTGTAACCAATTCTGGCTTTTACGCCTCATACTTGTAATCACTTAAAATCTCTCTTTCTGTAGTTAATAAACATGTATTATCATGTCTTTGAATATCTCTCCTTGTAAGAACACCTGAAACTACCTGAAACTGGGCCATGATTCTGGAAATGGGTGAGAAGGGAAACCCAGAGTCTAGCTGGTGTCGTGCAACTGTTTGGTTATTTCCAATAAAACGTAATGTGACTTTGTGCCTTCTTCATTACAGTCATCATTAAAAATCTTGATTGGCTGCTCTGATGGATTCCCATACAGCCCCATTAGCTCTTTGTTCAGCTGTGTCACTTTCATGGGCTCCAGGATGCTATTTGGCCTGTTCATTCCCAGGAAGGCGAAGGAGAATTTCTTGTTATTGTCTGAGTGCTCACAGCAAATGGCTGTTCAGATGTGGCTGGGCACCACCACCCTCTCTGCATCTCAGTTGATGTTCCTTTGTTTGTCATCCTTCTTAATGGGGATTTTATATTTTTCATTGGGCACTGCTCCAGTCTCTAGAAAGGGTTTCCCTTTCTGATTTTTCTCACAGCTGTTTGTTAACTGCGTCTTGAGATTTCGTTCTAGCTCATACCAATTGAAGCAGGGGTTCATGGGGACCGCATTGGTGAGTGTGAAGGTGGCTATTCGGCCTTGACCACACTGGAAGGAGTTTGGGTTCAGGTGTCCCCGGTCATAGTGTGTTCTCTCATAATCTTCATTGATGGCTTGCTTTTCTTTCAGTTTTTCTTTGATGGATTGGTTTTCTTTCCGGTTTTTCTGTTTCATGTCTTGAAGCAGTTTTCCTTCCATCTCCATATTTGCCTCTGACAAACCAGCCAGCTGGAAATAGAGAAGGCCAGAGTCCTTACATTCAACTTGCATCAAAATGTCCATGACACACAGAGCAGCAGGGAATCAAGGGCAGAACCAATCTCTGTCTCTTGACTCGATATATTTTCATCACCCTTCTCTGAATCCCACTCTTTTCCTGCTTTATCTATTTGATTTACAGTGCCCAGCAAATGATTTAAGGCGCTGGCCAGTTCTCCCAGCAGGAGGAGCATTCGTACCTCCACTCTCCATGTGTCTCCTGGCCCAGATCATGGCTTGTCTTTGTCCTGGCCCAGATCACGGCATTATGGCACTTGCACAAACAGGACTAACATAAAACTAAAGCAGTGCATTCGGTATGAGAGAGGTGACTTATAAATGCAGTGCCCTGTGGTGCACACTATTGATACTGCATCCATAAAGAGGGGGAAAGGGTTGCTGGGGTCTCTATGGGGCAGAGTTACAGTTGTTTGGGTGCCTGAACTATGGATTGCCAGAGTTTTGAATGTCTGAGTTTCTTGTGCAGCAAGTTTAACCTTAACTCTGAATTTCTTGACTTTGTAATGGTTGTTTTTTACTAGCTAAAACATTCTCATAAAGATTTTTACCCTTCAGTTACTCATTTGATCTCAACTTCCCCTTTATGAACTTGTGGGGTTTGTTTGATTGACTGAGAAGAACAGTAGAAAGAGAAGAGAGTTACACACCCCACACATATCTCACAACATCCAACCAATAAGCAAAACTACACATTGACCTAATTTTTGCAATTTATATTTATTAAAATATCTCCCAATGGTATATAAATCTTCACTACCTGCTTTATAAAGTTAATGAGCTCTGACATTGTATAATGCTGAGACAAGGTGCATGAGGTAATATCTTTTACTGGACTATCCTCTGCTAGTGAAAGAAGAGCTGAAGAAGAGCTCTGTGTAAGCTCGAGAGCTTGTCTCTCTCACCAACAGAAGTTGATCTAATAAAAGAGATTACTTCACCCACCTTGTCTCCCTAATATCCTGGGACAAACATGGCTACACAACACTGCAAACTACTCTATAATGCTGTCAGTTATTTTCCCTAGGAGATGTTCATCTAGGACAAAAACAATGAGGAGTCCTGTGGCACCTTAAAGACTAACAAATTTATTTGGGCATAAGCTTTCATGGGCTGGAACCCACTTCATGCATCTGACAAAGTGGGCTCCATCCTACGAAAGCTTATGCCCAAATAAATGTGTTAGTCTTTAAGGTGCCACAGGACTCCTCATTGTTTTGGCTGAAACAGACTAACATGGCTACCCCTCTGAAACTTGTCACCTGGGACAGTTGTGGCCTTTTCCAGCCTGTGACAGAATGTACCCCTGCGTTCACACCCTACACACTATTGTAATAATCTTTGCACAAAAGACGTGTCTTCTAAGGTATCATTTTAAAACTCGTAAGTTGCTGGTCAATATTGTCCTGATAAAATATGTGTGGCAACATTGTGTGAGAAGTTCTAAGATTCCCCTGTATGGTGTTATTAATACATGTTCCAAACCACAGCCCTGCCCAAAGAGAAGCTGGCAAACAGGTCTATTCTAAACAAAGGAATTACACATAGACACCCTGTCTCCTGAATCTCAGCTGGAAATGCTTCTCAAAGGGGGGACAGGACTATCAAAAGAGGGAAACACCCCAAGACACCCATCTCTCTCTGCCCATTGTAATCACCAACCTGTAAACCCTGTATATGTAACCCTTCTGCCAGGCCGAAACAATAGCAGCAAGGGCCGGGTTCAATACATAGGGGTCCCTTCCCTACAACGTAATGCAAAACCAGCTCGAGCCCCCACCCAGTGACCTGGGAAAATCTTACACACACCCCTGGGCGCCTTGAGGAGGCAATACTTCCCCTCTCGCAAGCACAGAGTCTTGGTGTAGCAGAAAAGGTTTAATTACATGAGATAAACAACAAGCATTACATTGGGAAAATGCCTTAACTAGAGTTCATAGACCAAACCGTGAGCAAAGACCCACCCCAGGAAATTGGGCCGTGTCCTTCTCTCTGGGCCCTTGAGTCCAGCAACCCCCAAATCACCCACAGTCCCAAAAGTCCCACAATCCCAAAGTCTCTGTCCCGGGTCAGTGCAGCCCCAGAGCTCGAGAGTCTATCTGCAGAGGTCCCCATCCCCAGCCTGGGTAGAAAGGGGCACCTTACGTGATTCGGGGCCAACTGCCCTGCCTCTTCATAGGGTTCTGCTTCCGCCAGCCATCCCCACAAACTGCTCAGCTCCGCTTGCTCTGTGGGCCGCTCCACCCGTCCCACAGCTGTCCGCTCTACCAGCTGCTCTGGTCCACCAGCCATCCTTGCAAACTGTGTGGCTCCACTCACCCTGTGGCTCCACAAACTGCTCCACTCCGCTCTACCAGCTGCTCTGCTCCACAGTATTGCTTCAGGCTCCCCCACTAGTTACCACAGTACTCAGTGCTCTCAGCTCAGCAAGTCCAGCTCTTTAGTGATTTCAGCTCACAGTAGGGGAGCCCCAGTGCACCATTAGCCCAAAGTGAGTTCAGCTCAGTAATCTGTATCTAGATTCTTAAGAGAATCAAAAATTAATTCTGACATTCCACAGTGGAGAGAAGCATAGGTGGAACTGGTGCTTCTGGCTCACACAAGAAGCCTACACCACCAAGTACAAATATCTGTCCCCAGCCACTCCTAATTCACTGAGATTTGGAACCCATGTCCCTTCTATAGCAAGTGCTATTTAGTTGATAATGAAACCCTTTATCATAAGACAGTTTTGTAGTTCCTCATTTACTTAATCAGGGTAACAACATTTTATTCCTCCTGCCCCAATAACAAAGAAATTGGGGATCCCACAGCTGTGAAAATAAACATCCCAGGCTGCTGTGGGGTGGGAGTGCCAATGCAAATAACTGAAATATCAATGCAAATACTTCAAATTCCTTTCCACACTCCCCATAATTTACCACAAGATGTCAGGGTAGGGCTCATCCTGACTCTGCTTACATATATGATGGAAACCATTTCAAGCCATGGGCTGTGGCAGCACCCACAGTGTTCCTTGTTCCAGCAGCTATGGCATGCTGGGGAGAAAAGATTTGAACTTCGGTCTTTCCCCATTTGTGTAGAGTACCTTAGTTTCTGCATTTGGGACAGGTCTCTCAGTGTTCCCTGCTGAAGCTCTTCTACTGTGTATGAAAACTGTAATAGTCCTTAGGCCAGGGAGAGAGTGAGACTGACTCTAGTTCAGTGGTTAGAGCATCATGTGGGAAACTCAATAGGCCATCCCCGTGCTCCAACGCTGGGTGAATTATTCGTACATCGTGGAAGAGCTTCAACAGGAGAGACTGAGGGAGACCCACATCAGAGTGACCAGGCATCTCAGCCCTCTCTTGGGAGGGAGGATACCCAACTTCAAGTCCCTTCTCCGCATCAGGAAGAGGGTAGAAGTGAACCAGGCTCTCCTACATATCAGGGGAGTGCTCTAATCACTGGATTAAAGGGGTGACTTTCTCCACCCCCAACCCTTTTCTGTTTTTTGTGAGAAAAATCTAACTCCATGAAAGGGGGCACAGCTGTGAATCTTGTGTGAGGGGAAATGCCTCCCTCCTGCCAAGACTCAGGCCTCTAAATCCCTTTGAGGGGCAGGGCTTAGGAAACCCCCCTTTCCTCAGCATTTCCTATTGGCTAATTTAGAAAGCTTCCTCCTCAGCATGTGGCTTTTGTGGATCCCATTGTCAGGCACCCATGTCTCCCCATGCAGTGTACATGGACCCTGTACACCTCACTTGGGGCTGTTGTGGGTTCCATTAGGCTTCAGGCTGCCTATGCACTAGGTATTGCAATGCTGAGTCCAAGTCTCCTTTGTTCCCCTGTGGAAGGTCTCACTCAGGGCTGGAATCAGGCAGAGGAACTCTATGCCCATATGCGGGCTCTGGTACTTGGGACCATGGCAGAATCTCAGCTTGCATTTAAAAAAAGAATAAGTCTCTAGCTCTTGTGGTTGTACAGAAAAGCTTGAAAATGTGACTCGAATGGGATTGACACAGTGATGCCTGCCTGAGTCTGCAGAGAGCCTGAATAGAGCTATGAACGGGAGCTGTCCCATACAGTGCAAGGGGAGTTAAGTCCCAGCCCCTCTGCTCTGGGGTCCTTGCCAACCCCTCCCATCAGGGGGCTCTGTGTGTGCCAAAAGGGCAGACCACAGTGGGCCTGTCCCCCCACCAAAGCAGAGAAACCCTGGCTGCCGGGAAAGTACTTGGAGCACTCAGCCACCATCCCCACCTCTCTGAGTTCAAAAGGATACCCTGAGAGGGGCCCTGCTGGTGCTCAGAGAGGGAAGAAGGGAGCCCCAGGGCCCTATACCTAAGGGATGGATCTCTGTGCCACCCCCACTCCAGGAGGCAGAGGCATCAAGAGCTCCATGTTGTGGTGCCTAGATGAGACCCAGAGAGATTCAGACAGGAGAAAGACTGACCTGCAGCTCCACCTTCCATGTTTCTGAGGCTGTATCTGTGCAATTTCCTTCATCTATAGTGTAAGCTGACCAGACCGGGATTCGGCTTCTCTCATCGTAAAAGGTTGCAAAATGATGTTTCTCCATATTTCTGGCAAATGTTAGCTCTGTTTGTAGTGTCAAACCCTTGGGGCTCAATTCCTCTGTAGAAATAGCGTCTGCATTTACTGAAAGTGGGGACCAGTTCAGCCAGCGCCAGCCCAGCCCAGAGCAAGGCAAAGCCCAGCAGTGCGAGGGGCCCCATGGCTCACAGTGTCAGAGCCAGTCCCTTTGCAGCTGCTACTTATCTCGTTCTTCGGAGAGCCACCTCCACTACCCATCTCAGGCTGAGTAATCTGTGGGCTTCCTGCCCAGGCCTTCCCAGGGGCTGGGCTGGGCCATGCAGCCACATCCCTGAGCTGGCGCAATACAGGGCTTGATAAAGGCTGTGCAAATATTCGGTTCAGTTGAAAGTCCAGCAGACTGATTTTGGGTCAAGCCCAAATGAAAATGTTTCAAATTTTTTGGTGAAACTAAATGTTGCAAAATGTTTTTTGTTTCATATTGAACAAAATGTTTCATTTCAATTTCATGGTTTTTAAAGTATATTTAAATAGTTGTTTAAAAAAGAACATTGACAGGAAATCTGAAACAAAATGTCTTTCCAAAACAAAAAGTTGAAACAATTAGTTGCGTAGAAATTCCAAAAGAAACTGTTCTGACATTTCCCCACAATTGTTTTCTTTTATTTTTTTTTCTTTTATTTTTTTTTACTGAAAAAATTATACTACAGCAGCTCAGAATCAGAAATTGTTTTGGTTGACCTGGATCTGCATTTTTGGAGGAAAAAAGGTTTTTCATCACAATCTTCCCAGCACAAACCTTCCAGGAGCTGAAGGCCGTGCAGGGAGCAAGCAGCTCATTCCCTCTCTGCAGCTGCAGGTTCTCTGCAATGGCTGACTCCTTTGGCTGGACGTGTGTTCAGTGGAGCCCAGATCCCCCCGTATAATGCCCTCACCCACCCCTGGACCAAATGTTACAGTGTCTGTGCAAAACCACTACAGCTGCAACAAACCAGAGTCCTGTGCCCAGACAGTTCCCCACAGCCATTTAAGGAGTAATCATTCGCTACCCCCACCACTGACCTACACCGATCACCCAGCAGTGAGTGCTATATACATC
Source organism: Mauremys mutica (assembly GCF_020497125.1). NCBI lineage: Eukaryota > Metazoa > Chordata > Testudines > Geoemydidae > Mauremys > Mauremys mutica. Next base: position 40,293,316 of record NC_059083.1, read on the forward strand.
CACACAGACATACTCAGCCCAGCTAGACAAACATCCTGGGGGTACATCAGCACAGCAATGAAACCCCTGTGGTACTGAGGGCTTGTCTACACTGGCAACAGCGGCGGCTCCAGGCAACAGCGCAGCAAGCGCATGCCTGGGGCGGCAAGCCGTGGGGGACAGCCTGTCGGTCCCTGTGAGGGCAGCAGTCAGGCTGCCTTTGGCGGCATGCCTGCTGGAGGTCTGCCGGTTCCGTGGCTTCGGCGGTAATTCGGCAACGGGGATGCTGAAGGAGCGACACCGGAGGACCTCCTGCAGGCACGCCTCCGAAAGCCACCTCACTGCCGTGCTTGGAGCAGCAAAAAACATAGAGCCGCCCCTGACTGGCAAGTCACAGCGCAGTAACTTGCTGACTCAGGGGGTGAAAAAGCACACCCCCACCCACTCCCCACTCCCGAGCGCAGCAAGTTTAAGTGCTGTAATGCGCCAGTGAAGACAGGCTTAGAGTGCTGGGAGCTGTGCTCAGAGCTAATCCCTCGTGGAGGTGGATTACATAGGGTGCTGGGAGAGCTCTCTCCCAAGTGCTCGCGGGTGACCACACGAGCAGATCAAAGCGCTGCCACTGGAGCGCTCCCGCAGCAGCGCTTTGAGGTTTATGGTGTAGACTTAGCTTGAGTCTCAGAGCCTTGGTCAACTGCCTCTCGCTGTGGGCTTCAGCTGCAAGGCTAGAAACAGCCGGGTAGACGTTGGAACTTTGGCTGAGCCCTCCACCCTCACCAGGTTTCAGAGCCTGGGTTCCAGCTTGATCCTAAATGTCTACATGGCTATTTTTAGTCCCGGGAGCCCGAGTAGGTTGACCCAGGCTCTGAGACTCAATTCCATGGGTTTTTTGCTTTTTGCCGTGTAGACGTATCCTGAGAATACAGACAGAGAATGAACACATGGTCACCTGAACAAGAGACTCCCAAACTGTCCTAAGCTACTCACCATGAGAACCACACATCCCATCAACCGAGGCCATAACACACAGGCAGCCCCCTACTACACCATAGTTGAGAACAACGAAATTCCTGAGACACGCAATCCCCTGGCCGATCACAGCCAGGCAGTGAACCTGAGGCTTGTCAGCATCTAAGAGCCCTGCCCGCCATGTCTCTCCAGCGAGTCCTTCTTACATCATTCCATGTCATCGTAGCGTCACCTGCCCCCAATCTCTGCATAAAGCAAAACCCCCCACACATAACTAGGGTCTGTGCTCACATGAGAAACTCCAACCCCCCTACCTGTACCATGTGAGGAACAGTATTTCCTTTGATCAGTTTGGAATTTGCCTCCTTTATCAATAATCAAATGCCCCCAGTTCTTGCGTTGTGGGGGAGGGAGCTGATCTCCTGCCTCTGTCACATTCATTGTTTCATGTGCTTTTAGCAAGGCCCCTCTTATTTGCCTCCTGTAAGGGAAACAATCCCAGTCTTTTCTTCCTCTCTCATGTGTCATTCTCCTGGTCCATCTGCAAACCTCTTCTCCTCCTGCTAGATCTGCCTGCCCCTTTGTACACTGTCCCCAAGCACAGCTATTCATCCAACCCTATATTCCCACTGAGCACTCAAACCTGTGCAATTGAATGATCCTGGATGATATGGCCCTGGGGAGCTGGTACCGTAACATTAATGTCTGCTTCCAAAGTCCTGCATAGCTGGGTTTTATTAAAGTGGCAGAATCATTATAAAGACAGCATCACAGCAGGGGACTCACGTTCATTTCCCTGCTCCAGTGGTTATTTCTTTACACTGGAACAGCATCACTAGGCCAGAGTGCGCTAACCACCCACCAGAACAGCCCAGGTACTAAGGCAGTGTCTGCAATGTGGGAAGACCTCAGTTCAAACACCTATTCTATGTCAAGCAACAAGGGAATTGAACCTGGGTCTCCCAGGTGAGTTCCCTAACCAATGGCCTAAACATTATAATGGAGGCTCCTCTTCAGGCCATTTTGTGGATCTCTTTTAGGCCTTTATTTCCTTTGCTTTCATGTTAAAAAGTGCCTTGAAATTAAACGAGCAGGTGCATTTGGGTCAACCAAAACATTTAGTTCAACCCGAAATGAAACTTTTGTCAGCTTTTCAGTTTGCTGGAATTTTTTCAGGATTTTCAGCTAAACACTTAAAGGCGGTTGCCTGACTTTATGAACCTGAGTTTGAAACTTTTTTCATTGCCCTTGTGATCACTCCCCCTCTTCTCTCACCCCAAAGGAGGATTGTGAGCAAAATATCAGTGAAGAGCTTCCCTTCCGTGGCCAGATTACCCAGTAGTGAAAACAAAAATAAAGTTTTCACTGATCAGGGTGCCAACCTGAGCATATCGACATATGGACACATTTTCTGTGGCCCCAAGACACACCACTGATAAACACCACTGGGGACCCTGCTGTGTGATCTGAATAGTTTCCCCACCTGCCCTTTCCTGCAATGTTTTCCCCACCCATCCATTGTTCATGCCAATGGAATAAGCCTTAAAAGCCTGCATGATCAAAGGGCAGTGCCGCATTTTCTTGTAATAATTTGGGGCCTGCTGGGGAGGCCCAAGAATGGGGAAGTGAGTTACAACTATAGGTCCAACACGGTTGTTTTCACTGTTCAATGCCTTCTTCCTCCAATGTTATTCCAGGAACAATGGTAATATTGATTACATGGGTCACTTATTGTGTAGCCAAGCATAGCTCCAATATCAGTAATCACTCATTGTGGACTTCCCTCATCAGAGAGCTCTTCCGGGAATTCTTTACTCCCGGGGCAATTCTGTGCCAAAAAATTAAAAATTCTGCACACTAGATTTTAAAATTCTGCATATTTTATTTGTCAAAATAACACAATATAATCATGCCAGTTTCAATTATCTTCGCAATTTATTTCAAAATAGCTATCAAGTATGTCTGTAAGAATATAGACTAAAAAAAAGAAGATTCCGGTAATGTTTTTGACAAATAGATTCCTTACTAGGCCTATTAATACAGAACTTTGAGTAATTAGTTTAAATTACAATACAGAAAAGTATTCCCACACCCATCAGAAACAGTGCAAATGCTTGAGGGAGTAACAGAGGAGCTGAGGGAGAGGAAAGGATCCTGGAGTTTCGTTGGATGAGGGTTGGGAGAAGTATGGAACAGGTGTTTTGGGAGGCGGGGGGGAAGAGGATTGTTAGGGAGTTGGACAGTCTCCCCCCAGGAAGTTCCTGGCTGACCCCAAGCCTCTCCCATTCAGTTAGGCACATCTGTCCCTGTCTCTGCACACACACACCCCCATCGCTGTGGGTCTCTGCAGCCTCCTTCCCATCCCCATATGTCCCTACAGACCCCCTACTCAGTGATGAGCTGCCAAAATCTTAATAACCGGTTCCCTATAAAAAGTTCTGATTTAAGGGATGTGCCACAGTATGTATTTTTGGTACCAATAGGGTTATCATACATCTGTATTTTCCTGGACAGTGATTTAAGAACCAAAAAGCCTGACATGTCTGGGAAAATATGGATGTATGTTAACCCCACCTAAAGTTCTTTTTTAAAAAGATGAGCCTGAACTAGAAATGAGCTCTGTTTCACATGTGTGAGTCCCCACCACTCCCTGGGGTGTGCTAGGGTGACCAGATGTCCCGATTTTATAGGGACAGTCCTGATTTTTGGGTCTTTTTCTCATATAGGCTTCTATTACCCCTCACCCCCATCCCGATTTTTCACACTTGCTGTCTGGTCACCTAGGGTGTGCACATGTATGGGTCCCAGCTGCTCCCTGCCCTCATTGAAGCAGGTGTGCAGGGTTACTGCCTTGGGAACTGCAGGACACCAGTGGATGTGGGGCCATCTGCAGACAGGGGCATAGGACAGGGCTAGCTGGAGGCAGGAGGTGTGGCGCTGGCTGCGGGCGGAGCAGGGAGTGTGGAGCTGGCTGGAGACAGGAGTGTGTGGGGCTGGCTGGCTTCGGGCAGGGCTGCAGGGGGGTGCGGCAGGGGTTGGTTGGAGACAGAGGAATGCAAGGCTGGCTGGCTTCGGGCAGGAGGGTGTGCCAGGGGTTGGCTGGAGACAGAGAAGGAAGTGAGGGGCTGGTGCGGGCTGGGCAGGGGGTGCGGCAGGGGCTGGCTGCGGGCAGGGGGTGCGGGGCTGGTGCGGGCTGGGCAGGGGGTGCGGCAGGGGCTGGCTGCGGGCAGGGGGTGCGGGGCTGGCTGGAGACAGGGGTGTGTGGCGCTGGCTGGCTTCGGGCAGGGCCGCAGACGGGTGCGCCAGGGGTTGGCTGGAGACAGAGCATGGGGTGCAGGGCTGGCTGCAGGCAGGGGCTGGTTGCGGGCAGGGGGTGCGGGGCTGGCTGGAGACAGGGGCTGGCTGCAGGCAGGGTGGCGGCTACTCACAGGGAGAGCGGCTCGGAGCAGACTGAGCAGCAGGATGCAGCCCAGGCCCAGGCCCAGCAGAGCAGCCGGGGACCCACCAGGCAGCAGCGGGAGCCCCAGGGCCAGGGGTCGGGGGAGCAGCAGCAGCAACAGGGCCCGTGCCCAGGGCCAGACAGTGACTCACATGGCTCCTGCGGCGCAGCACCCTCAGTGGCTGGAGGAGGAATTACATCACTTCCTGGCCAGAGCCCATCAAAGCCGCAGCGCCCCCTCGCAGGGAAACAGGTTAACAACTGGTTCTAAAACTGCTTAAAATTTAACAACCAGTTCACACGAACCGGCTCCAGTTCACCACTGCTCCTACTCCCGTCCTCATGTGGCCTTGCACCCCCACTGCCATTCAGCCCCTAACTCAGCGCTGTCACCCAACTAATTCCCGAGCCCTTGCCCCAGTCAGTGCCCCCCACTAGCCATTTTGAACCCCAGTCTGTGACTCACCCAGCAGCGCCATGTGCCCTGCTCTGTCTGTCCTAACCTGGCTCTGAGGGCAGGGTGCTGTGATGAACTTCTCCTGGGGGGATTCTGTGACACTGCGCATGCCCAGAATTTTTTTTCCTGCAGAAAATACATTCTGCTGGAGAAGTTCTGCAGTTCTACCTTTTGCCCACCAGAAGCCGCTGTGGTCCTAGAAAGCCAGCTATTACTGTATAGCCATGCTGCCAGACCACAGTGGCCTCAGGTGGGCAAAAGTCAGAACTGCAGCACTTTCTCTGGGGAAAAAGAATCTGCCCCAGACATGAATTCGGCACATGGGCAGTGGCACAGAATTCCTCCAGGAGTAGGAATTGGTAGTCTGCATTCTTAGCTCCCTTTTAAACTCCACCCTTGAGTTCTCTGGATGTTGTGAAAGTTTCAGACCTGCTCCCCCGACATCTAGTGCTGAGCTGGGTGGGAAGACTTCAGGAACAGGCTACATTTGTATAAACACACTTACTCTGCGTAGATGCGCACCAGAGGGAACTGCTTCCACAAAGTGATCTATTTTGGCTGGTTTGGGGTTCCAAATCACTTTATTACTGAATGCAGGGGTAGTGAAATGTTGTTATCCTTATTGTATGAGTAATGGGCAGTGGAATTGTGCTTAGCCTGCCTGAATGAGGGGGTCACCCTCAGCTACCTCACTTGCTGAGCAGGGGTAGGGAGGCCAACTGCTAGTATAACAGAAAAAAATGGATGTAGGTAGGGTCTGTCCGAAGAATTCTTCTAGACATTATTTAACTCTTCTGCTTTATAGACAAAGCTGATTGGACTCAGTGGGGAGTCTTTGTTGTGTGAAAAAAATCACTAGAATTAAAGTGACCAATAACTAGGGGCAGGGCCGCCCAGAGGATACAGGGGGCCTAGGGTCTTCGGTGGCGGGAGGCCCCCGCTTTGGCGGTAATTCGACAGCGGGGGGTCCTTCCACTCCGGGACCTGCCGCCGAAGTGCCCCAAAGACCTGGCACTTCGGCAGTAGGTCCCGCTTCGGCAGTAATTTGCCGGCGGGAGGGTCCTTCCGCCCCAGAGTGGAAGGACCCCCCCGCCACCGAAGCCCGGGCCCCGCAAGAGTTTTCCGGGGGCCCTGGAGCGAGTGAAGGATCCCGTTCCGGGGGCCCCGAAAAACTCTCGTGGGGGCCCCTGTGGGGCCTGGGGCAAATTGCCCCACTTGCCCCACTCTCTGGGCGGCCCTGACTAGGGGTTGAGCCTTAGCTAATTGCAGTGAAAGAGATAGTCCTCTCTGTGCTAGTAGTGACATTCTACACTACTTATTGGGAGCTGTGTTAAATGGTAGAAACTCAGGCTTTGTCTACACTGGCAATTGAATGCAAAACTGTTGTTGTTCACAAGTGCTTTAGAAAAACCCCTGAAAGTCAAAAGTTTTGCCATGGCAAGTGGCGGCATGAATGGCTCATTGTGAGCAGGAGCGCTCTCCTGTCAACAATGCGAACCCCGCTCGTAGGGTATGTGTAACAAGGCGTGCTCTTGCGGGACACTACTGAGAGTATCAATTCAGGGCAAACTGCTTAGAGAAGGGCAGTCACAGCCCAAGGCTGGGGGTCCTTCGCTACTAAGGCACACCAAACCAGCCAAACAGAAAGGACTTCGGTTTCACCCCACTGACTAACCAGAAGTCATACAAGCAGTTCCCTCAGATACTCCAGTTCCCTTGTATCACCACCAATGGCACTCCTTATAGGAACAAATGGTTATGAAAAACAGTGTCCCCAATTAAAGGTTCTCCTGATCCCAAAGGACAAAGCCCCAGACCCAGGTCAATATATAACTCAGATTTCACCCACAAATCATGCTATTGCCAATCCTTTAGAATCTAAAATCTAAAGGTTTATTCATAAAAAGAAAGAAATATAGATGCGAGTTAAAATTGGTTAAATGGAATCAAATGCATACAACAATTTCAAAGTTCTTGGTTCAGGCTTATAGCAGTGATGGAATAAACTGCTGGCTCAGATCAAGTCTCTGAAGTACAAACATCCCAGCCTGGATGGGTCGTTCAGTCCTTTGTTCAAAGCTTCAGTTTCTAGCAAAGTCCCTCCAGAGGTCAGAGGTAGGATTGAAGACAAAATGGAGGGGTTTCCGGGATCTTTTATATCCTCTACCATGTGGAGGTAACTCCCTAGTTCCTACTGTAGAAAATTACAGCAGCAAGATGGAGTTTGGAGTCACGTGGGCAAGTCACATGTCCATGCATGACCCCGTTCTTTGCAGTTGGCAGCCATTGCTCACATGCTACCTTGAACGTTCCCAGGAAGGTCCCTCAGATGTGGATTGGAGTCTCCCAAGGTCCACTGTCAGTTAAATGTTTCTTGATGAGCCACTTAATCTGAATATTCCCTTCTCAAGAAGCTGGCCAAGCTTCGCTGGGACTACTCATAAGCAAATATAGAGAAATACAAATACATAGCCAATACTTTTAACTTCAAATACAAAAATGATACACATACAGACAGCTAATTACAACCTTTTCATAGACATCTCATGTGACCCTCTTTGTACAAAATGTGTTGCAACTATATGACAGTGGTTGCAATAATGACCTATATGGTCATAGATCAATTACATAACATCACACCATCCTGTGAAGTAAGTGTACCCTAATATTTTTGTGGGCGAGGAAGACAAGTTTGGACACAGGAGGGCCCAAGCACCTAAGCCGTATAAGAAGGGGTGCCAGGGGCTTGTTTTAGTTAGGAGGGTGAGCTTGTTTTCTAAAAAAACGAGGAATCTGATGGCACCTTAAAGGCTAACCGATCTATTTGGGCATAAACTTTCATGGGTAAAAACCCACTTCTTCAGATGCATGGAGTGAAAATTACAGATACAGGCCTAAATATACTGGCACATGAAAAGAAGGGAGTTACCTTGCAAGTGGAGAACCAGTGTTGCCAAGGCCAATTCAGTCAGGGTGGATGTAGTCCACTCCCAATCGTTGATGAGGAGGTGTCAATACCAAAAGAGGGAAAATTGCTTTTGTAGTGAGCCAGCCACTCCCGGTCTCTATTCAAGCCCAACTTAATGGTATTAAGTTTGCAAATGAATTGTAGCTCTGCAGTTTCTCTTTGAAGTCTGTTTTTGAAGTTTTTTTGTTGAAGAATGTCTACTTTTACATCTGTCATTGAGTGTCCAGGGAGATTGAAGTGTTCTCCTTCTGGCTTTTGTATGTTACTATTCCTGATGTCTGATTTGTTTCCATGTATTCTTTTGCATAGAGACTGTCTGGCCCCTCCCCCTCTGCCTGAGCGCTCCCCCCCTTCGGGCTCTCTCCCCCACCAGCACATACCTGCAGCCACTGGCCACACCCCCACCATGTCCCTAATCCCAATGCTCGGCACGGGGGCAGGTGACACGGCTGGAATGCTCCCAGGCCCCAGCATTGTGTAGGCAGGTAGGCAACGTGGCTGTAATGCCCCCAGCCCCAGAACTGGCTGGGTTGGCAAGCGACGCAGCAAAAGTGCCTCCAGCCCCAGTGCAAGATGTGCAGGCTGGTGTGTCTTGTGTTCCAAGTGAAAGAGAAGAAGCCTCCCATCAGGCCCCCTCCCAGGGACCACAAGCCCTGACTAACCCCTGCTGTGAAAAAGTTGGGTCTAGATCTGCTGGTTCCTAGGTCAGCACTTTAACCACAAGAGCATCTGTTCACTACTCCAGTAACAGACAGGACACTGGACTGGCCAGGGAGGGGCAGTGACAGGGGAGGGCTTGGGGAGCAGAGCCCCATAAGGCCAGGGGATTGTCACAGAGCTTGGGTCTCATGTGCCACCATAGGACATATGCACTGTGCTAGTGCCCAGTACCTGGGTGTGTGAATTAAAGCAGCACAGGAGTGTGGGGGGCAGTCGGAGCTGGGAAGCCGGGTGAGAGCAGGGGGTTCTGAGGCAGGAAGGAGGAGGAGGTGGTTGGATGATGCTCAGCAGCAGGGAGTTTGTTCGGGGTGTAGCGGGAGCTGGTGGGAGAAGGGAACAAAGAGAGAAGGAGGGTGAGTAGGGCTGGTAGTGGGGCAGCAGCAGGAGGTGTCAGGTGAGGCAGGGCCGCCCAGAGGGGGGGGGCAAGTGGGGCAATTTGCCCCAGGCCTCGGGCTCCACAGGGGCCCCCAAGAGAATGGCTGAGGGTCCCTCCCCCGCCCCACCGCACCCTGTCTCCACCCCTCTCCCGAAGCCTCAGCGCAAGGGCAGGCTCCAGGTGTTTTGCCGTCCCAAGCAGCCAAAAAAAGGGATAGGTGTCGGGACAGTCAGGGCATAGGGAGCAGGGGTGGGGTCCCCACGTGGTGGTTGGGAGGTGGGGTCTCTGGGAGGCGGTGAAGGGCCAAGGAACAGGATGGGTCGGGGATTCTGATGGGGGACAGGCAGTCAGGGGGCAGGAAGTGGGTGGGGGTCGGATAGGGGTCAGGGCCAGGCTGTTTGGGAGGCACAGCCTTCCCAAAGCTCATCAGCAGTTTGAGGCTTGCAGAAGAGCCAAGCTGTTAGCTTTTCCATTAGGGCTACCGTCCCTTTCACTTCTCAAATGCCAAATTATAGTCTATATTTAATTTCAGTGCCATAGGGAGATTCATGTCAGGGGAGGGTAGCTTCATTTAAAATTAGCCATTGGGGGAGGGATCACATGAGAAGAGCAATATCCTTCCCAACCCTACCAGGGGAGACCCCCCTACCCTGCATTTCCTGAGGCTCCAGAGGGGTTAATTCAGTGGTTCTCAAACTTTTATACTGGTGATTCCTTTCACATAGCAAACCTCTGAGTGCGACCCCCCCCTTATAAATTAAAAACACTTTTTTATATATTTTACACTATTATAAATGCTGGAGGCAAAGCAGGGTTTGAGGTGGAGGCTGACAGCTCACGACCCCCAGTAATAACCTCGTGACCCCCTGTGGGGTCCTGACCCCCAGTTTGAGACCCCTGGGTTAATTTAATTTTAGCACCCTGTGTCCATTCACATGCATGTGCTATTTTGAGCATTTTAATTTTCACAACATAAGCTCATTCCAGATTCTGGAACAAGCTCAGTTCGTGGAGTATGTACATAGCCTATATACTAAAGACAAACCCACAGTAACCATCTCCAGTTTGTGAGGGACCCCATGGAGTCAGTCTCTAGGAAACAGATAAATGCATGGAGGTTAAGTCCATTAATGGCTATTAGCCAGGATGGGTAAGGAATGGTGTCCCTAGCCTCTGTTTGTCAGATGGAGATGGATGGCAGGAGAGAGATCACTTGATCATTACCTATTAGGTTTACTCCCTCTGGGGCACCTGGCATTGGCCATTGTCGGTAGACAGGATACTGGGCTGGATGGACCTTTGGTTTGACCCAGTATAGCCGTTCTTATGTTCTAAGATAAATGAACCCAAAGTTATGGAGACAGATATGAGTTAAGAAAGCCAGAAGAGTATCAGAAACCTGGAAAAATCTCTGCCTGGATGGGCTCAGGTGTTTGGTCACAAGCTGAGGTGGTTCAAAAGTTTTGGATTTTTTTAAGGAGAATTTTTTTATTCTTTCTTTAAACAATAGCAAAGCAGCAAATATTTGTTCTTTAAACAAAAAACACAGCAAGCAGCAAATATTTGGCCACACACTTCTGAAACCCCAAACCATATTAAGGTTTTGGCAGACTAATTCCAGCTTTTCAATTAAAAAAAAACACAACAAATTTTGAAGGAAAGCAGACATTGTCCGTGATTTTTTTCTGCTTTTTAAAACCCCCTAGTTTTCGATCCAGAAAAAGTTTTGAGGGAAAATATTTGTCCAACCCTTTTAATGAGCTTTAGTGCCTTTAGCACTAGCTGATACTGAGAACCAGAAGGTTTATTTTTCCCAGGGCCGCCCGTTGCGGGGGGTGGGAGGGAGAAAGCAAGTGGCGCAATTTGCACCAGGCCCTGAAGGGGCCCCCACGAGAATATAGTATTGTATAGTATTGAAATTTTTTTTATGGAAGGGGCCCCCGAAATTGCTTTGTCCCAGGCCCCCTGGATCCTCTGGGCGGCCCTGAAGTGAGGGGTGGGCAGGGCAGAGCCTGGGGGTGGGGACAAGGAGTGGAGCCAGTGAAGGGGACGGCAGTGGGTGTGAGGGGGCCTGTAGCCCGATCCAGAGATTCTATATTGATTATACTGATTACTTACCAATTTGTAGTTCTCACTTTAAGGGTTGACAGGTTTTTGTCCCAAGATCAGGCTCAGTATTATTTAAATCATGACATAGTTGGGAACACCGCCGTGCACAGCTGCACGCTCACACTCTAGGAACTCTTTTAGATTTACAAATAGTTTATTAACACATTTAGCAAAGTCACAGACACCCCAGCTCAGGAAGGGAGACAGAGATGCTACAGAACGTCCATCGGCACATTCATATACCTAGATAATTTTTTGCAAAAGAACCTAAAATGTGAGCCATTGTTTTTGATGTGCTGGGCCAGAGTGAGGAGGAGGAGGAGTTGGTGGCAGCGATCAGGACAGACTGGCAGGGCAAGGCTAGAATCAGGAAGGCCAAATGCTCCTTCTGGGTTATTTCAGACCCCTGCCACTGCCAGCCCTGCTTCCCTCCCCACCCTTGTTGCCCCCAGCCCAGCGCAGTCTATGGCCACGGGGCCCTGGGCAGGGCTGGGCTCTTGGGGCCATTCCACACCCCTGGCCTGTCGGGATCCTAAGCCTGGCTCAATGCCTCATTCTAGGGACTCTCCAGCTCCTGGGGAGCCTCCTGCCCTCCCACCCCAGCTGCCCCATACTGGGACAGGGGCTCATGGAGCCAGGGGGTTGGGACTAAGCTCTTCATGTTACTTTTGTTCCATTTATAGCTGAATTGACTGGGACGAATGCTCTCCCCTCCTCCTCCTTCCACTCGCTTCAGAACAGAAAGTACAAAAGTAGCAGAAACTTGTCTTAAAGTACTGGGCTGCGTCCCTGGCTGCGGCAGAACAAATCCCTCTGACAGTGACAGCCCTACCCAGGGCACTGAGCTGGCAGGGACGGGTCTGGGGGGCAGTTTGCTGGGGGTGCCAGTGCGGGGGGGTCAGTGCCCTCCCCAGCTGCTATTCCCACTCTCCAGGGGTTGCTGGGCTCTCAGCAATTCCCCTGTGTTGTATCGGGAAACAGAGACGAGACAAAGCTGCAGTGAGGCGTTCCTGGATAGTCCCAGACCGCTGCTTTTTTTCTCTTTCTTACAGACTGGTTACTCAGTATTACATGATTGACATCACACAGGTTACTTATTACTATATGATTGATACACCTGTTTACTTCATTCTGATTGGTTAAGGCTGGTTCCCCTCACCGGGCCATTGTCTTGTGTGACTAAGCTAGCATAGCAGAAAGTGCATACTATACTGTGCTATTGAATGGTTCAATGCAGAGACAGCGTGGCTTGCCAGCACTTGTACCTACATCTCACCCTTTTTTGTTTTGTTAACATGACTAATACTTACGAGGGGGCCCTGGGTTGGTCCACGGGCAGCCCTTAATGAAGAGAGAAACAAATGAGGGGACACATTGAATGCCGCAGCAAAATAGCACGAGCAAGAGTACAGTGAGTCCCCCAAAGGTGACAAGCTGATGTAACCACCCAGTGTTAGGAAGCCATGAGGAGAGCCAATCCCACCATCCCGAGAAGGGGTCTGGATTGTATTTGATTTGATCTGTTAAATTTTTAATAATATTAAGCTGATATTCAACTGAATGATGATGATCAGAAATATTAAAGCAACACATATCATTAACCTTTTCACATCCATAATGATGCAGCATAAGTAAATAATCTATAGCCGCTCGATTTTGCAATACCCCATGACGGATGTCTTCCTGCTCATCATTAAGGAGGGCTATAGCGGTAGATGTCGCATTCAAAGCCTTAGTGGCCGCGCAAGCCAAACCATTAATTCGCATACTATTTCCTGTGGCCAACCCGGGGACCCCGACAAGAGAAACAGCCAAAGCGACAGTCTCAGTTTTTTAAAGTAAATGTACACGGCTATCACAGGAAGCATCTAAAGGAAGGCTGCGACTAACTCGCGAAGTATTTAACAGCTGCCTTTTGGTGGGTAATATAAGCGCAAATCGACGTAGGCAACAACAAGTGCCATCACTAAGATTGGCGGGCATATAATTGAAAGTATATCCTGAGCATGTCCAAAACCACCCATTTGGCAGCTGTACATGCTTGTATATATAAGAGATATTTGTTACAGCAGAACAATTCAAGGCTGGAGCAGGAAACTGCTTACAATTACTCATAGTACAATTGGTCATGCGGGCACAGGTTATGTTATGTGTGGCTGCATATGGGGTTCGAAGGGCAAGCGCATTCCTAGGTCTACGAGGTGTTTGGGGTCCCCAATTATGATAGCCAGCATAACCCAAGCCATGAATAGTGGAATTTGGCCCCAGACTAGAATAAAACCAAGTAGCATTTTCAACATCATTAGGATTATGGCATACAGGAATCAGACAGGTACCTAAGATGTCTCCCACCGTAACTTGCTGGGAGAGGCAAAAGGATGTCTGATTCAAGGTGTGAATAAATGTCTCCCACACATTGGTGGAAGGGAGAGGGGCTGCAACACCTTGCGGCAAACACAGAACGGTCACCCAAATATACATAACCCAGCAAAGAGAATTAGCATTTAAGCTGGCTATTAGCGCAAGAAAGTAGTTTTCTGTAGTCTTATCCGCCTTAGTTTGCTCTAATACATGTTCAGCCTGCCGTGATAAAGCTTTGACCTGCCCCCAAGTTATGGCAGTGTTAGGTGTGCCACGCTTTCGGGCCTTGTCAATCTTGTCCACCCTCTCCGTCAGGGTTAGACTGAAGTCCGGAATGGGATTCTTTAGCCCCTGATGCCAGGCCATCTCTCCACGGCTTCACAAAGCGAGCGGGAACCCACACAGGGCCGGTTTCAGTTGACACTGCTGCGTAGCCCCGGCCCCAGGTGATGAGTGGCACAGGCAGGCTCCACTCTGGTCCTGGCAACTTGCGATATATCACCTTCGGCGCCGGAAGGGGCTCGGTCTGTCTATAATGGCGCTGGGCTCTAGATAAAAACTGATTATTAAACAAAGTTAAATTCAAATGATTCAGAGTAAACAAGACACGAGCCAGCCATTCTTCCTTATCTGGCAAGGATAGGGGCACTCCTCCTTTTTGTTTAGTAAGGGCCTCCTTTAGGGTGCGGTTAGCCCGCTCAACAATGGCCTGACCCCGGGAATTATAAGGAATGCCGAATTTGTGGAGAATGCGCCACCGGACACAAAATGCGGCCATGGCGGAGGAACAGTAAGCAGGGCCATTGTCGGTTTTTAACTCAGCGGGGCTGCCCATTACCGCAAAACTGCGAATCAAGTGATTAAAAACATGTTTGGTAGCCTCCCCTTTTTGGGCAGTTACCCAAGTGTAACCAGAAAATGTGTCGATGACAACGTGCAGGTATTTCCAAGGGGAGAAGGGGGGGAAAAGGGTGACATCCATCTGCCAAAGTTGATTGGCTCCGAGACCACGGGGATTTACCCCTATGGGAGGACCCTGTGGGTTAAGGGTACATTGAGGGCATTGTTGAACAATACCTCGAGCATCAGAGAGAGGGATCTGAAATTGTTTAGCCAATGCTTTGGCATTTTGATGATGTAGGGCATGACTTTCTATAGGAGTACAAGGGAATGCCCTGAGTTGGGCATCCGCCTGGGCATTGCCTTCTGTCAACATGCCAGGGAAAGGTTGGTGGCTTCGAATATGAGCAATAAAAAACTGATCGGTACGGGAATGAATGAGATGTTGCAATGCTAAAAATAAAGCTAGCAAATTTTTATCTAGCGCTGGTGATACATAGCTACCACTAATATTTGAAACAACATTGGCTACATATAAACTGTCAGTGATAATATTAAACGGTTGCATAGAAAAACGATTAAAGGCCAAAATTACTGCAGCCAGCTCAGCACGCTGGGCGGAGCTTTGGGGTAGGGTAAACAGAGAACACCAGTGGGTAGTAGATGGGTCACGCCAAGAGAGAACCCCACGGTTTGGACTCCCGTCCGTAAATACTGTAAGGGTGTTTGCCGGGGTATGGGCGAGTGTACCGTCCCAGCCTCGGGTGCTTGAAAGAGGGCGGCACAAGGTTGGGTCACCCCTTGAAGACAAGCGAGACGCGGAGGCTCGTTATCCACGGCACGATCCACCCAAACCTTTGCGAGAGATTGATTTACCTGCTCAATGGCATCTAATTGTGTTTTTGTGAGAGAAATGATATCGGAGGGGTGACGCCCCTGCCGAAGAGCATCAAATAATGGACTTAACATGTTAGTATCAAGGCGATAATAGGGACGTACCCAATTAATAATGCCCAGGACTTGTTGAAGGGTGACGTAATTAATGTTGGTTTTCAAGGCAATTTGCGGGATAATCGGAATGGAATAAGCGGCCATCATTTTGTGGCCCAGATAAAGGAAAGGTTCTATACATTGTACCTTTTCTGGGGCTATTTGAAGGCCGTATTCCTGGAGCATATTTTGCAGGTCAGTTTGCCATGAAGGAGGGAGTTCTGGTCCTGCTATGAGGATATCATCCATATAATGGTAAACCTTAAGCATAGGGTACCGTTTGCGAAAGGGTAAGAGAGACTGATTCACATAATACTGACAGAGGGTGGGGCTGTTTAGCATACCCTGGGGAAGAACCTTCCAATGGTAGCGTTCTGTTGGCTGACTATTATTCAAAACAGGGATAGTAAAGGCAAAGTACTTTCTATCACGGGGGAGGAGAGGGATAGAGAAAAAACAATCCTTAAGATCGATTATTGCTAACTGATAATCGTGTGGTATAACATTCGGATTTGGGGTCCCACATTGAAGGGCTCCAATAGGTTCCATAATTTTGTTTATAGCTCGGAGATCATGTAATAATCGCCAGCGTCCAGATTTTTTCTTAATAACAAAGATCGGAGTATTATATGGGCTAGTAGTAGGCTCAATATGTCCCTCGGTTAATTGTTCCTGAACTAATTCCTTAAGGGCTATTAATTTTTCCTGAGGGAGTGGCCATTGCTCAACCCACACTGGGACGTGGGTTTTCCATTCCAGTGGGAGGGCAGTGTGTGAGGAGCATTGACGTGTCATGGCACCACTAGGGAGGCTCCCAGCTGAGACAATAGGTCTCGCCCCCAGAGATTAAGATCAATAGGCAAAATGCACGGATGAATTTTTGCAACCTCTCGCCCCTCTTCACTATCCCATACTGAGAGCCAATTGGTGCTTTGTCGGGAAGATTGCGGGCCTCCCACTCCCCAAACAGAGGGGGAAACTTCGGAAGGCCAGGAAGGGTCCCAATGCTTTTGTGCAACTACTGAAACATCCGCTCCAGTGTCTAGCAACCCATAGAGCTCCTTACCGTTGATGATATACTTACGGGTCGGTTTGTGGGTTCGGATGTGTTGTAATACTGCAGCAATCTGTGGATGAAAAAGGAGACCTTGCTCCAGATTAACGCGAGTAGAACCAAATCCGCCGGCACGACTCGCTTGGCTGGGTCCGGCCGGCGCTGTGTAAGGTAAGATTAGCAGTTGAGCCCAAGAGTCCCCCGCCTTTAATTTGAGGGGAAGGTGACTCCAAATTTGAACATAGATAATGCCGGTATAATCAGAATCGATAACTCCAGGCACAATCATAATAGACTGACTACTGGCAGATGAGCGAGGCAAAATTAACCCAAATGTGTCTGGGGGAAGCGGACCAGAAAGCTGCGTAGGCATGAGGAGTACGTCACCAGGGAGAGGGGATTGCATATCTACTGCATTAATAAGATCCAAACCAGCACTGTCTTTTGTGGCTGGTCGAGCAGCTGTGGCAGGCAAAGCTCCCTCCTTTAAACCGGGGCTGGAGGGGGGCCCGGTCGAAAGTTTCCCGAATTATCTGGGGTTGAGGAGCGACATTGATTAGCCCAATGATATCCTTTATTACATTTTGGGCACTTTTTAGAAGGACGGCCCCCGGTGGTGTTAGTTCCGCCCTTATGAGCACCACCTCCTGGGGCCCGGCACTCCTTTTTGAAGTGTCCAGGTCGCTGGCAGTTAAAGCAGTTACCTGTAGGTTTGTTACCTTGACGGATTGCTCCCGCCAACAGTGCCATAGCGTGGGTCTGAGTGCCCACTTCGGCACATGCTTGTAACATATCAGCAAGTGTATAATTAGGGCGGTGAATGATAGTTTGGAGAATTTTCCGACAGTCAGCATTGGACTGCTCATACGCTAAGCGTAAAAGGAGTTCCGTCTGAGCGTCCGGATTGTCAATTTGGCGTTGAACAGCCTCCTTGAGGCGATCAACGAAATGATGATAAGGTTCAGTAGCTTGTTGTTTAACATTTGTGAATGATCGAAGGGGCTTGCCAGAGGCTGGAACGCGCCGAAAGGCTCTCTGAATGCACATTGCCATGCGGTGAAAAGATTCCATGGGCAATATAGATTGTTGCTCCATGGTGGCAAAACCTCCTGTCCCATATATTTGCTCAGCAGTATTCTGCGCGTTACCGAGTGCTAGGGCTGCCAACTTAAACTCATTATCCCATACCACGTACTGTGCAGGGGAAAGGATCATACGAAATAGATGTTTCCAGTCCTCCGGGATCATAGTATAACTATTAGCGATCCCTTCTATCATACCCTGCACATAAGTGGAACGCAGCCCTGACTCACGTACCGCTTTGTTAAGCTCCCGAAGAATTGAATACGGGAGGGTGGAGTGCCGAGCTACCACTTCACCTGCCTCATTGGGAGGGTCATAAGACAAAGGAAACACCAAAGGGATTTCTCCCTCCCATTCTTCCAATAAGGGGTCCTGCCCGCTCGCCCGCGCCGCCGCAAGGGCGGCACAGACAGCACCCTGATGAAGGGACTTCTGCCCCAGGGTGTCCACCACTGGTGTAGAAGTTTTTGGTGCTAAAAAAGGGGCTGGTGGGAGCACTCGGGGATAGGCGGGAGGTGCCTCTACCGAGAGCAAGGGAGGTGCGGAGGGGGACGCCTCTTTTCGTAATCTCCCCACCGCAGCTGAACAGTGCTGCCACAACAGAATATGTTGGATCTCGGCTTGAGGTTCCCTAAACAATGCCTCTCCGATCTTTATCCAATCGGAGTGATCTAGGGAGCCTCGGTTCGAGTACCATGGGCACTTATACTCAATCACTCGGAGCAATTCCTCCAAGTGCCGTAACGATACTGCAGTACACCCGTCCTGTTTGATAAGCTTCAATAACTCTTTTGCATGATCTTTTTGCTCAATGGATAAATCCCCCCCCATACTCACGAGGGAGCGCGTTGCGCTGTGGTGCACCAAGGCTAAGCCAGCCGATGAGTCGGGGGTCTTGCGTCTGGATCACGTCGGGGTCACCAGATGTTGTATCGGGAAACAGAGACGAGACAAAGCTGCAGTGAGGCGTTCCTGGATAGTCCCAGACCGCTGCTTTTTTTCTCTTTCTTACAGACTGGTTACTCAGTATTACATGATTGACATCACACAGGTTACTTATTACTATATGATTGATACACCTGTTTACTTCATTCTGATTGGTTAAGGCTGGTTCCCCTCACCGGGCCATTGTCTTGTGTGACTAAGCTAGCATAGCAGAAAGTGCATACTATACTGTGCTATTGAATGGTTCAATGCAGAGACAGCGTGGCTTGCCAGCACTTGTACCTACACCCCTGCCCAGCACCACCCGACACAGCTTGCTCCAGCTGCGGGGATGAAGCAGCTCCTGCAAAAAGCATCACCTCGTTTGCACCCGCCTGCGCCCCCTGCCCTGGGTGCTGGCAGAATGGGGAAGGGGGTAAGGGGGGTTGAAATCCGAAGTCACTAATTTGAGTGTGAATGGAACGGGGGTGGGAAGCAAAAACTGATCAATGGGGGGTGTGGTGTCAGAACGGAGCTGAATGTCATTCAGGAACTGCCAGGCTGTAGCTGGCTCGGCTCCTGCAGGAGCTGGAAGCCGGGGCGGGGAGGGCAGCAGCTCTGGGACTCGCAGACCCCCATCCCCCGGGAGCAGAGCTGGGGTGAGGAGGGGCCGGTGGTGCAGAGTCACTTTCCTGCCCGGCCTCAGCCCTTCCCCGGGTCTCGCCCCTCACCTGAAGGCTCCGGCTCAGGAGCTGCTTCCAGCCAGTAGAAAAAGCCCAACGGGCAGGATTCTGGTAAATCACATGAGTTCCCCTCGCCCCAACCAAAACAGGAAACAAGAGCGGGAGGGGGAGTAAATAGCTCAGGTAGGGACCGGTCCCTGCTGCCTGTTGGTACTCATGATCCCAGCCGCTGACACCCCCTGCAATCCCCCCAGCACCTCTGCCACCAACATAATGATTCAAACGAGAGGCTTTGCAGGATCCAGCCCTAGTTGGCTCTCTCAGATATTATTGCTCCACATTTCATACAGCAGGAGGCGATTAATGAGGAGGGTCTAAGTGAAGGCACTGGGACTCCAGATCTGGAGCCTGAGGGAAGGGGCTGAGATCCAGGCAGCTGGAGCTGGTCAGTGTGTCAGGAACTACTTCCCTCAGAATTTGCAAAGTAATAAAAACCTAAACTCACTTGGAATTTACCCAACTGTATGCTGTAGCAGTCCCCTAAAAGTGCCTGTGTTTCCTGCTCCAGACATGTGCAGTGCTGCCCCCTCCCACTAGGCACCCACACACCTGTGTCCTGTCCAATCCCTAGCATGACCCATGAACCTGGGGAAAACAGGTCATCCTCCACTTTTATCTTGCCTTCAGGGCTCAATTCAGCAGGTCTGGTCCCATTCAATACCTGGCCAGAGGAGGACCTACCTGCCTCATCACTTTCAGCCCAGTAATTAGAGCACTTACCTGCAATATGAAGACAGTATGGGTGTGGGTGAACCCCCTGTTCAGGGAGGCTAGCCCCCTACTTTGCTCCCCCATCCAAGGCCCTGCTTCCCCCTTGCCCACCACCAGAGCCAGAGTAGCCCCAACCACCCCCACCATGGCCTGAGTCCCCCCAAGCCCCTGGCCAGCCCAAGCCACCCCTTGCTGCCAGTTGGTCCACCCAAGCTATCCACTGCCCCAAACCCCTTGTCGGCCAACCAGCCCAAGTGCCAAGCTGCCCCCCTGCTTGGAGGGAGAGATGGAGCAAGGTTGGGGTCTCAGGGCAAGGCCACAGCCTCAGTTTGGGGAAGCTTAGCCTCCCCTGGCCTATTATACCCACCACCCATGAAAGAGATCCAGGTTCACATCCCCTCTGAGGGAGAGAAAAGACTTGAGCTGGGGTCTCCCACACCACATAGGAGAGTGCTCTAAATATTTGTTCCAGTATCTTTCCAGGTACTGAAGTTAGGCTGGCTGGTCTAAAACTCCCCAGGTCTTCTTTATTCCCCTAAAGCTAGGTACAATGTTTGCCCTTCTCCAGTCCCAGGGTCCTCCTCTTTCCTCCATGAGTTCTCAGAGATCATCATCATTAGCTCTGAGATGGCTTCAGTCAGGTCCTTCAGTGCCCACAGGTGAATTTCATCAGGCTCCATCAATTTGAATACATCTAACTTACCTACATATACTTTAACCTGTTCTTTCCCTACTTTGGGTGGTGTTCCTCCCCCCTTGCTGCTAATATTAATTGTGTAGAGTATCTGATTACAATGAACCTTTTTAGGGAAGACTGAAGTAAAATAGGCATTAAACACCTCAGTGTCAGTGACATGGGCAATTATACCTAGAGATCAGAACTGGAGTCTAGCCAGAAGTAGGAGCCAACACTGGAGTCAGGAACCTGAGTCAAGGATCAGAAGTGGGTTAGCTAAAATGAGGCAAATCAGGGACAAGACTAGAACAAGGCAGGTGCTAGTCCAGCAGTACCTGATGCTTTGAGCAGCCTCTGAAGTGCTGCTGGTGCTGGGCTTAAGAGCTGCTCAGCTGATTCTCCCAACCAATCAGGTGCTGTAGCCAATCAAGCAGCCTAATACAGGCCAGTTGTGCTCATTAGGTTGCCCAGAGACTGGTTCTCCTGCAGGCCCTGATTCCTGACACTTAGCTTTCTTGAGGTTGTCAGGTATTAGCTTAGCTCTCCTTCTTTGCTAAGTAGGGGGCCTGCACTTTCCTTTGTCTTTCTCTTGCTCCTAACATATTTATAGAACCTCTTCTGGTTGCCTTTTTGTCCCTAGCTAGGTGTAGCTAATTCCTGCAGGAACAGTGAACTGCAGCCACTGGGAGCTACACGTAGTCGTACCTGCGGATGCTCAGGTAAACAAAGCGTCTCACATCCGCCAGAAGGCAGCCAGGTGTGAAAGCTGAACAAGCTGTGGCCCAAGGTTCAGAACCTCTGCTATAAGTGATTGCTTAAATACCCTACAGGTTGAACCTTCCTGGTCTGGCACCCTCGGGACCAGACTGACCTTCCCGGTCCAGCAAATTCCCTGGTTTGGGACCAATGTGAGCCCCATCACTCCCTGATGTTGTCCCTGGGGCACCAGCCCCTCTGCTCCCCAGGGGCTTGGGGGCTCCACTCCCCAGGGGCTCAGCTCCCAGCTGCCAGCCCTCCACTCCTCCAGCCGCTGCCAGCTCCACTCTTCCCTGGTCCCACAACACTCCTGGCCCCAGCCTGTCAGTTTTTCCCTGTTGAGTGTTCCAGCCCCGGAGCACCCACTGGGTCACCGACAATGCCGGACCAGGGGTGTTGCTGGACTAGGGAAGTCTGGATTAGGGAGGTTCAACCTGTAGCATCAATTATTATTTTCTGTGATTATTTATTATTAAAACTGTACACTGAGCAGCACAATGGCATCCATGTGCACAATGTTAACCAAGGCCTAATAAGGAAAACAGGAGTAACCAAAACACTGCTTTTAAAAAGGAATTAAAAATAAATAAATAAAATGGAGTGAAGTTGCATTTACAAAACAACAAGACTCTTTGTTGCTTTTTACAGCTCCAGACTAACTCGGCTGCCCCTCTGATAGCTGCATTTACAGTGGCTTATAGGAAACAGAGTAACTGTCAGGCCATGGGAAAAGCAGGTCAGAGACACATCAAGGGACAATGAATTATTTTATGTAACAAAGACGTATGGGGCAATGGGCTTTAACACCACAACACCAGCCTCTCTGCCACATGTCTTATTTTGGCAACCACTGTGGATGGCTCACCCCACTGTGGTAACCTTTATCCCCTCTGCTCCTAGTAAGTCTATTTTAGCTTCTTTGTGTACTAAATTTCAGTACCTATTCATTTCTTGAAGTTGCTTTTTGGGGGGCTTTTTGGGGCTGTGGCATCTGCCTTTTCTTTGGTGGGGGTGGGATGGTGTAGAATCTCCTGCCAGAGTGTGTGATTGGCTCCTGGTTGCACGATTTAAAAACTTTAAACGGCTGCTTGCTGTTTGATTTTTTTCCTTTTGCTTTTGGGTTGCCTGCGGATGTGGCTGGTTGGGCTGCTGGCTGCCTGCAAAGGGCAGAGAGAACAGACACCCACCCAGCTGCGATGGCCTCTCCAGCTACAGCAGGGGACATAGAAGATGAAGCTATTTGCTCCATCTGCCTGGAGTATCTGACAGAGCCGGTGACTATCGTGTGTGGGCACAACTTCTGCCGAGCCTGCCTCAGCCAGTACTGTGCAGAAAAGAGAGCAGGGACACCCCTGACCTGTCCCCAGTGCAGAGCCCAGCTCCAGAAAAGGGAGTTCAGGCCCAACACCCAACTGAACAACATTGTACAAAAGCTCAAACAACTGGGGTTAAAACCTGGAAAAGGGCAAAAGGAGGAACTGTGTGAGAGGCACCAGGAGGCTCTGAAACTCTTCTGCGAGGGGGATCAAACTCTCATCTGCGTGATCTGCCGAGAGTCCCGAGCTCACCGCGCTCACACAGTGGTTCCCATTGAGGAGGCTGCCCAGGAGTACAAGGTAGGAAATGCTGTTGACTTTGCATAATTAACCCCCTTAAGGGCACAAGGTTTATTCTTCTCCTCAATCCAAGGACAAACTTTCACACCTGGCTGCCTAAGGTTAGGCACCTAAACAAAAGAGGCCTGGTTTTCAAAGGGGTGAGCACTGGGGGTTGTGGGTAATGGAAAAAGATCCAGACATTCTTTGCCCCAACACTGCAAGTTTCAATGCCTGATAGAGAGAACAGGGCTGATGGCTCTTTATGCACTTGTAACCCATCTGCCAGGTGGAGTGGAAAGCAAGAAGGGCAGGGTTCAATATCTAGAGGCTCCTTTTCAACAGTATAACACAGAACCAGCTCATGCCCCCACCCAGTAACCTGGGCAAAGCACACCCCACCCTGCGCGCCTCTGAGAGGCAATACTTCCTCTCTCGCAAGCACTGAGTCTGAGTGTAGAAAACACAGGCACTGGCTTCCTCATTTCCCCAGCAGTGCTCAACCCCTGCTCTGGCTTCACTCCTTCCCTTCCCCCAAGACCACACCCCGACCTAGTCCTGCCTCTTCCTGCCCATTCTGCCCCCTCCCTGAGTGTTGCCCACCCTTGCTCTGACCCCTCCCCCACAGTGCCTCCTGCATACCATTAAACAGCTGATCTGTGGTGAGTGGGAGGCACTGGGAGAAAGGGGGAGGAGCTGATCACGGGGCCACCAGCAGGCAGGAGGTGTTGCGGGAGGGAGGAGCTGATAGGCGGAGCTGCCAGTGAATGATGAGCACCCACTATTTTTTTTCTGTGGTTTCTTCAGCCCTGGAGCACCCACAGAGTTGGTGACTATGGTAGAAAAGAAACTTTAAATGAGAGGAGGGAAGTCACTCCGCATTAATTAAGGAAAATGCCACAAGCAGGATTCATAAACATAAAACCATGAGCAAAACACCCACCCAGAGTGTGATGGGCAGTGTCTTCTGCCTCAGGTTTCTGAGCTCTACAATCAAGAGTTGCTTTAACAAGTCCCTCTCTGCTCCCTCACCACACCCCACTCAAAATGGCTGTCTCTGGTCAGTGAAGACTCAGAGTTCACAGGTGCATCTGGGGAGGGGGTGGGGGAGAAGGCACCTTGCTTGCTCCTCTGTCCAAGCACTTGCTCTGGTGTCACCACCGTGCTACACACCCAACTGATCTATTCCACTGTCTGCCCTGTCACCTGCTTCTCTCTTATAACCTCTGTCAATCAGTCTTTTGAGGTTCTACTCTGCTCTTAGTGATTGTCAGCTCTTAGGCTTTGTCTACACTACAACGTTTTGCTGGCAAAAGTTATGCCACTTTAATTAAAACCGCTGTTGCATTTGCACATTAGCTCCTTGTGCGGGCAGAGCACATACACACTAGCAGCTCTTACATCCACACGGAGAACAGTGCACTGTCCAGCTGGCCACAGGGTGCTTTGGGAAAGGTTTGCAGTTCCTCACAGGGCAGGTACAACATCACATGATGCAGGTTCTCAATCACATCTTTCCAAGGGGCATCCTTTTCCACCTGAAGTGCGTGGGGGCATAGACACTGACTCCATAGGTGCTCCGGGGCTGGAGCACCCATGAGGAAAAATTTGTGGGTGCTCTGCACCCACTGACAGCCAAGCTCCCCTCACCCCCTGCCCCACCTCCTCCCCTGAGCGTGCCGTGTCTCTGCTCCTCCAACTACCTCCCAGTGCTTCCAGTCCAGCCGCCACCAAACAGCTGTTTGGCAGTGTTAGCAAGCTCCTAGAGGGAGGCAGAGGAGCGGAACGTGGCATACTTGGGAGGCAGGGCCAGGGCGGGAATTTGGGGAAGGGGTTGGAATGGGGGCGTGGCAGGGGTAGGAAGAGGCGGGGCTGGGGGCAGAGCAGGTCAAGCAGCCACCGGAAAGCAGGGAAGTCGGCCCCTATGTGTGGGGGGAGGGAGAGGACAGTGGTGTGTCTGGGGCAGGGGAGGCAGCAGGCTGCCCGACCTATCCTGGAGGAGGGGAACACCCACACCCACACATACACATCAGTCCCTGGCACTGCTCGGCACAGCAGTCTCTCCCGAAGCAGCCTGCTCTGCCTGCCCACCCATGGTTCTCTGTGGTTCCTTCCGAGTTTTCCCACAAGCCTCCTCAGCTGCCGAGAGCAGCATCCTGAGCAGCTCTGTGAGCTCTCTGTGCTGAGGAATGGCAAAGCAGCACAGCAGTCTCTCCCCCCTGCCCATGACAGCCGTCTGCTAGCTGCTCTGTTCCTAGTGCCCGGCAGAACAGGACCATGCCAATGGTTTGCTCTTTGTTCCCCAAAGGGAGCAGCACACTCAGCTGTCAGATACCTCCTGGAGCTCTGAAAGGGGAGGGGGCAGTCTCAGATCAAAACATGGAGCAGAGCGATCAGGGCTGGCATTGTGGGATACTGGCGGAAGCCAGTTCTGGCGACAAAACAAACAGCAGTGTCTACACTCATGGCCATCCCTACTCCACCTCTTCCCCCAAGACCCACCTCTTCCCGATCCTGCTCCACACCCCTTCCCCCAAGTCTTTGCCCACGCTTTTTCCAGCTTCCGACCCCTCCCCCGAGTGATGCCAGGAGCCGGGGGGATGAGACAGAGCAGGTCGGGCTGGGGCACTCGCTGCTGCCAGATCCCCTGCTAACCCCCCAGGCCACCCTGGACCCCACATCCCCCTGCAGCGTGGGGCCTGAGAGCATTGTCCTGCTCTGTCCTATGGACTCTGTATAATCTGACACTTTGTTGATAATAAAGAGAAGGGAAAAGAAAAGAGTCTCTCATAATTGTGGAAGTATTTTGCGATCACTTAACAAAACAAAGGAATCCTAATAGAGCCTTAATTACAGTCAGGCCTTGATTTACACAGTATTTTTTTGCATGGTTTCAGTTATACATGGTCAATTAATTGTGATCCTTTATTTTTGCACACGTGAGGGATTCACTTTTACACAGTGTAGCACGGTGGCCAAGATGCATAAATCAGTGGCATAACCAGGACCCGACACTTGGTTGGGTGGGCAATGATGGGGGTGGGGGAGGGAAGGCAGGAGGGATGGAGCAGGAGGGATCGGGGTGCCTCCTCCAGCCAGCCTTGCAGGCGGCCATGGAAACTTTGGTCAGGGCCCCCCCAGTCCCAGGAGTGCACCCAGGCCATGATAGCTTGTGCCACTCGGTGGCACTCCTGCTCTGCCCAGTGCTCCTGCGGGTAGCTGGGCACGAGGGCTTGCCCCATTCCACTGCCTGGTGCTCCTACTAGGGAGCAGGTTCCAGAGCTCGCCCAGCTCTGCCCGGCACTCCTGCTGGGGGCTCACTCTGCTCTGCTCAGCACTGCTGCCAGGGAGTGGGGTGGAGGCACTGGGGATTTACTCCACTCCACCCTCCTGGCATTTATCTTGTGAGCCCAGAACCTGAACCCTTATTTCCCATAGACTCTTGGCATCTTTTTACACGATTTCTATTTGCACAGTGTTTTTTAAGAACATAACCCCTGTGTAAATCGAGACCCGTCTGTAGTTCTATCTTTCAACGGTGGGGAACAGCAAGTTAAACCATGCCTAGGACTCTTGGGTAAAGGCCACACCTCCCAGCAGGCACATTTATTCCCACCCTGTCTTAATCTTCACAGGGCTCTGGCATCCGAGCCCCCTGCTTAGAGCGTTCAGTAGAGGGTGACCCCCTAATTCAGGGCAGGCTCAGCACAGCTCTGCTGCCCTTTACTCATACAATTAATATAACAACACTGATAACAATATTTCACTATCCCTGCATCAGTACAAAACTGATTTGTAACCCAACACCGGCCAAAGTTGATCACTTTGCAAGGACAGCTCTGTCTGCTGGATATCTAGGCAGAGTGGGTGTGTTCATGTAAATACAGTCTGGTCCTGAAGTCTTTTCTCCTGCCCAGCTAGCTGTCAGGGGAGAGCTCATTCAGACCCTGCTTACACACAGGGCCGGTGCAACCACCAGGCGGACTAGGCGGCCGCCTAGGGCGCCAAGTGGTTGGGGGTGCCAAAAAGCAATACCCCAAATATTTTTTAAACAGCGGAGCACAAGGCTGCCACTGCTCCCTGCCTCCTGGCTCCAGAGGGGCTGCCCGCGGCGCAGCCAGGCTCTCCCCCTGGGGGAGCAGCCGGCAGCAGGGCACGGTACGGGAGGGTCTAGCGCTAGCAGCTGTGCCTTCTTCCCCGTGCCGTGGGCCAAGTCGGGCTCCCCGCCGCCCCCAGGGCTCTCAGTGGTGGCGGCAGCAGTCTCGGGCATGGGGAGGGGCTGGCTGCCTGTGCCACCACTGAGAGCCCCGGGGGCAGCGGGGAGCCCGTCTCGGCCCACGGCGTGGGGAAGAAGGTGCAGCTGTGCTCTGCTCTTCGGGAATAGAAACTAGGTGTCTACTCCGCCTGCAGGGTACCTAGCCAGGCCACAGAGAGCCACACGGGCCCACAGAGCGCCCGGGGGGTGGGCAGGTCCAGTCCCTGGCCTGGGGAATGGTGTCTGTGGGAGCAACCCGGGCACTCCTCCCCCAGCCAGCATCACCCCCTCCAACACCCAGCGACCAGCTACCTTCTCCCCTTTGCACCCCCAGCCCCAACCACCCACCCTGTCCTGCCACTTTTGCCTCTGGGCAACCTCCACCCAGGAACATACCCCATCCCCCGTCCCCCCCGCCAGCCACGGTCACCTTCACCCCTGCATCAACCTCGGGACCCCTCCCCTGCCACCTGCCATCTCCCTTCTGCCCACTCCTCCCTTGTGCAAACCCCTCTGTGCCACCTTCACCCCCCTGCAACAACCCCAGGCACAGACACACACCCTGCCTGCCAGCCCCTTGCAACAACCCCCTCCTGCCCACTTCCTTGTGCCACTCCCTGCCACTGCACCCCCTGCAACGAGCCCCTTTTGCCTCTGTGGAATCTCTTCCCTGCCACTACACCCCCGCCCTCCACCTTGTTGGTGGCACCAGGCATGGCCCAGTGTTGACAGAGGGGTGGAAAATGACAGTGCCAATGAAGGCTCCCTGTATTAGGCCTCTGCTTGTCTGAACCGCTTCCATGTTTAGACTTTAATTAACTCCACAGGCTAGATGGAAAGAATGGAATGTGTGGCAACTAGTTATCAGTACCAGGAGGCAATTATACAGCCTGCTTGCACCTGGCTAAAGGGAGTGAAACAGAATGACCGGTCAAGAAAAGTTACTAACGAGATAATATGTCTTTTGCCAAGTATGATATAACCTGTTTAGAGTAATTGCTATGTTATAATGTGCTTGCTGTATGGGAACTAGAAGGGAGGGAAGAAGAGGGGGGGGAAGGGGGAGCTGGGCATTGGGGGTAATAGACATGCTTAGCTAAAATCATGTACAAAGACAGAGAGCTGCTTGTATGGTGTGTGCTTGATCTGAGACGTGGTCTCCGAGCACTGGGCTTTGAGATCTCAAATAAACTTTTTTTGCTTCTCCACCCTGGTGTGTCTAATTGGAGCTAGGCACTCCGGGCAACGAACCACTGTTGCAGTCGCCTCAGGCCTTTGTGCCGGCAACAACCTCTTGGCCACCTCCACCCCCTGCAACAATCCCATGCACCCCCCTCTCTGCCACCTTCCCCTGGAAGAGCCCCCATACCACCCCCCTCTTTGCAGCCCCCCCCCCGGTGCCTCCTGTGCTTTGTGAGCGTCTGGGCCCCTGGGGGGAACTTGGCGGTAGGAAGGTGGGGGCTGAACATCACAGGGGGGGCATAAGGTGGAAATTTTGCCTACGGCGCAAAATATCCTTGCTCCGGTCCTGCTTACACACCAAAATAATCTGGACCCTGACACATTCCTGAACCTCAGTGGCACAGAAACCCACAGCTGGTATCTGCGTCCTGCTCTTCTTTCTCTACATATCCTCCTCTTCTCTCCTCTTTCAGCTCTTCCCTGTCCAGCAGTCCTGTTCCACCTATATTAACTCCTGCAACCATTAGCCCAGATAAAGTTAGTAGGATGTGGGCTGACCTTACAGCTTAGATACACCATTTACTATACACTAGGGTGTACACACGATGGTATTATAATTGTCTGGCAAAGTTGGGGCCATCTGTGCTCTGGCAAAGTTGGGTTTTGGCAGCATGGGTGAGACAATGCGGTTCTGGAACAACATTAAAGAAACATGTTAGTGCTCCCATCTCCCATCTGGGGCTGTGTCTGTGCTAAAGAGTGGGAGGCTGGGGATGAGACACTGCTGAAATTCCCTGCCCTCACCCCAGGAGATGGGAGGACATGGGCTGACCTTGGGGGCTCTACCCAGGGTTGCAGATGGAAGGGAGGGAAATGGCCTGAATTCCCTCCCCACAGGGACCAGACTCACTGACAATCTCAGTTTGGCCTGAACTGTTCCAAATTTCTGCTCCCAGTCCCTCATCCATGGAGCTGCTTCTCTGCCCCTCTGGGGAGGGCTAGCTCAGTGGTTTGAGCATTGGCCTGCTAAACCCAGGATTGTGAGTTCAATCCTTGAGGGGGCCATTTAGGGAACTGGGGCAAAAATCAATCCTGCTAGTGAAGGAAGGGGGCTGGACTCAATGACCTTTCAAGGTCCCTTCCAGTTCTAGGAGATTGGTATATCTCCAATTATTACCTTATTACAGTGCTACAGCTAAGTAGCTAGGGCGACCTG
Source organism: Mauremys mutica (assembly GCF_020497125.1). Taxonomy (NCBI): domain Eukaryota; kingdom Metazoa; phylum Chordata; order Testudines; family Geoemydidae; genus Mauremys; species Mauremys mutica. The sequence continues at coordinate 40,322,719 of NC_059083.1, forward strand.
TGTGTTAGGTTAAGACCAGGCCCAAGTCTCTGTGTTCGCTGACAGGGCTCCGACACAGCCAGGAAGTACTGGTACTTCTCCGAAGTGACTGCCTTGTTCTCCAGGATCTCAGCTTTCACTTTGTGTTACACTGACTCTCCAGCTCTTCTGGTTGTGAAGAAAACCTGATAACTGACCCACATGTAGGGGATGCAGAGAGCTGGGCACAGCAGCTCTGAGAGGTCTAAACTGCCTCAGTCCCAGCTCAGGTGCCCAGGGATGATCATTCAAATATCAACATTGTTAAGGATTTTGTTTCCTGTGTGAGAGCAGAGAGGGAGAGTCACAGCTCAGCACCATTTATTGCCAGTGATGCCGCCTTCCAATGCCACAAGCAGGTGATGTTTGGGAGATGCCACCTTTTACTTTTTTTACCAGTATAGAAGGACCCAGCCCAGGGAGTCCAGCAGATCCCAGGGGTATATTCTAGCCCCATGAGGGGAGCCAGGCCCCAGGATCCCCTTGGAGCCGATCAGCAACTCCATCCTATGTTGAAGATTGCACCAACTACTGTGAACAGATCATGGTGTTTCCTTTTGGTGACTCACATGGGCGGAGCTTATTTTGTGGATGGAGCTTCAAAGAATCCAGCCACCTTTGCCCCTCCCACATTCTGATCCCTGCTCATTTATGAAGCTGTTTTGCTGGATGCAAAGGCTGCTTTTCCACCTCCTGTCTCTCACTAGCCCCTGCTGGCTCCATCACTCACTGCTTCCCTGCAGTAGCACCGCAGGGGTGTCACCGAACAGCTCCCCAGGAGCTCTCAGCAGCAGCTGCAGCAGCAGCCTGGGCCCTTGAGCAGAGAGGGGGAGAGAACTCACGGGCCCAAAGAGAGAGTGAAATGGGGAGATCTCTAGGGGGGGCTCTGAGGGGCTGCCAGGGGTGCTGCACAGAGCGGGGCTGACGGGGCAGGAGCACGTTGCTGTGCTGTGTGAATGAATCACACGCTGTCAAAGGGGAAGAGAGCCCTGGGTTATTACAGCTCTGGAGCAGTTATAATTATGGGTGGCACATTCCCCCAGACCGAGTGTTCCCTGTTCCTCACTGACCTCCAGCCACATCACAGCTTCACCCTATACAGTTAATGGGACTGCGCTGGCTCAGGTGCTCGGCTGCTGCCTGAGGGAGGCCACATGGGAGCCTGGACAAACGAGAGCACAGTGGGGTCTTGTTCCTGGCCTGGGTCTGGGTACAGTGCAGCGAGGTGCTGCCCCAACATCTTCACTGGCACCGGCAGGAGGGATCGTTCAGAACCTTCCCAGCTGTGTCCCCTCTGGCCTGTGCTCAGTGATGTGAAGCTTTAGCTCAGACACAGGCTCTGAGAAGTCCTGAGTGTCTGCAGGGAGGAGAGCCCCTGCTCTGAGACTGGCGTCTCTGCTCCCATGAGGCCTTTGGTCCGGAAGAGCCCAGTCTGCTGCCTCCTTCCAGGGTATTTACTGCTTGTGTATGAAATGCCAATATGGACAGTACTGTCCACCCATCAGACAGGCAGACTAATGGCTGTTTATCGTACGCGATGTCCCTGCAGGAGAAACTCCAGGGAGTCCTGGGCCCTCTGAGGAAGGAGCTGGAAGAGGCCCTGGCTCTGACATCTAAAGAGGAGAAGAAAACCACAGAGTGGCAGGTGGGTGTCCAGGTTTATTCCTCCCTGAGCCCTTCCCCCTGCAGCGTTCCCAGGAATGACGGGGCCGTAAAGCTCCAGAATGAGGTTATGAACCTGCTCTGGTTGTTTGCTCCGTTGCACAGGCTTGGTGCCAGCCATGGACAGCACAAGCCTCCGGCATTTGGGGAGCCTGGGTTTGAGTGCCGGAACCTCCCCGGTGCCCGGATCATCACCCTGCCCACTGCTCCACCCCCATGTGTCCTCCTCTCCCCGAGGCCCCGCCCACGCTCCCCTCCTGCTCTGCCCCATGCCCAGCTCCTGCTCAGCCCGCTCCACAGAGGCTCCCCGCTCACCGTTCAGTTTTGCAGCTCGCTCCTCTCCCCCACCCCCAAGGCCCCCTCGCCTGCCGCTTGCTCCTTTCTGCCACCTCCTGCCTTAAGGGGGAGTGACGGGGGAGGGGCGGAGAGGAACAATTGGTGGGGCCCCCCACACAGCTGATGGGCAGCAAACGGCGGGTGCTGTGGGATTCGGGGGAAGAGCTGGAGCGGGGGCTCCGGGCGGAGCGCAGGCAGCACTCCAAAGGCAGCAGGTCTGCAGCATCCTCCAAAGGGAGGGGCGCTGCATCCTGTTTGGGGAAGCTCAGCCTCCCCTGGCCTATGGTACCTGCCATCCAGGGTGCTGGCAGCATCAGGCTGTCTCTCTGGTGGGGATCTCAGTGCAGCAGCTCCTGTAGGCAGAGGAGGGGCAGTTCCTGGCCCTTGTAAAGTGGTGCAGACCCAGCCTTGAGATCTCTGATAGGGGCAAATTCTCAATATTGGGTGCAGTGTTTTCACTATTACGTGGCTCCTGTTTCCCTTCTGCAGATAGAATCATAGAATCTCAGGGTTGGAAGGGACCTCAGGAGGTCATCTAGTCCACCCCCCTGCTCAAAGCAGGACCAAACCCAACTAAATCATCCCAGCCAGGGCTTTGTCAAGCCTGACCTTAAAAACCTCTAAGGAAGGAGATTCCACTACCTCCCTAGGTAACCCATTCCAGTTCTTCACCACCCTACTAGTGAAAAAGTTTTTCCTAATGTCCAACCTAAACCTCCCCCTCTGCAACTTGAGACCATTACTCCTTGTTCTGTCATCTTCTACCACTGAGAACAGTCTAGATCCATCCTCTTTGGAACCCCCTTTCAGGTAGTTGAAAGCAGCTATCAAATCCCCCCTCATTCTTCTCTTCTGCAGACTAAACAATCCCAGTTCCCTCAGCCTCTCCTCATAAGTCATGTGCTCCAGCCCCCTAATCATTTTTGTTGCCCTCCGCTGGACTCTCTCCAATTTATTCACATCCTTCTTGTAGTGTGGGGCCCAAAACTGGACACAGTACTCCAAATGAGGCCTCACCAGTGCTGAGTAGAGGGGAATGATCACATCCCTCGATCTGCTGGAAATGCCCCTACTTATACAACCCAAAATGCCATTAGTCTTCTTGGCAACAAGGGCACACTGTTGACTCATATTCAGCTTTTTGTCCACCGTAACCCCTAGGTCCTTTTCTGCAGAACTGCTGCCCAGCCATTCGGTCCCTAGTCTGTAACAGTGCATGAGATTCTTCCGTCCTAAGTGCAGGACTCTGCACTTGTCCTTGTTGAACCTCATCATATTTCTTTTGGCCCAATCCTCTAATTTGTCTAGGTCCCTCTGTATCCTATCCCTACCTTCCAGCGTATCAACCACTCCTCCCAGTTTAGTGTCATCTGCAAACTTGCTAAGGGTGCAGTCCACACCATCCTCCAGATCATTAATGAAGATATTGAATAAAACCGGCCCCAGCACCGACCCTTGGGGCACTCCACTTGATACCGGCTGCCAACTAGACATGGAACCATTGATCACTACCCGTTGAGCCCGACCATCTAGCCAGTTTTCTATCCACCTTACCGTCCATTCATCCAGCCCAGACTTCTTTAACTTGCTGGCAAGAATACTGTGGGAGACTGTATCAAAAGCTTTGCTAAAGTCCAGAAATAGCACATCCACTGCTTTCCCCTCATCCACAGAGCCGGTTATCTCATCATAGAAGGCAATTAGGTTAGTCAGGCATGACTTGCCCTTGGTGAATCCATGCTGACTGTTCCTGATCACTTTCCCCTCCTTTAAGTGGTTCAAAATTGATTCCTTGAGGACCTGCTCCATGATTTTTCCAGGGACTGAGGTGAGACTGACTGGCCCGTAGTTCCCTGGATCTTCCTTCTTCCCTTTTTTAAAGATGGGCACTACATTAGCTTTTTTCCAGTCGTCCGGGACCTCCCCCGATCGCCATGATTTTTCAAAGATAATGGCCAATGGCTCTGCAATCTCATCGGCCAACTCCTTTAGCACCCTCGGATGCAGCGCATCCGGCCCCATGGACTTGTGCTCGTCCAGCTTTCCTAAATAGTCCCAAACTACTTCTTTCTCCACAGAGAGCTGGTCACCTCCTCCCCATACCGTGCTGCAGAGTGCAGCTGTCTGGGAGCTGACCTTGTCTGTGAAGACAGAGGCAAAAAAAGCATTGAGTACACTAGCTTTCTCCACATCCTCCGTCACTAGGTTCCCTCCCTCATTCAGCAAGGGGCCCACACTTTCCTTGACTTTCTTCCTGTTGCTAACATACCTAAAGAAACCCTTCTTGTTACTCCTAACATCTCCGGCTAGCTGCAACTCCAAGTGTGATTTGGCCTTCCTAATTTCACACCTGCATGCCTGAGCAATACTTTTTATACTCCTCCCTGGTTATTTGTCCAATCTTCCACTTCTTGTAAGCTGTTTTTTTGTGTTTAAGACAAGCAAGGGTTTCACTGTTAAGCCAAGCTGGTCGCCTGCCATATTTACTTTTCTTCCTACACATCGGGATGGTTTGTTCCTGCAACCTCAATAAGGTTTCTTTAAAATATAGCCAGCTTTCCTTGACTCCTTTCCCTGTCGTGTTATTCTCCCAGGGGACCTTGCCCATCAGTTCCCTGAGGGAGTCAAAGTCTGCTTTTCTGAAGTCCAGGGTCTCTGTTCTACTGCTCTCCTTTCTTCCTTGTGTCAGGATCCTGAACTCGACCATCTCATGGTCACTGCCTCCCAGGTTCCCATCCACTATTGCTTCCTCTACTTTTTCTTCCCTGTTTTGTGAGCAGCAGGTCAAGAAGAGCTTTTCCCCTAGTTGGTTCCTCCAGCACTTGCACCAGGAAATTCTCCCCTACACTTTCCAGAAACTTCCTGGATTGTCTGTGCACTGCTGTATTGCTCTCCCAGCAGATATCAGGGTGATTAAAGTCACCCATGAGAACCAGGGCCTGTGATCTAGCAACTTCTGTTAGTTGCTGGAAGAAAGCCTCGTCCACCTCATCCCCCTTGTCTGGTGGTCTGTAGCAGACTCCCACGATGACATCACCCTTGTTGTTCATACTTCTAAATTTAATCCAGAGACTCTCAGGTTTTTCTGCAGTTTCATACCGGAGCTCTGAGCAGTCATACTGCTCTCTTACATACAACGCAACTCCCCCACCTTTTCTGCCCTGCCTGTCCTTCCTGAACAGTTTATATCCATCCATGACAGTACTCCAATCATGTGAGTTATCCCACCAAGTCTCTGTTATTCCAATTACATCATAATTCCCTGACTGTGCCAGGACTTCTAGTTCTCCCTGCTTGTTCCCCAGGCTTCTTGCATTTGAGTATAGGCACTTAAGATAACTTGCTGATTGTCCCGCTTTCTCGGTCTGAGACAGGAGTCCTCCCCTCTTGCAGTCTCCTGCTTGTGCTTCCTCCCGGTATTCCACTTCCCCACTTACCTCGGGGCTTTGGTCTCCTTCCCCCGGTGAACCTAGTTTAAAGCCCTCCTCACTAGGTTAGCCACCCTGCTTGCAAAGATGCTCTTCCCTCTCTTCGTGAGGTGGAGCCCGTCTCTGCCTAGCAATCCTTCTTCTTGGAAGACCATCCCATTGTCAAAGAATCCAAACCCTTCTCTCCAACACCATCTGCGTAGCCATTCGTTGATTTCCATGATTTGACGGTCTCTACCCTGGCCTTTTCCTGCCACAGGGAGGATAGACGAGAACACCACTTGCGCCTCAAACTCCTTTATCCTTCTTCCCAGAGCCACGTAGTCTGCAGTGATACGCTCAAGGTCATTCTTGGCAGTATCATTGGTGCCCACATGGAGAAGCAGGAAGGGGTAGCGATCCGAGGGCTTGATGAGTCTCGGCAGTCTCTCTGTCACATCGTGAATCCTAGCCCCTGGCAAGCAGCACACCTCTCAGTTTTCCCGGTCAGGGCGGCAGATAGATGACTCCGTCCCCCTGAGGAGAGAGTCCCCGACTACCACCACCCTCCTCCTCCTCCTGGGAGTGGTGGTCGTGGAACCCCCATCCCTAGGACGGCGCATCTCATGCCTTCCAATCAGTGGAGTCTCCTTCTGCTCTGTTCCCTCAGATGTATCATCCACTCCACTCTCTGCACTAGTACCTGCAGAGAGAACATGAAAACGGTTGCTCACCTGTATCTGTGTTTCTGGTACATGGACGTTTCTGGTACTCTTTCCTCTTCTGGATGTCACATGCCGCCAGTTATCCTCACTGGCCTTCTGTCCCCGCTGTGTAACCTGCTCTGAATCTTCATAACATTGTGCCCACTGAAGCTGATCCTGACGTCTATCCAGGAAATCCTCATTTTCTTTTATGGAACGCAGGGTTGATATCCGTTTCTCCAGACCTTGAATCTTCTCCTCCAATATGGAGATCAGCTTGCACTTTGTACAGACAAAGTCGATTCTATCCTGTGGAAGGAAGACAAACATGGCGCATCCTGTGCAGGTCACAACGGCAGATCGCTCAGCATCCATGGTCTCTTCCTTCTAAGAGCTCTCTCCAGGCGAACTCCCAGGCAAACTCCTTCTGTTTGCCTCTCTGCTGTTCGCTGCCCAGCTGGTTCGCAGCTGACTGCCTTTTTATAACAGTCAGGCCCAGCTGGAACAAAGCACTCCCAAATCAAACTGTTCAAACAAGCAATCAAACAATCAAGCACACAGTCAAACTGCCAAACTGCCCCCCCAACAGACACTCAGATACTCACCAGAGCAGTCCCCCTACTGCAGCACTTAGCGTACCTCTGCTCAGAGGGATCCCAGCCAAACTCCTTCTGTTTGCCTCTCTGCTGTTCGCTGCTCACCTGGTTTGCAGCTGACTGCCTTTTTATAACAGTCAGGCCCAGCTGGAACAAAGCACTCCCAAATCAAACTGGTCCAACAAGCAATCAAACAATCAAGCACACAGTCAAACTGCCAAACTGGGGATGGTGTGTCGGCTGCTAGAGCCATCAGTTTTCATTGGCCTCCATGACAAAGCTCTGCAGCTTCTCTGCAGCCTGGAGGAAACAGAGGAGGAAACAGATTGTTCCTTCTCGCTCAGCACCCACAATCCCTGCAGTGAATCTGCCCAGTGCCTGGGCCAGACACTGGAGCTGGGAGGATGATTTGCCCCCCCCGTGGGTGAGGTTCAGATTCACGGAGCTGGGTGGGCTGGGGCCATGCTGGGAGCTGAGCTGTTCTGAACATCAAACCCAGTTGCGGGTGTGGAGCTCTGTGGAAAATCTGCCCCCAGGGTGCATCTACATCGCCCCAACAGCCAACTGCAGGCTAGTGACTGAGTAACACCCAGGGTCTGGGTGGGTGTGTACAGCCCGTGCTGCTGCAGCTTCATAGCTACCAGTGCCCGAGCTAGCCAGAGCAAAGCTACCTGAGTGTGTCTACACACAGTGCTGTGTCACCTTCATTGCAGTGGGGACACCCCCTGAGTGAGCAGAGCAGGGGCAGATCAGTGTCAAGCCAGGCAGCACTCAACCACTTCACAGCCCCTGTTGCCATCACATGGCCACTTCATCCCAGTGACCTGCTACTGTCACTGTGACTTTACCTGTGCTTGTCTGTAGCCAGGTGATGAACCCATGGGACACAATGTCTGTTCTGTTCACCTGCCTTTTACAGTGAAACCCCTGCAGAGAGCGTGGGGGGCGTGAAGAAGACGCTAGCAGCAGGGATGAGAGGAGAAGTTAGTATCTCGCTATTCAAACAAAACTGGTCATTTCCAAGAGCTGAAATGCTCAGAGCTGGGTGCCTCTGGTTCTGCATCTGAAGCCGTATTTAGAGCACAGCGGAAGTGGGCTGATTTCCAGAGGACAGAACCGCAGCAGCTCCCACTGCCCACACTGGAAGCAGCTGCTGTTCAGTTCCTCAGACAATAGGGATTTAGGTGCATGACAATTAACACCCAGGTTTGAATGTGTCCGGCAAAGTGCCCAGCCAGCGCCATGGAAACGGCTGCGCCTTGGGACAGTCACTGGTGTGGGTCTGAAACCATTGATTATATCCCAGTGAGAGCGCGTTACGTCCTACATCACTAGAGGTCACGGCCCAATGATCAGTATCACTCGGCAGAGTAGCTGCAGCCCCAGCGACTGAGAGACGAGGCCCAGCAGGGGCGGCCAGTCACCCACTGAGAGGGGCTGTCATAGGCACGTGGGGAGTATCCCTGTGGATGGGAGCAGGGCCGGGAGGTGACAGGCCCCATGAAGGATGCGCTGGCCATGTCTGATGGGGGGAGATATTAGAGATACGATAACGCTGCACCACTCGAATTAGCTGTAACTCAACAGCTCCCAGGGGCAGGAGGAGAAGGAGGCTGCAGGCCTACGGCCCTTTGCAGGGTCCAGGCCACATGTACAAAGTCTCAGGCAGGTGCCAGCAGGGGCTCCTGAGGGAGCTGGCACTCTGGGGATTACTATTGCTGCACCCGAGTTGTCTGAGTGCCCTGTGGCTGCAGGGCTCCCAGGGGCGGGGTGGGGGTGGTCTGGGGGATGGGTCAGTGTCCAAACCCCCTAAGCAGATGGGCCCAGGGGAGCTGGAGGGTTGCGCTGGGGGCTCAGATTAACCAGGGCAGAGTTGGAGGTGGAAGTTACAGCATTCAAACAGCTGCCTCTTCGGACAGACACTGAGCACGGCCCCTCCCCCCTCACATAGCTGAACCCAACAGACAGACAGGTTAGAGTCCTGCACAGGGAAGAGGAGGTGGGTCAGGACAGGGCAGAGGTTGGGGGTGGGTGGAGGATCTGGGGCTCACTTACTGGGGTTTCAGGGAGGAGGGCTCTGGGGGCAGGGAGGAAAGGGGTCAGGGAAGCTGCTTAAGCCCCTGGCCATGTTGGCATCTCAGGGAGAGTAAGAGGGACTTTCCCCAACATCACTGGGGCTGAGTCACACTGGGGGCAGGCTCATCCCAGTGTTGCCGGCTCAAAGAGCCCGAGGCGGAGCAACAGCAGGGTTCGTTGCCCGGTGTGCGTCGCACTAATTATCACACCAGGGTGGAGAAGCAAAACCAGGTTTATTTGTGCACAAAGAAAGGTGCCAGGGAGAAAAGCCTTCTCAAATCCTGCACACCCGCTCACAGGCGGGGTCCCAGCATTTATACCCCACTTGTTTGTGTAAGCCTTTTGTTCGGTTTTCCCCCTCACCCCTCCCTTCCCAGCAGCAGCTACATTAGGCATTACATTTCAGCGTGTTAGAAAAGGTTCTCATGCACAAGCTTATCTATGGCCTTCACAGAACAAACGCATACAGATTTTCCTTCCCCCTCTCCCCCTCCTCCCCGCCGCTTCTGCTGTTTCAAACTCCTACATTTGCAAGCGGAGATTGCTGACAGCTACACATTTTGCTTGCAGTCTGTTAGCATCTTAGGCTGGTTAAAGTTCACAGCATGTAAGAACTTTGGTTCACTTCAGGCCCAAAGTCACAACTTTGGTTTACTCAGGCCTAGTGGCACCAACACCAGGATCACCCAGCACCTCTTGGCTGAGCTGCAGGGGAGCTAGAGAGGCCAGTGCAGAGCAGCCAGCCCCCTCCCCGCCAGGCTGAGCACCGGCTCAGCATCGGTCCAACGGCTCCTTTCAGAGAGCAGGTGGGGACACAGCTGGCATCAGCCAACCTGCTGCTCTGGGAGCCTAGAGAGCTCCCTAAAGGCTGCGATCCCAGGGGCACTGGGCACATGGGCATGGGGCACTCATGCAGACTGGGTGAGGCCAAAGCCAGCCCTGACAATGCCTTGGGTGCCCAACACCCCTGTGAGCCCCAGGATGGCACCCAAAGGACTATTAGCACCAGCCCTAGGTCCTGAACTTTGCAGCCCTGGGAGCAGGTTGTCAAAGAAGGAGCATCACCCACATCCCGCTGTGACGGCTCCCCTGGGTGTCTGAGTGCCCAGCACTTGGCACCCAAATCCCCCCACGGACACCCTGCAGCTCCCTGTAAATATCTCCTGTTCCCTTGATTTCTCCCCACTCCACTGTGTCCATCCCATGCCACGCCCAATAACATACTGTAGCTTTACAAAGCACCCTAGACAACCCTGCTATAGAACTGGCCATATTAACTCTGAACTAAAACAAACCCATTATGGTACATTTCCCAATGAAGTCAATATCCTTACAAACCTGATACTGATCTAATATCCCCTGCTTCATGGACAGAGGTCCTGTCATAAATATAAAGGGAAGGGTAACAGCCTTTCTGTATATTGTACTATAAAGTCCCTCCTGTCCAGAGGCACCAAATCCTCTTACCTGTAAAGGGTTAAGAAGCTCAAGTACCTGGCTGGCACCTGACCCAAAGGACCAATACGGGGACAAGATACTTTCAAATGGGGGTGGGGGAAGGCTTTGTTTTTGTCTGTTCTGTTCTGTTCTGTTCTGTGTGCTTGCCGGAGACAGATCAAGAAAGCAAGCAATCCGACTCCATTAGCATTCGTAAGTACTAGCAAGGGAATGCGTTAGCTTACTTTTATTTTGGCTTGTGATTTACTCTGTGCTGAGAGGAAGGTGTATTCCTGGTTTTCTTTTTTTAACTTTAAAGTTCCTCTGTGTTTTGAATCTGATTGCCCTATGATATTATCTTCCATTCTAATTTTACAGAGGTGCTTCTTTTACTTTTTTTCTCTCTAATAAAGTTCTGGTTTTTTTAAAGAATCTGGTTTTTTTAGAGTCCTAAAAAAACCCAAGGTTGGTTTGTGCTTATCTTGTTTATTCTCAAGCCTCCCCAGGAAAGTGGGTGTAGGGCTTGGGGGGATATTAGAGGGGAGTAAGAACTCCAAGTGGTCCTTTCCCTGAGTTTTGTCTAATCATTTGGTGGTGGCAGCGTTACCTAATCGAAGGTACAATGGAGAATTTGTGCCTTGGGGGATTTTTAACCTAAGCTGGTAGAAATAAGATCAGGGGGTCTTTCATGTGGGTCCCCATATCTGTATCCTAGAGTTCAGAGTGGGGAGGGAACCCTTGACAGGCCCAGTCCATGTAACTCAACATCTGGCTCACATTTTCTCTGTGCCTTTCCTATTCTTCTATTTCAAGGGGAAAGTGAAGAATAAGAGAGAGATGATTGCAGGTGAATTTAACAAACTGCACACACTGCTGAGAGAGGAGGAGCAGATGCTTCTGCAGAGCCTGGAGGAGGAGGAGAGGGAGACTCTGCAGAGGCTAAGTGAAAATGTAACCAAACTCTCGCAGCAAAGCTCCTCTCTGCAGCAGCTGATTGCAGAGAGAGAGGAGAAGTGTCAGCAACCGGTTGCTGAGCTGCTAAAGGTGAGATGGCATCAAAATTCTCCACCTGTTGGTGGCATCAGGCATCTGTATTAGGCCTGAATGAACCAAAGTTATTCTATGCATGCCTAGAGGGCCCCAAGCTAAACTGTAATCGACCTCACAAGCCAGTAACCGAGAATGAAATGTGTAGCAGCTAGTTATCAGTGCAACACTGATACCAGGAGGCAATGATAAGGCCTGCTTGCACCTGGCTGAAGGGAGGGGGGAGGAAGGCAGGATAACAAAGAGGGAGTAAAACAAAATAACCAGTGAAAAAAAAGTCACTAACGAGATGATTTGTTTGCTGCCAAGTATGATTTAACCTGCTTAGTGTAATTGCTAGCCGTATAATGTATCCGCTATATGGGAACTAGGAGAGGGGGGAGTAAAGGGGGATAAGGAGTGGGGGTAATAGAGATGCTTAGCTGAAATCATGTATAAAGAGAGAGAGCTGCTTTTATCTGTGCTGCTTGATTTGAGATGTGTGTGTCTCCGAGCAACCAGCGATTTGAGATCTCAAATAAACTTTGTCTGCTTCTCCACCTTGGTGTGTTTATTGGAGCGAAGCACACCGGGCAATGAACCACTGTTGCTGTCCTCGGGGCTCTGTGCCGGCAACACACCCATCCAGAATTATAACTCAGATCCCTGGGTCTGGATTCCAACCATTAGAATAAATGTGTTCTGTGGTTTACTGACAAACAGAACATCAGACTAAGGGCTCTATCAGTTCCATAATATCATAGTTCATGTTAGAGGGGAATTTTCATCATGGAGACCCAAGGAGGCCACAGGAGATTAAATGGATGATACAAAAATGTTACTGAGCTAAACCCATCCCTGCTCTGACTCCAGAGCATTGGACCCAACACAGTTGATAGACACAGATACTGATGGGTTGGGTCCCTAGAAGGGAGAGCCCTTTAGCTAAATTCCTGTCTCACCTACATAAATGAAACAAGTGTTAATGCAAAATGGTGTATGAGATTTTACCACAAAACAGTGAAGCCTGGAGGGTTGGTCTGTTTTCTAGATCGGGGTGGCCAACCTGTGGCTCTGGAGCTACATGCAGCTCTTCAGAGGTTAATATGCGGCTCCTTTCATAGGCGCTGATTCCAAGGCTGGAGCTACAGATGCTAACTTTCCAATGTGCTGTGGGGTGCTCACTGCTGAACCCCCTGCTCTGCCCCAGGTCCTGACACCACTCCACCCCTTCCCCCAAGGCCCCTGCCCCGTCCCCCGAGCCTGCCATGCCTTCGCTCCTCCCCACCAGAGCCTCCTGCACACTGCAAAATAGCTGATTGCGGTGGGTGGGAGACATGGGGAGCGAGGAGGAGGCGCTGATTGGCAGGGCTGCCAGTGGGCCGGAGGCGCTGGGGGCTGGAGTGGGGTAGCAGATGGGGGGCTGCTGACATATTACTGTGGCTCTTTGGCAATGTTCACTGGTAAATTCTGGCTCCTTCTAAGGCTCAGGTTGGCCACCCCTGTTCTAGATGAAAGTTTGATGCCCAGAGTGAAACTCACACAGTTTTATGCACATTGTATTAATACAGAACATTGATTCTCTTTTTCCTTTCAGGATGTGAAAAGCACATTGAGCAGGTGTGTTTCCCATGTTCATTGCTCTTATATTCATGGTGGTGGTTCTGGGATGATGTGTGTACAGAACAGCTGAGTGATGATGGGACATTTTCTTCACAGGAGTGAGAATGTGAAACTCCAGGAACCAGAAGCTGTTTCTACTGACCTGAAGAACATGTATACAATTTTCCTTGACATGAGGGAAGTGCTGAAGAGATTCAGAGGTGAGTGGAATCTACTGGGACATTCCACTGTATTGTGCCTGGGGATCTGGACAGAGCCTGGGACCCTGGGACACACATGGACCCAGCTGACAGGCTTGGAGTTGTGTGATAGCTGGAGCTGGAGGCTGATGTGCTGAGTGTTGGGCAGTTTGCCTGCTACTTACAGCCACCTGCTGGTACTTGCCCAGGTATCTGACCAGGCCCCATCACTCTGACATCCTGACCCCTCCATGGCTGAGTTAATGGGTGTCACTGAGCCAGGTGAGGCCTGGACTGGGCCCATTGTGCCGGGAGCTGCACAGACGGGTAACGGATGATGTGTCTGTGCCTCTCTCCTGGGACATGTGGGGGCTGCGTTGTGTGGGCACAGCTCAGCACTGTCCCAGTCCCATTAGCCAAGGCTGGCCCAGCTTTCTGCGCTGCAGGAGAGGCCGGTCTGGCTGCTGCGGTCTGACCTGGGCCATGTGTTACTGGGTAACAAGCTGAATCCTACGGGCCCCTCGTCCGCTCTGAGCACAGCCCAGTGTGAGGTTGGGTCAGTGGTTTGCTGCTCAGTGAGTGAGACTCACTCACAAGAGTGTGACCCTGTCACAACAGCTGACCGTGAGCTGCTCCAATCCAAGACCCCAGTATGGAGACGGGGGCAAAGGCTGAAACCTGACAGTGAGGAGGGACAGAGAAGAAACTAAGACAGAGGAGATGGGGATTGGGAAGGTTCAGTGAGCTCGGTCTGTGATTGTTGAACTGGCCCTTTCATCCTACTGTTGGTGCCACTAGGCCTGAGTAAACCAAAGTTGTGACTTTGGGCCTATGTGACCCAAAGTACCTTTATGTAAAGTGCTTTTGTTAGCCTTACTAAACTTTTGTAACCTTTTGTGTTATGTGCTAATTACTGGCAGTGGCAAGGTTGCTTGATACTAGATGTAGCCAATATTAAATAAGATAGGCGGAAAGCAGGTGCTGTAATTAAAGTTATATGCATGAGAACGTAGCCCCCACGGTGGGAAAGTACAGATAACTGATCACAGAAAAGTTGCTAACGAGCTAAGGTGGTTTTTTGCCAAGTATGACTTAACTGCTTCATGTGATTGCTATTGCAAAGTGTATTTGCTGCATGGGAATGAAAGGTGGGGGGGAGAGGAGGAGTGTGGGGGTAATGGGAATGTTTAGCTGAAGTTCTGTATAAAGAGAGGAAAACCGCTTGTATCGGGGTGCAGGATTTGAGAATGCTTTTCTCCCTGGCACCTATTTGGGCTCAAATAAACCTGGTTTTGCTTCTCCACCCTGGTGTGATAATTAGTGCGACGCACACCGGGCAACGAACCCTGCTGTTGCTCCGCCTCGGGCTCTTTGAGCCGGCAACACTACCCCCGCCGCTCCTCTCTTCCCACCCACCCCCAGCAGGGAGCAGTCGAAGGGGACAAGCTGGGTGTGTCTGTCCCAGCCGATGGAGGCTGTGCTGGCTGCAGGGTCAGAGTCTTAGGGCTCCAGGGAGCAGAAACCACAGACTGTGAGGGAAGCAGCTTCCTCTCTGTGACTGGCTGGAGCCAGCACATCCCTGCTCGCCTCCCCATGCACTGCTCCCAGCCCAGCACAGTCTGTGGTAGGGTGACCAGATGTCCCAATTTTCTAGGGACAGTCCCAATATTTGGGCCTTTTTCTTTATATAGGCACCGATTTCCCCCCAACCTGTCCCGATTTTTCACATTTGCCATCTGGTCACCCTAGTCTGTGCCCACTCGACCCTGAACATGGCTGGGCTCTGGGCCATTCCACATCCCTGGCCTCTGAGCCTGTCACCTCAGTGCCTCATTCTAGGGGATCACCAGCCCCTGGGGAGCCTCCTGTCACCCCCCCCCCGGAAGCCCCTTCCTGGGCAGGGTCCCAGGCCCTGAGTCACTCTTTGGCTGCTCCAGGCTGGCCAGGCCCAGGATCTCGAGCAGGGCTGTTGGTGCTGGCACCGCGCTCGCTGCCAGAGCTCCCAGCCCCTGCCCCAGCCCGGCCTGTTGTCCCAGCGCTGACCCTTCCCCTGCGGGTGGGGACGCTGCTGCTCTCAATGGCTGAGCCCCTCTCTCTGCTGCTGCCTCTGCTGCTGCACTCGCAGGCTCAGCCCGTGCCAGGGCCAATGCGCCGCTGCTGGGGCTGCTCCTTCCCTCTGCACCTGGGTTCTCTGTGTCTGGGGCAAATGGCGGGTGAGTGGGCAGGGACCTGCTCAGAGACACACGCCCTGAGCTGCACCCAGAGGGCAGAGACCAGCCAGTGCTGGGCAAAAAAGTGCCACTGTGCTGGGATTAACCCTTTCCTTCCCCCCACCCCAGCAGCCCTGGACGGTCAGTGCCACTCGACTGCCTGCGCTCTGATCCTGGGGACCTGGGTCCGGCAGCTCCGGGGAGTTGCTGGGTGAATTGTGGGGCAGAGTAACCAGGGCTCCCTGCACCCCAGGGTCCCTGTGTGCAATGAGGAAGGTCCCGCCCAGTCACACAGCCCTTAGGGGCTGGGCAGTGAGCGTTATTATTGATATAGTGCCCACGAGTGAGCCAGGCACTGCAGAGACAGAACAAGGGGCTGCTGGCCCCTAACAGCTCCCGATCTGAGTGTGGACAAGGCCTCGCACGGGGAGCAGCAAACGTTGAGATGGTGCAAGGATCCCAGTGCACCCATGGGCCTCTCTGTCTGGGTTAGACAGAGTATTGTAGTGACCCTGCTGGCTCCGTGCTGGGCCCTGGGTCACCCCCAGTTTAATATGCAGCCAGCAGGGGGCTCAGTACCCCCAGGGTACAGGCAGTCAGAGGGCAGGAGGAGCAGGCTCAGAGACAGCTGCAGGGAAGAGGGATGGGGAGGCCAGGAGTCAGGTGGGAGGCACCACCCCGTGTTCAGTTGCTCCAGGTTCTCACTCAGGGACGCAGGCTCCATTGGGCCCATGCAGACAGACTGGAGAACGCGAGGCTCCATCTGCCTGGGGAACGGGCAGCAGTTCTGTTAAATGGGGGCCAGTTGTGCAGACTCATCATGGGGTGGCTCCCCCAAGCTCCCCCTCAGCTGGGTCTGGGTGGCCCTGCAACTGCCCTGCCTCAGTTTACTCTCTTCAGCCCTCCTTAAACTGCTCCCCACAGTCCAAAAGGGCTGAGACAAAAGTCCCCTGCTGGGGTCCACTCTGAGTCCCAGTAACCCCAAAATAAAATCTTTTCTTTTACTCTGCTCCAGCCTCTGGCTCTAATTCAAGGTCCTCACTCTCCTTGAGTCAGACGCCCCCAGCCCTCGATCCTGGAGCTGAGCTCAGTTCAGACTGTACCTTTGTTCCCTGCAGCCCTCACCTGCAGGGCTCTGTCCTCATACAGCTGCTGTTCTATCAATGTCATCTCTGGCAGCTCCTCCCCCTTAGAGGAGCTCTTCTCTCTAGGCCAGTGGCCCCCAACCTTTTTGTGGCCAGTAGCACATTCATGTTTTCAGAAGAGTGTGGCAGGCGCCAACAATTTGTCAAGGCTTATTTTGTATTTGTAAATTAAATAATACGAAAAACATCATATTTAATATCACATAATATATGAATCCATAAGATAAAAAGGGTAATTTTACATGTAAAAGGTATTAATTAAATTATTCGACAATTACTTTTTCACCTTACCATGTGAATTTGCTCTTTTTTATCTGCCTGTAAGAAAAATTAAGGAGTTTTTACAAAATAAATATCAGAAAGAGTTTTCATCTTATTTATTTTAAAAAAGTAAAACATTGTTGAACCGATGGTCCAAATATAGTTATTATTCTTACTTTAACATAGAATGAAGCCTGCAGTCCCGGAGTTCTCTGTCCCTGTCAGGGGCGGGGCGGCGGCTTAGCCATGGCCCGGCACCTGCTGGGGACAGAGAACACCAACGCCCGCAGCCTGCAGTCCCAGAGAAGCCGGAGAGAAGTCGCGGCTCCACACCTGCCAGGGACAGAGAACTCAAGCTGCAGGTTGCGGGCGCTGGTGTTCTCTGTCCCCGGCAGGCGCAGGGCCCACCTAGTGCCCAGCAGGGAAGAGAAACCATGGCCCCGCGCCTGTTGGGAACAGAGTACTCCGGGGCTGCAGGCTGTGGGCACCGGCATTCTCTGTCCCTGGCAGGCGCGTGGCCGCAGCTTCTCTCCGGCTTCTCTGGGGCTGCAGGCGCTGGTGTTCTCGGTCCCTGGCAGGCGCAGGGCCGTGGTTTCTCTCCGGCTTAAGCTACAGCCCCGCGCTTGCCAGGGACCAAGAACACCAGCACCTGCAGCCTGCAGCCCCAGAGTTCTCTGTCCCCAGCAGGGGCAGGGCCCCGGCTTCTCTCCAGCTTCAAAGCTGCAGAGAAGCTGCGGCCTCGCCCCTACCTGGGACAGAGAACTGCGCCTGCAGCCCTGGAGAAGCCGGAGAGAAGCCGCAGCCCTGTGCCTGCCAGGGGCAGAGAACACCGGCGCCCGCAGCCTGCGGGCCCCAGAGATCTCTGTCCCCGGCAGGCGCCGAGCCGTGGCTTCTCTCCCCTGCTGGGCACTAGGCGGGTGCACATAAATGCCCCAGTGGGCGCCATGGTGCCCGCGGGCACCGCGTTGGGGACCACTGCTCTAGGTGCGCCCCTTCCCGGCTCCTTGCTCTGTGAGCTCTCCTGGGATCCCCTCTCCTCAGCAGCTTCCTGTTTCTGGGATCCCTCCAGCTGAGCCCTGGTAACCCTTTATCAGGCTCATTAGCTGTTTAGCTGCCAACCAGCCACCTAGGGATTTAATTACTTCCAGGTGGGGCTGGGTTGGCTGGTTCTCCCTTACAGGAGCCTGTCACAGGTAGGCTGGTCCCTGACTCCCCTTAAAGGGCCGGCCCCCATGACCTCCTTTCCCCCGGTCTACCTAAAGGCAGGCTTGACTATGGCTAACACTTGGTTATGTTCTGCAGCCAGGGGGCACTTCCTGCCCTTCTGCCACAAGGAAACTTACAAGGCCCTTGGCCATATTTTTAAAAAAATTGAAAAAATGAGATCAGGAGTTGTGTTCCCCACAGTCCTGTGTAGCTAAAGTGACCATACGTACTGGTTTTACCAGTACAGTACTGGTTTTTTGGACATTGGTCTGGTTAGTCGTGAGATGTAACCAGTACAGTTTAGGACTACAAAATCAAAAATTATTAATTTATCAAAAGATTGAGTACATCAAATCAATCCTTGATAAACCAGCCTAAATCAATTTTATTAATTTATCCTAGTTTTAGTTTTATTTTACACGACAGTTCTCGTCGTTGGATCTCGGCAATACTCGGCATTCAGCACACGCACTCTCACTATATTGTGGCCGCGGCGACTCTTCGATAATACTTCCGCGCATTGCATACAGCCCGACCGTGGGAACTCGATGATGACGTCATCACACAGAGCCCGCCAAAATCGACCAATTCGGTGTTAGCTTCGGACTATAAAAGGCCCTCCGCAGCACAGGAAAGGCACCAGTGATCTGGCATCTTCGGACTGTGACACTGGCCCTCAGAGCTCCGCGCTCTCTCGGTTACTCGAGGTTTTCGCTCCGCCGTTTTCACAGCGCACCTCGCTGCTTCGCCAGGACCTGATGACTTCGCCCCCTTGGACCAGGATCAACGCCTTCGCCCCTTTGGACCAGGACTGGCGTCTTTGCCCCCCTCGATCCTGGACCGGTGACTTCGCCCCCTCGGACCAAGACCGACATCCGACGAAGTTTGTAATAATTGTTTATTTTTGGACACCCATGGCGCCAAAATGACGAAAGTGCGTCTTCAATGACGAGTTAAAATCGAAATATACATTCATCAAAGCAAGTACTAATAATGACAATGGTGAGGTGGAATGTGTAAAATGCAGAAGTATATTTTCTATTGCAAACAGTGGAAAAACCAACATTGAAAACCACATACAAACAGTCAAACATAAACGGGCCGTGTGTGCAGCAATTGCAAATACGAGTGTGACATCATATTTTAAGAAACAACAATTTGAAGATGCTGAAAGAAAACTAGCTGCAGCTGAAGGTTTATGGGCGTACCACACAGTAATGCATAATCACTCATTCCGATCAATCGATTGTACCTGCAAACTGATTAAAACATGTTTTGATTCCAGGTTTACATGTTCTAGAACAAAATGCGAGGCAATAGTTACCGATGTGCTGGTGCCTTATGCGAAACAGTTATTGGAAGAGGATTTAGATGCTGCAAATTTTATTTCTATTTATTCGGATGCATCAAACCACAAGGAAGTAAAGTTGATTCCCATAATAATAAGATATTTTTCATACCAGTCTGGAATACACGTCAAAATTTTGGAAGTAAGAGATTTGCCAGGCGAAACATCTGACATAGTTACTGATTATATTTTGCAAGTGTTAAAAAAGTATCGTTTAGATACCAAGGTACTTGGATTGTGTGCTGACAACACCAATACTAACTTGGGAGGAATGCGAAGAAGTGGGAAAAATAACATTTTTACCAAGCTGAAATCAAATTTGGGTGGAAGAGAGCTTGTGGGAATTGGTTGTGCCACTCATATTTTGAACAATGCTATACAAACTGCAGCTGACTGTGTACCAATTGATGTGCAAACTTTCATCACCAAGATTTATTCATACTTTTATATATATACAGTGTGCGTTAATGAATTGAAAGAATTTTGTGAATTCGTGGACATCGAATATAAGAAAGTCTTGGGATACAGTGCCACACGATGGTTGGCGTTACGACCCGCGATTGAGCGCGTCGTACAAATATATCCTGCCTTAAAATCATATTTTGCCTCAAATGAGAAGAGCCCCACAATTATCACAAATTATTTTGATAATTCAGAGACAGAGTCTTGGCTTTACTTTTTGCATAACGTGTCATCAGTGTTCCACAATGCTATTTTGAAAATAGAAGGACAGGAGATTTCTATTATAGAAACTAGCAATATTTACAGTGACTTAAAAACAAAATTAGCTGACAGAAAAGCAAACGTTTTCTTGCCGTTACAGGTGCGGCAAAATTTGAAGCAGCTTGAGGAAGAAGGCATATTAAAACCTGCTATTTTCAAAGAAAAAGTGGTAGAATTTTATGACACATGTATTCAATATCTAGAGGAATGGGAAGGACCTATTAAGCATACCGAAAAATTCAACTGGGTTTTGTTAAACACTAAACTCACCCATGACAACATTCAAGTTTGCAGTGATTACATTCTTCAGTATTTTTCTGAAATCAATTTAGTAGAAGATGAACTGTTTGATGAAACCTGCTTTTTCCTGCGCTACATTACAGATGAAAAAATTACTCACTGGAGACAAAATTCTGTACCAGTATCGAACAGATGGATTGAAATATTCAAAGCCTTCAGTGAAAATGATGTTTCCTACAAAAATATTGGCAAATTGGTAGAATATTGTCTCTGTTTACCAGGAACCAATGCACCTGCCGAACGTCTTTTTTCTTTGATGAACAATATCTGGTCCAGTGATAAAACTCAATTACATGTTGAAACTTTGAAATGTTTGCTAATTACTAAATATAATTTTAACAAAACTTGCATGGAATTTTATAAAAACATCCAGGAAAACGAATTATTATTAAAATCAATCCACTCTTCACAAAAATATAAGAAGCAAAATTAGGAATGTAGATTAAGTACTTTTGTACCATTTTTTATTAAAACCATTTTGTTTTACTGCTACACTTGTTTCTTTATTACTTGGATCCCAAAATCCCAAGTATACAATTATGTACTAATCTACCCATATCAAATATTTGGGGGTTTTTTTGCAAAATTACTTTCATAATATATAATATAAATAAAAGAAGTACATTTTATTGTATTCTTTCACTTAAAGAAAAAAATAAGATAAGCATACTCTGCAATATTTTTTCAACTTATATTCTACGACAGCGACTATTACTCATGCTGGCTGAGCTATTTTAAATGTCCTGGTTTTAAATTTGAAAAAAATGGTCACCTTATGTGTAGCTCATGTGATGGGCAAAATCCCCCATAGTCTTCAGCATGGCCTAGTTCAGAACAACTTGTACTCTGTGAGTCAGGCCCTCTGGCCATAGCAGAAGTAGGCAATAGCACCGGGCTTCCACCATTGCCTCATGCTGCTGTAACAGGTATGGGCTGGCTACAGAGCCAGATACACACCAGATGTGCTCATCACAAGGCCCTTTAATGCTCTGCCAGGTCTGGCTGAGGTTAGCGTAAAATAAGGTCTGTTACACACAGCCCCACCTAGCTACAAGGTCCCTCCAACAGCTGCCTCCCAGGACACACTCACACACGTGCCTTTGGAGTTAAGTTTGTCTTTCATTCAGAGAGCTCCTGATTAGCATCTCTAATTATTACTGAGCACAGCCTTTTTCACTGCAGCCTTCAGTAAATGAGCTCTGGGAGCACATTTCAGATCCTCTTCTGTCCACATGGCTGGGTGTAATGTTATCAGCTGGGAAAGTGCCTTTCTGCTCCCCCCTTTTCCTGTAGGATGGAGTTTGGACTTCATTGTAGCCCAGCTCTGGTTTGGGCTTGTGTTGCTCTTTCAGGTCTCTGCGGGGAGAGGTCCCCAGTCTCTTCCTTTTCTATTTCAACTTCCTCTTGGAGGTGTGTTTTTATGGTGGCTTTTCCCTCCAGCAGGTGGAATCCCCACCTCAGACAGTCCATCTTCCACGCGATGGGCCTGTACCTCTGCACCCACCACAGTGCTGTTCTTGTCTCCAGCTGGCTGGTGTAGCTCGCTGCCCAGCTGCTCTGTTTTCTGGAGAAGCCGCGCCTGCTCTCTGACAGAATTTCATCTCTTTCCACAAGGCCTCTGGGCTCTCCTGCTTTGTATGCGTGTCAGAGCTAAGCTTTGTTCCACACTCGATCTTAAGCTGGTTCTGGAGATTAGTCAGCTCCTTCTGCAAGAACAAACATTGCTGTTCCCCGGTCACCTTCCCATGCTGAGACGGGCTCTTTCCAGAGCTCCTGCTCCCGCTGGATGGCTTGGGCTGAGATCCAGTCCCTTGTCAGCGCATCTCCTCTAGTTCCTGCAGGGCCTCAGCCTTTGGGCCTGGAGGGTGCTCAGCTGTGCAAGGCCTTCTGCCCTGCTCCCCTCAGCTGCAGCAACCTTTTCTTCTAGCTCTTCCCAGTCCATTAGTGGGTGGGTTTGTTGGGTCGCTGTAGAGGACACGGCCACTAGTGCAGCTTCCTTTGTAGCCAGCACCTCCATATCTGTGCCTGTTGACATCCAGCCCTTCAGTGTGTGATCCGCTTTTTCTGCTAAAAAGCCTCCCAGGACACCCGCAGCATCACTGCACTCCCCTGTGTAAATGCAGCCTCCTGGTGATTTATTGCTGGGCTCTCTTATCACACACACCAGAGCCCTCAGCCTGCACCTCTGTCCCCTCCTGAGCCCTCAACTTTAGTCTGTCTAGTTATTTAACGTATTCCAGGAGCTGTTCCTTCTCCTCTCTTAGCAAACATCTACATTTGATCTAAGAGGTGTCATTCCCAGCTCATGTAGACGTAGCTGAGCTAGCATCTAAAAATAGCCATGTGGCCAGGGTAGCACAGGTGGCAGCTTCAGCTACTGCCCGAATAGAAACCCACCCAGCCCCCCTTGGTACGTACTCAGGCAGCTGGCCCGAGCTGCCCTTCCTAGCCGGGCTACACTGCTTCTATTAGCATGCTAGCTTCAGTGTGCTAGTGTTAGACAATAAGGCCAGATATATGCTTAAGCCAAATAAGGCCAGATATATGCTTAAGCCAAATATATCCTCAGGCATTTGTCATTTTCCCCGCTTGTTTTTCCAGTTGCTACCCCCGTCCAAAATTACATGGACACAAGATATATATATAATGTATACCAAAAATGGGAATGAGTTAAACAAATGTGCCTGCCCATGGGAGAGGATGCAAAGAAAGGGGGGAGGCGAACAGGTGGTCCCTAATTTCTGCCAGACACAAATGTAAAGAATGCATAGGTTAGCAGAATTCGACACGCTAAGCTGTTTGTTCGTGGGTATAAAAGAACATGCTTCGGGCCTGTATAGTGTGCTCCTTTCTCAGGCGCGAGCCGAGAGGGACACCCGCTCAGCTGACCGAATAAAGAATCTGGTAACCGTCCCCCTGTCTCTCCGTGCCTCCTTGGGGTAATTGGAAAAGCTCCAGGGGGAACGAGCCTATTTGGCTAACAAATGGCGACCCCAGATGGGACTTCTCTCCCTGTAGGGGGCGTTTGACCGGCGGCCGAGGACGACCTAGGAGAGTGGCCACCTCGGGCTGTGGTTTGCTCGAGCTCCAGGTCGCCTCAATCGGCCGGGACGGCTGCGCCCCCTCTATAGAGAACTCCACAGGACACGGAAGCAGGGCGGACGAAGCAGAGGGGAGTCCAACTGCTGGACGCGGCCACTCCAGGCGGTAAGTGCGTTTGCCTGTCGGGTTTGAGGTATAATACCTAACAGGAGCGCCCCTGCAGTGTAGGTTGGACACAGGAACCCTCTAGGTAGCACGTGCATGGGATAGTGGACTGCAGTATGCTATGTTGTTATATCAAATGTGTAATGTTCCTTGTTAAATAATTACTTGCCAATGACTAACTCCACCAGTTCGTGGGCTGTTCTGGGCAATTACTGGGACTTGGAACAACCCCAGGGATTGATTCTGTTTTTGACAACAGTATTCTTATTCTTTCTATTAATGTTTTGTTGGAGACCAAAATTATAATCATTTGAGCAGGCAGTTAGGGAACGTGTGTGTGTATGAAAGGAGTGAATGCCGCTGACCAGGTCTGGGACTTAAGCTGATCCTAGCCGCCCCAAGATTTCTGCGAGAGGAAACTCGATGACCGGAAAATCTTGATCGCAAGGGGGGTCAGCCGAACCTCGTGACCCAGTGGAACCCTGAATGAATGATACTCCTCCTCTTCTTTCCCTCTAATAGATCAGGTCAAAATATAATGGGGTCCTCTCAAAGCACCTTTCCTGGGACACCCCTAGGGTGTATGTTGAATAATTGGAAAGCATTTAGACGCCAGGCTGATTATGGCATTGTATTATGTAAGGACAATCTTATAAAGTTCTGTACTCTGGAATGGGCATCACTCGGGGTGGAATGGCCCGAGGGGGGAACACTCAAACCAGAAATCGTACAAGCTGTGCATAGCACTGTAACCCAAAAAGGCAATTGGGATCAGTATCCTTATATAGATATTTGGCAGGACCTCGTGGCCAAACCCCCCCCCCCCCCATGGTTGCAAAAATGTAAAACACGGACTATTAAAACTCTAATGGCCCGTGCCCCCGTTAGGAAGGCCGGTACTCCTGTTAAGAAGTCTTGTCCGCCAGCTGTAATTCCCTCTGCCCCTGATCCTATGCCCCCTCCCCCTCTGTATCCCGGCCTCCCGGTCCTGGCAGCCCCAACAAAAGGCCCCCCTCCCTCTGAGGATATTGCCTCAACTGCGAAACAGGAGGACAAGTCAAGCATCCCAGGAACCTCCAGGCAGGAGCGCCCTCAAACCCCCTCAGGCCCCTGGGAGAACACTAGGAGCAGGGTAATGATTCACCTCAGCCCCGCAATATCTTTCACAAGGAAGGTGGGGAAGATACCACCTGAAGATACCCAACTAACCCTTACTCACTCCCCAGACGGGGGTGAGGGTAACACGGCGCACACGATGCCCTTAAGGGAGGCTTTAACCTCAAACAGTCAACTCACTATGCTTTATGTCCCCTTCACTAGCAGTGATTTATATAATTGGAAGCACCAGAATCCCCCGTTCTCGGAGG
Organism: Mauremys mutica; assembly: GCF_020497125.1. NCBI lineage: Eukaryota > Metazoa > Chordata > Testudines > Geoemydidae > Mauremys > Mauremys mutica. Next base: position 40,347,550 of record NC_059083.1, read on the forward strand.
ATCCAGCCCCGCTAACGGCAGTATTCGAGACCTTAATCTCGGCCCATAATCCTACCTGGGGCGATATGAGAGTAGCTCTAAACACCCTACTCACTGCCGAAGAAAGGCGTTTAGTCCTCTTAAAAGCCCGTGAACAGCTAGAAGAGACAGAAAAAAACCCAGCCAAGCTGGCAGAACTATTGCCAGAAAGCCCTCCTGATTGGGGGCATGGTAGCAATGACTTAGATAAGCACCGCAACTATGCTGCCGCTATAGTACAGGGCATGAAGCGCTGTATTAGAAAAACACCAAATTGGGCTAAGCTGTATAATATTCGACAGGAAAAGAGTGAGAATCCAGCTGCCTTTTATGAACGTCTGTGTAACACTTGTAAGAAATACACAGACCTTGATCCGGAAGGTGCCAATGGAAAGCAGGTGTTGATTCCCCTCTTCATTGGACAATCTTATGAGGACATTAGGAAAAAGTTGCAAAAATTGGAGGGGGCATCGGGTAAAAATATAGGGGAGCTTTTAGAGATTGTAATGAAGGTTTATGATCGCAGAGACGATGAGGAACGAAAGAAAGGGGCCCGCGTTTTGGCACTGGCCCTAAGGGAGGGAAATGAGGAGAAGGGGGGTAAGGCTAGAGGACGCTCGGGGCCACCGAGTAGGAGTAAGGGAAAGGGTCCCCGTTTAGGTCGGAATCAATGTGCTATCTGTAAGGAGGAGGGACACTGGAAAAATGAATGCCCCCGGAGGCATGCAAAGGGAAAAGAGTACACGGACAGGGCTTTTCCCTCCCCCGTTTACTACAGCAATACGGGACTTTCGGGGGAGGGATCTTCCCCATAGGGGGGTCGGGGGACCCAGCGGCCCCTCCTGGCAGCACAAGCTGCCAGCTTGGACCCCACGGTAAAAATTAAAGTGGAGGGCCGCCCAATTGAAGCCCTAATCGATACTGGGGCTACCCTTAGTTTACTCCCCCTCAATAAGGCTCCCCGGGGTAGAACTCAGGGACGTGCTGTTGTTCAAGGGATTGAGGGACAGACTACAGCTTTGGAGAAAACTCTCCCTCTCCTAGTAAAAGTCGGGGATCAACAAATCTCTCACCAGTTTGTTTGCAGTCCCTCTTGCCCCATAGCATTGCTCGGACGAGACATCCTCACTAAATTACAGGCGGAGATCTCGTTCAAAAACGGGAAAATGGAAGTTAGAATCCCAAAGCAACAAACCTCTAACTACCAGATGGCTCTCATAAGTGCTAGAAATCACTCCTCGGAATGTCAGGAGAGTGGCGAGAGCCAGCTGCCGGGGGTTAACTCTGAAGTTTGGGCGGAGGGGGGAGGGGCTGCCCGAGCTAAGAATGCTGCACCGGTGCATATCTCCCTTAAGGCGGGAAGCAGCCCGGCCCGAATTCGACAATACCCCCTTAAGTTAACCATTCGGATCGGGCTGAAACCTCTGATTCAAAAGTTCCTGCAGTGTGGATGGCTAAGGGAAGGCACATCCCCGTACAATACTCCGATAATGGGAATGCCTAAACCTAATGGACAGTATCGATTGGTCCAGGACCTGAGACAGATTAACAAGCTAATAGAAGCCCCCTACCCGGTCGTCCCAAATCCCCATACGATTTTAGGCCAAGTACCTAAAAACCACGGCTGGTTCTCGGTAATAGATTTAAAAGACGCCTTCTTTTCCATTCCCCTTGATTTAGAATCTCAAAAGTTGTTTGCCTTTGAATGGGAGGATCCGGACACCCACTACAAGGCCCAATATCTCTGGACCGTTGTCCCACAGGGGCTCACCTGTGCGCCTGAGATTTTTGGCAGCCAGCTAAAAAGGGACCTGGCCCCATTCCTAGCTAACCACCCTGCATGTAACATAGTCCAGTATTGTGATGATCTGCTCTTAAGTACTGAGACAGGGGCAGCCTGCAAGGAGCACACTATAGAGCTCCTTAATTACCTCGGGGAACAAGGATATAAAGTTTCAAGGGAAAAAGCTCAATTAGTTAAGCAGCAGGTCACCTTCCTTGGATACCACCTCTGCCAAGGGAGTCGTAGTTTGGGTAAAGAGCGGATCCAGGTTATACTCGATAGCCCTCAGCCCCGGAATCCCCGAGAATTAAGGGCATTTCTGGGACTGACTGGCTTTTGTCGGCTGTGGATCCCTGACTATGGGGGAAAAGCCAGACCATTATATGAGTCCCTGACTAAGGAAGGTTTGCTTCACTGGGTATGGACCAAGGAAATGGAAAAAGCATTTCGAGAGCTTAAAGAAGCCTTGGTTCAGCCTCCGGCTCTAGCCCTCCCAGATTCCCGAAAGCCATTCACCCTATACGTTCATGAAAGGGGAGGGGTGGCAGCTGGAGTACTGTGCCAGAGGTCAGGACCAACCTGGCGACCCATTGGCTACTATTCAAAAGTCTTGGACCCCGTCGCCAAGGGATGGCCTGCCTGTTTACGGGCCGTAGCAGCAACCGCCCTCCTCGTTCAGGAAGCCGAAAAATTAACCCTGGGTGGAGATACTGAAGTTGTGGTCCCCCACGGGGTGCCTCAAATACTGGGAACTGGTGCGGGGGAAAAGCATCTAAACCCCAGTCGGCATACTAGATATGAGGTGGGGCTCCTGTTGGCCCCCAATCTGACCTTTAAGACAGTCAGTTCCCTTAACCCAGCCACCCTACTGCCCGATCCCCAGGCCTCCTCTGAGGCCGGTCCTATTCATGACTGTACTGAAGTCTTACAACAAGAGACCAAACCCCGATCTGATCTCTCAGACCTGCCCTGGCCCAACCCCGATGTTGAGGGATATGTCGATGGGTCTAGTTATGTGGTAAATGGCAAGCGATTTACTGGGGCGGCAGTGGTGATTAAGGATAAAGGGATACACAAATTTAAACTCAGCCCCAACTTATCTGCTCAGGCAGCGGAACTAGTGGCTCTCATTGAGGCTCTCCGCTTGGGAGCCGGGAAAACCCTTAACTTGTATACCGACAGTTGGTATGCCTACATGGTAGTGCATGCACATGGGACCCTGTGGAGAGAAAGAGGATTCATTACGGCCTCAGGCCAAAAGATTGCACATGGGAGCCTCATTAAAATGTTGCTCGAGGCCCTAATGCTCCCTCTCCGGGTTGCCGTGATACATGTGCGTGCCCATGGGAAAGCCCCAGAGGCCGAACAGCGAAGGTATAATCAGCTGGCTGATCAGGCTGCGAAGGAGGCCGCCCGAGATGGGGCCCTATGGCTTCTCATGGTTCAGGACACTGAGGCTAAAACCCCTCCTCCCCAATACACGGCCGAGGAGATAGGTCAAGCCCAGGCTGCGGGAGGCCGGCAGGTTTCCTCTGGATGGTGGAGACTGCCTGGGGGAGAGGTTTTTGTCCCCAGGCCAGTACTCCAGGAAATCTTCCGGCTCTTGCATAGAGAGGGACATTTGGGGTCTGGGGCAATGGTTGATTTGGCTGCCAGATCCCTTAAGGGGCTGGGTATGCACATGGAGGCCCAGAGAATTGTTAATAACTGTGCCGTCTGTCAGCAAACAAACCAGAAGGGATGTGGCCCTCCTGCCCCGATGGGAGGCCGACCATGGGCTATGTTCCCTTTTCAAAGGTGGCAAGTTGACTTCGCTGAGGTGCCCCCTTGCAGGGGCTATAAATACCTGCTTGTATTTGTTGATCAACTTACCGGATGGGTGGAATGTTACCCCACCCGGCATTGTCAGGCCCGGGCTGTCACCAAGGCCCTGGTACAAGAAATACTTCCTCGTTTCCATCTCCCCGAAGTAATTGAGTCTGATAGGGGAAGCCACTTTGTTTCACAAGTGGTCCAGCAGGTGTCCCAGGCTCTCGGCATACAGTGGAAACTTCACACACCCTGGAGGCCGCAGAGCTCGGGTCAAGTGGAAAGGATGAATAGAACTCTCAAAGATACTCTTACTAAAATATGCACAGAATCTAACTTAAAATGGCTCGATGCTTTGCCACTCGCCCTCACCCGCATTCGGAGGGCCCCGCGAAAGGGTCTTAAACTTTCACCCTTTGAGCTGGTCTTTGGGTTTCCTCCCCGAATACTTATCCCAGGGTTCCGGGAGGACGTAACCTGGGAAGTGGGAAACGACTTATTATGGAAACAGGTTTCCGGGTTGCAATCTGTTTTGTTACAGCTGCATCGATACGCGGCGCCTTTCCAGGCCCTTCCCCTGGACCAGACCGTGCATCCATTCCGGATCGGTGACCAGGTCCTTATCAAAAAGTGGAAGCGCGACCCTCTCACGCCGAGGTGGGACGGTCCACACACTGTTTCTCTCATCAGCCAGGCCGCGGTTAAAATTCTCGGGAGCGACAAATGGATACACCACACACGGGTTAAGCGGTTCCTGAGTCCGGACCTGGAAACCGACTCAACAGACAAGGACACCAGCCCTCTGTCCGCCCCGGCTCCGGAGGCCCGGGGTGGCACGGGCGAAGACACCGTCTGGGAATATCAAGGACTTGACGGACTGAAAGGACTATTTAAGAAAAAACGATAATGAACTTATTACTGATACTATTGCTTATGTATTCACACTGCTACTATGGTTGGGAAAATAGGTTTGTACAACTAGGGGAAACAATAGCTAATTCCTTTAATCTTAGTAGTTGCTGGGTATGTGGGGGCCCAGGGGATTGGAATGAGTGGCCTTGGGTAGCCCAGCCAGTACAAGCTAAATGGTGGATTAGTAATTTGAGTATAGTCCATGATGGAACGGGACATTGGACTGAGGATAGCAGTCCTTGGCGCCTCTATTCTTCTGGAGTAGGGATCCTTTGTCTCAATCGGACTCGACCAGAGGGAGTGTATGTGGGAGAAAGCCGATGTGACTGGACCCTATCTCTAGGGTTTGACTGCTACGATCACCCTAGTTGCCATACGTATGACTGTTCTAAATATCAAGGGTGATGGAACGACACCCACGTACAACTCACTAATCATAGCTGGGTACAGTGTTCTTTCCAACATCATCGCAGCGAGGGTTGTAAGGCAGTAGCAGGGGATCATTTCTTTGATTCCCTCTTTATAAGCTGCCAGCGCGATGATACCATCAGTAAGGACCATGTGGTACGTTGGTATCAGTGGGCATGGCAGCACCTTAACGGAACTCGGGTAACCCATTTTAACCATTTCTGGTCTACGACCGATAGCCCTAAATTTGGCTGTAATTGTGCTTGGAGGGAAGGGGCTGGGGCGTGGAAATGTGACTATTGTAATCCCGACGGTACGTCCATCGTCCTAGGGGGTCCCCTAGAAATGGGTAACTCTTTATATTATGAAGAGCCGGGCCCCGAAGACGACCCCGAAACCTGGGAGGGCCCCTTTGCAAAAGGAAAAAGGGCCCTAAAAGGCCATTACTGGATATGTGGGCAATACGCTTATCGAAGATTGCCTCCAAATTGGTCAGGAATATGTTATGTCGGGTACATTAGGCCCTTGTTCTTTCTACTACCCCAGGTGCAGGGAGGCAAATTGGGAATTAAGGTATATGATGATCTGATTAGGGAGAGGCGGTCTGTGGATTCTTCATTGACCGCTGGAAGCTCCCAAACGTGGGGAGCTCAGGAATGGCCCCCTGAAAGAATTATAAAACATTATGGGCCAGCTACATGGAATCCAAATGAGTGGATTTCAGGGGCAAGGGAGCCCATTTACAACTTAAATCGGATAATTAGGCTGCAAGCCATCTTAGAAATAATAACTAATCAAACGGCTGCGGCTCTTGATCTTTTAGCCGATCAGTCCACTCAGATGAGAAATGTGATTTATCAGCACCATCTAGTTCTTGATTATTTGTTGGCAGAGGAAGGAGGAATCTGTGCCAAATTAAACGAGTCTAATTGCTGCTTACAAATAGATGATAATGGAAAAGCAGTAAAACAAATAACAAGGGAATTGAGGAAGTTAGCCCATGTCCCGGTCCAAACCTGGGGTGGGTGGAATACAGATTGGTTTACATCCTGGTTGCCGCAACTAGGATGGCTCCGAGAAGGTTTTCTTCTCTTTGTATTCTTTATTACAACCCTATTAACCCTAGCTTGCTTCGCTCCCTGTGTAGTTACCTTGGTCCGACGAGTGGTTTACATCCTGGTTGCCGCAACTAGGATGGCTCCGAGAAGGTTTTCTTCTCTTTGTATTCTTTATTACAACCCTATTAACCCTAGCTTGCTTCGCTCCCTGTGTAGTTACCTTGGTCCGACGAGTGGTTTACATCCTGGTTGCCGCAACTAGGATGGCTCCAAGAAGGTTTTCTTCTCTTTGTATTCTTTATTACAACCCTATTAACCCTAGCTTGCTTCGCTCCCTGTGTAGTTACCTTGGTCCGACGAGTGGTGAATCGAATGATACATCAACGGATGATGGCTATGTATCAGCCAGTAAAGGCTGAAGACTGGGGGCCATAAGGCTCTCAAATTGCTTTTTAGGGGGGAATTGTTAGACAATAAGGCCAGATATATGCTTAAGCCAAATAAGGCCAGATATATGCTTAAGCCAAATATATCCTCAGGCATTTGTCATTTTCCCCGCTTGTTTTTCCAGTTGCTACCCCCGTCCAAAATTACATGGACACAAGATATATATATAATGTATACCAAAAATGGGAATGAGTTAAACAAATGTGCCTGCCCATGGGAGAGGATGCAAAGAAAGGGGGGAGGCGAACAGGTGGTCCCTAATTTCTGCCAGACACAAATGTAAAGAATGCATAGGTTAGCAGAATTCGACACGCTAAGCTGTTTGTTCGTGGGTATAAAAGAACATGCTTCGGGCCTGTATAGTGTGCTCCTTTCTCAGGCGCGAGCCGAGAGGGACACCCGCTCAGCTGACCGAATAAAGAATCTGGTAACCGTCCCCCTGTCTCTCCGTGCCTCCTTGGGGTAATTGGAAAAGCTCCAGGGGGAACGAGCCTATTTGGCTAACACTAGCCTGCGCAGAGTTAGCTCATGTAAACGTCCCTGCACTGGGAATCTCACCTCCTAACTCAGTTGCAGACACCCTTTGCTTCCAGTTCTTCCTTTTTTGGGGGGGGGCAGGTTTCTTCCTTCTAACCGGTGTGGCAGGATCCTGTGTCCCAGCAAACCCTGCTCTAGTTTCCCAGCCACACCACTCACATCCTGCAGCCCTTTCTGGGCCCCTCTTTGCAAGGCTTAAGGCTTGTTCAAGCCCTTACAATTTTGGCTCCTGGGTAACTTTCCTCTGCATGGCTCATTTCCTACCTTGGCTGTGTAGAGACTGTTGTTCCCCAGCTCCGTGATACTTTGCACCTCCCTTGGTTGAACTATTCCGGTCTCCAAGTGCTGCTTCTCCTCTAGAACCAAGGGTATTGGCAATTCCAACTGCCACTTCCTCCCTGTGGGGTGGTGCCTGGTGCTTGGTACATTCAGCAGCTGTGAGTTTCTCCTGTATTTGAATAATCTCATCAGTCCTTCACTTACGCAGGTGCTGGAGCTTTATCTCCAACAGCTCGGCTCATTGGGAGCTAGAGCAGAATTTCTTCTGTCAAAAGCCCTGTTCCTTTTTTGGAGTCTTGACCTGTTTGCTCTCTGTAGCCTCAACCTGGTGGCTTCTCTCCCCCTCTGTGAGTAGCTCCTTCTGCCTGTCCTCTGGTCACTGGGTTCGCTCCTGTTGCTTGGCCAGTTTCAGTAAGAAAACCCGCACCGGGGCCTGCAAATTACAGAGCTGTTCAATAGCCCTGTCAGAGCCCTTGTCACACCCTTCTCTTGGGACCACCAGAAATGCTGAATCACATTTAGCTTCTGCCCCAGCTCCCCTGGCCCAGAGAGCCGGCTGTCCACTAGAACTGCTGGTTGGATCATTTTCCAAGGGAGTCCTTTCAGGTTCTTGGGGGAAGCTACTCAAATGCCCCCAGTTCCCAAGCTTTGAATCTGGTAGGGAGGCTAAGGTATCCCTGGTAAACGGAGGGACATCTGAAACCCATGGCTGGCCTCTCCCTCTGAAGCTTATACTCCAGGGCCTGCTTTCTTAGCAACCCATTTTACCCAGTACTAGAAACTCTCACTGCCCCATAACAGCAGCCCCTCTGCCCCAAATCCAAAGTTCTTGTAGAGCAGCATCTTTTTACGTGTCCCTTTTCCCTGCAGTCAAAACAAATTAACCTTGGGGGGGGGTCACTCTTTCCAGCCCAAAATGGGGTTCCTACAGTCCTGGGCCTGACCTCCCCATGGTACATGGGTACATTTATTTGTATTTAATAACCTGGGACTCCCCTGTTCCCCGAGTGTTCTGGGAAACCAGGCCAGTCTCCCCGTCCTTGCTCCTGGAAGCATCCCCATATCATGTGCCCGTCCTGCCCCCAATCAGTGCACAGCATTGGACCAGCCCTGTCTGCGGTGGGTTAGGGTGATGCTTTCCAGTCACTGGTCCTCCTCAGTGCGTTGCTGTGGGTGCCTGGGCACTTCCACCAATGGGAGCTGGAACAGCCATGGCTGTTGCTGGCCCTCCAGACACCAGCTTGGGAGAGTGACTGTCCCTCCGGCATGGAAGGTGTCTGTGTCGTGCTGCTCTGTCAGCCCTCCTGGGCGAGTCTCAGAGCTGGTGTGACAGACATCGGCTTGTGGGGTTTGTGCTACAGCATTAAACACAGCTGTGTAGATGTTGTGTCTGGGGCTGGAGCCTGGGTTTAAAGCCCCCACTAACTCTCTGGGCTTCAGAGCCCCAGCTCCAGCCTGAGCCAGAAGGTCTGTACGGCTCTTTTTAGCGCCATAGCAGGAGCCCCACAAACCTCAGTCTGTTCTCCCGGCTCTGAGACTCGCTGCTGTGGGCTGTGTAGATGAACCCAAAGTGTCTCCAGAGTCTGGGTGTGAAAGGTCCCAGCGTGTCTGACCCAGGGCCGGTTAATAAGAGTGAGAGGGGTGGCTGGCACGGTTGTTAGATGGAGACACCTGAGCCCTGAGGCTTTGAGACGGTCTTGGTGACCAATATCATCTCTGGGAGTCACTTAGATGCAGCGGCAGACGGTCTGTGCTGCTCACAGAGTCCAGGGGACAAATCGCTTTTAGCAAAGAGTTCAGGCTGGAGCTGAGACTCCATTTTCAGCCTGGCTTTTGGGGTGAGATCAGGAGCTGCGGGGGGTGGGGAATTTTCCTACCCAGGGCAAATTTAATGGCAGCTCTGGGGTGTTTCATAGCCGATGTCCTGAGCCCGTAACTCTGCATTGCTGGGGATGTTGACAGTCACTCACTGCAAGTCACTGGGGTTTGGGCTCCTAAGTTGCTCAGACAGGTTTGCAGTGGAGCTGGGTGAAATGTTTTGGACAAATAGTTTATTTGCTGCAATATGTCATTTTGGATCAACTGAAACTTTGCAAATCCATGTTGAGTTTGCTAAATAGTTTGAATGAACAGAAGAAGGTGCCACCGCTTCCCTTCTAGCCTTTAGCCCAGTGGCTGGGCCCTCAGCTGGGAGCTCCAGGTTCAATCCTCCCACTCCTTGATATGTGGGGCAGGAATTGGAATGGGAGTTCCCCCCGCAGGCTGAGAGGGCTGGAACTGCTGGGCTCTGGTTGTCTGACGTGGGGCTCCCTCAGTCTCTCCTGCTGAAGACACCCCCTGTCTAAACACTGCCATGGGCACTGGGCCAGAGCGTGGGAGTGAGAATTACTCTGCAGTCCAGTGGGTCGGGCTCCATCTGGGAACCCAGAGTCCAGCTCCCCTGCTCCAATGACCCCGTAATTATTGACCCATAACCCCAGTGAGGGGAGGGGTTACGGCCCCGGCACAGCAGTGTCTCAGGGATGTCGGTGCCCCCTAGTGCAGGCGCACTGCGTGGGTGTGAGCTGGGACTGGCCCCTGGTGCAGCTTCTCCCAATTGGAAGGGGCAGAAAGTGGGGAAATGCCCCCTCCCCTCCCCACTGCCCTGGCCTCATAAGTAATGGCCCCTGTTCCCCCCATTACTCAGCATCCCCTCATGCCCGCCCCCACACTGTCTTGCCCCCACCCAGGAGCCAAGCCCAGATCCACTTCCCATGGCCTGGGGGAGGGGCTGGGCCGGGCGAGGGAAGGGGCCGGCTGTGGCGTTTGCCTGGCTGGAAGGTGGGGCCGGGGGGCTGGCCGGCATGGAGACTTCCAGCTCCCCCCCTGGGGCAGGGCTGCCTGGCCAGTGTGTGTGGAGGCAGCACCAACCTGCTCTTAGTAACAAACTAACCACACACGGCCCCAAAACAACAGAGATGCCCCTTCAGCCCCACTGTCACCTGCCAATCTCATCGCCCTCCGGCCCCTAGCTCCTGCCCCTCCCTTCCCTTCCCTTCCCTCAACCTCTGTGCCCCCCTGGCCCCTGCTTTTATCCTCCATGGCTCCACTTTGCCCCACCTCCTTTCTGCTCCCATGGTCCCCTCTCCACCCACTTTGTGACATGCCCCTGCCCTCCACCTACCTCTGCCCCCCTGGAGCCCACCCCCCTTCTCACCCTGCCCTCGAAGGCCGGCACTTGCCCCCTCTTCCAAACACTCTTTGCACCTGGTGCCCACCCATCACTTCACTCCCCCACTCCCTGGCCTCTGCTCTCCCCTTTCCCCCTGCTCACGAATCCCAGCTCTCCCCTCACCCCCATTTCCTCTAGTGCCCACCCCAGCTTTCACCCTCCTCTGTTGTCCTGGCTCCTGCTCTTCTCACTCCCCTCAGCGCTCCTGGCACATGCCCCCTCCCCATCCTCTCTGCCCCTCTGGCACCCGCCCCTTCCCTCACCCCCCTGTGCCCAGCTCTCCTCTAGCCCCACTCTGACCCTCTGGCTCCTGCCCCTTCCCAACCCCCTCTCCTAACACCCTCTACCCACCTGCCCTGCCTCTCCCCTCACCCCTCTCTGCCCCCTGGTGCCCACCCCTCCCCCCTCAGCCCTCCTTGTGTCTGCCCCTCTGCTCACCCCCCTCAATCCCCCTGTCACCTGCCCCTCCCCTTTCCTCCCTTCCTCTCTGGTGCCCCCCCACACACCCTCTGCACCCATCACCATGACTCCATTCTCTGACTTTCTCTGATGCCTACCCCTGCTTTCACACCAGCCTGCTCCTGGTACCCACTGCTTCCCTCCCCCTTCCCTCCTTTTGCCTGCCCCGTCCTTTCCCCCTTCCGTCGCCCAGCACCTGCCCCTCCCCCTGCCCCTCTGGCACCCACCTCTTACCTTGCCCCCTGTACCCCCCAATGCCTCCTCTTGCCCCTTGTTGGCCACAGTGCCTGCCCCTTTCCATGCTGCACCACTGTCCCCCTGCCCCATAGCTGCCTGCCCATCTGCTTGTCCCCTCTACCCCCTGACTTTCACCCATCTCTTCATGCCCCTCTAGCCCCCCTGGCACCCACCCATTCCCTTACCCTCCCACCCCGTGATGACCACCCTTCCCTCAATCTTCATTTGCCCCAGTGCCTGCCCCATCTCATGCCACCCCACTGACCCCCAGTGCCCACCTCTCCCCCACTCTGTCCTGTCAGTGCCTGTCCCTGACACCATCCCTCCCCTCACCCTCTGGCACAAGCCCCTTCCCTTGCCCCCACCCCATCCCCTGGTGCCTGCCTCTTCCCCTGTACTCCCTCCCCCTGCCACCTTCCCCTTAGTTCTCCCCCCGCCCCTCCTGTCGCCCCCTCTGCCTCCCTGACACCTGCACCCCTCACCCCCCCTCTAGTGCCCTGGTACCAGCCCCTTTGTTCACTCCTCTGCCCCCCTGAGGCCCATCTCTACCCTCGCCCCCATCTGCCTCCATGGTGCCTGCCCCTTCCCTTGCCCCCTCAGCCTGCCTGGTGCAAACCCCTTCCCTTGACCCACTTTGGGGCCCCTGATGTCAGATCTTCCTTCCCCCCATCTCTGCCCCCCTGGTGCCCACCCCTCCCCACACCCTCTCCTCACCTCCGGGTCCCACCCCTCCCCTCATCCTCCCTCTGTCCCCTGGTGCCCACATCTCCACACCTCTGTGCCCCCCTGTGTGCACCTTTTCCCTTCCCCCACTCTGCCCCCCTGGTGCCCACCCCTCTCCTGTCTCCCCTCCTTACATCTGCCCCTCTGCTCAGCCCCTGCATCCCTCCTGATGACTAGCCCTTCCCCCACCCCACCAGCACCCACCCCTACCATCATGCCCCTCTCCTTCTTTATGGCAGCCCCTTCTCTCTGTCCTCTGTTTCCCCCTGGGGTCTGCCCCACACTTTTCCCCCCATGTCCCTCTGTCACCTGTCCTACCCCTCACCCCTCTTCGTCCCCTTGTCATCTGCACCTTCCCCTGCCCCCTCCTTTTCCCCTGGTGCCAGCGTCTCCTTCTGCCCCCGTCTGTCTTCCCACTACCTGCCCCACTCCTCTTCCCCACCCCACTGGAGCTCCCCCCATTCCCTCACACCCCTTTGCTCCTGGTGCCCACCTCTTCCCTTGCTTCTCTGTGCCCCTGGGGTCTGTCCCGTTCTTCTGCGCTGGCGCCCACCCCTCCCCTCACCCCCTGCAACCCCCTGGAACCTGCTCTTCCCTTCCCCCACCCCGTCCTCCTGGTGCCCACCGCTTCCCCTGCCCCCCCTTGCTCCACCCCTCACCCCCTGCAATCCCTTTGAATCTGCCCTCTTCACCCTCCCCCGCCCTCCTGGTGCCAGCTCCTCTTGCCCCCCATTGCCCTTGTGCCTGCCCCCCTCTGTCCCTCCCCCACTGCCCCATCACCTGCCCCACCCCTTTCCTCTCCCAGCATCAAGCTCTCCCCTCCCCTCCCCCACTGACACCCTCCCACCCCCTCCCCTGGCATCTGCCATTTCCTCACAGGCAGAGGGGCCCTGACTCCCCTCAGGCAACAACCCTCCCCCTCCCCCCGCACAGTGATTAACGGGGATGCAGGTTAATTTCCCTTTGATCCCAGTGACCAGCCCCTGCCCCCGGCCCTGACTCTGTGACTCTCCCCAGTGGACGTGACTTTGGATCCAGACACGGCAAATCCCAAACTCATCCTGTCTGAGGGCTTGGCTACACTTACAAATTTGCAGCGCTGCAGCAGGGTGTGAAAACACACCCTCTGCAGCACTGCAAATTGCGGCGCTACAAAGCGCCAGTGTAGTCAAAGCCCCAGCGCTGGGAGCCGCGCTCCCAGCGCTGTCCGTTATTCCCCACAGGGAAGTGGAGTACGGACAGCGCTGGGAGAGTTTTCTCCCAGCGCTGGTGCTTTGATTACACTTAGTGCTTCAAAGCGCTGCCACAGCGCTTTGAAATGCAAGTATAGCCAAAGCCTGAGGATCGGAAACATGTGAGATACAGAGACAAACGACAGGATCTGCCCAACAACCCTGAGAGATTTGATAACTATCTCATTGTCCTGGGTGCTGAGGGGCTCGGGGGCAGGAGGCGTTACTGGGAGGTGGAGGTGGGAGACAAGACAGGCTGGGACCTGGGGGTTTGTAGGGAATCTGTGAGCAGGAAGGAGTGGGTCACACTCACACCTGAGGATGGATTCTGGGTTGTGGGGCTGTGGAATGGGGAATACAAGGCCCGTACCTCCCCACTGACCCCCCTCCCCGAAAGCGTCAGGCCCAGGCGGGTGGGGATTTTCCTGGACTATGAGGTGGGCGAGGTCTCGTTTTACAATGTGACTGACAGGTCCCATCTCTTCACTTTCACTGGCACCTTCTCCAGGATGCTCCGCCCTTATTTCAGTCCCTGGTTCAACGCTGGGGGTACAAACGCGGCTCCCCTGATAATCTGCCCGGTCCCAGCTCAGGCAGGAGGGAATCTCTGTCCCTGACAGTGACCCTGCGGCACAGACTGGCCCCTCCCAGCCCTGCTGCTCTTCCCGCCCGCTGTGGTGGGGACCAGTTACTGCAGGGAACTGGATTTTTTTTTTTTTGTGCTGACCGGACGCTGCCAGTTTCCCTTTTCAGCTGGAGTAGAAACCCGGACACCTGGCAACCCCAGCCCAGGCTGGGTGAATGGGACCCACTTGCTGGAAGGAGCCAGAAAGCTCCCCCCTCACCCCTGCTCCCCCTGTGTTTGCTCCACCCCTGGCACAGGGTGATGCTGGTAAGAAAAACTGCCAGACAGCTGGTGGGTTTTGGTGCCCTCACCTTTCCCCGTCCCCTGCCCAGGGGTAGCAGATTGTGACGGACGGGGATCATTCACTCCTGCCAGAATTTTCTACCCCTGTGAAATCTCAATGCAAAATATGAAAAAAAGATTATTCTAAATTAGAAACTGTTGTTATTCTAAACAAAAACATTTTCATTTACATTTCAACAGTATTTCAGAAACAAGCATCTAAACATATTTTTAGAAATGGAATTATTTACATTTTTTTTATTTTTCCCTCAAATCTATATTGAGGTTTAACTTCTCTACAGAGCATCATTTGTGTTTCAACTGTTACTTCATGAAATCCAAAATATTTCTCTTATCAAAATAATTATTAAAAACTGTCAGACTGGGTTGTTCAGTTACAATGTACATGTGTCATAAACATCACAACTACACATGTGCAGCTGCTCTCTCGCTCTCTTTATTGTCTTGACTGGTTCTCTCTGGCAGGCAGGGCACGTACACCCACCTCCTGCACTACACCTTTGAAAATTAATAGGTGAAAAAATGATAGAATTAATTAAGCAATATATTTAAGTTAACTCACACAAGATTATAAAATAGTCTTTGAACTTCTGTCAGCATTAATTCATGTGATTTTTAACTTTCTAGCCACATATAATCGGTAATCAAGACATGACCCTTCCTTTCTTGTTCTCACATCAATTAACAAAACATGGTCCCGAACCTCAAATGCTCTCTTCCTGTAGATAGAAATCTCTTCTACAATATCCTCTTTTTGTTTATTTTTCTTTAGAAATATTATTTGCAGGCAATGTACTGTCAGTGTCCACTGTTGATTTCAATGTACTGCCAGGCTCTTCATGTTCTTGGTTCTAAGGATGCAACAAATGTATTTTTGTAAAACAAATAGAGAAGGGGTTGTTTTCCTTTACTGAATCATCACAAATTAACTTAATTGTATTAAAGATGCTGGCATTTAATGGCCCATAACATGAAATTTGGTGAAGCTTTATTGGGAAACCTTTCTTCTCAGCCATAAATCAATTGAAAGGGTGATATTTTTGTTGTCATGTGAGGTTTAGAATACAAAGAAAATAAAGTTGCTCCAGGAAATTCATCACAGTTCCTCTGGGTTCTCTGTCCACCACCTTCCTGGATGCTGTGTACAAATAGTGACTGATTGGTCTAATTCCTTGAAATTAGCAATTCATTTCCTGAAGAGCTAGCTGAGCAGAGTATGAGGGGAAGCACATTGCATGGCATTACTAGGACTACTTTTTGTTTTAAATGTGATGCCTTATGAACATTTTCAATGTAATAATTCAGTTTTGAAAATTTATTCATGCCCTAAACTTACCTTGATTATTTGAAAATAAATACCCTAAAGTTATCTTGTGATGGATTCATTTGTGTTTTTATCCAGTCTGCTGCTGTCTAGGTGGCATGGGCTGCTGAAGCCAGGGCCGGCTCTAGGCACCAGCAAACCAAGCACGTGCTTGGGGCGGCACATTTTCAGGGTCGGCTTTCCAGCCAGCCTTTTTCTTTTTTTTTCCCCTGCTTGGGGTGGCAAAAGCCTAGAGACAGCCCTGGCAGCAGCAGTATGTCCTGCACAGGGGGCACCCTGGGGCCGCTGTAGTTCGTGTCGGGGAGCAGCGCCCGCACCTTGTGGCTGAGCCAGGCAGGCTCCAAGCGCGAGACACTTGGGCTGGGGACCGCCCTGCGGGGTGCACAGAGCCGCCTGCAGGTGCCGCAGGGCAGCTGCTCCCCAGCACTGCAGCCAGGGCTGGGCGAAGCGGCCCGAGCCGCCCAGGGGCTGCGGCAGGGTGGCCAGGAGCAGCAGCAGCAGCGGGGACATAGAGGGGACTGGTACCCAGGGCACTGCCATGTGGGCCTGCGTCCCACTCTCTGGGGCTCCACTCCCTCTGGGGCTGCCCTGCCATGGCTCCTCAGCCCCCTGCCGGGGTGGTTCCCCCGGTTCTGCCCTCCCGCGTCCCGGCTAGTCCTAGAGGCGGGAGCCCTGGCTGGAGGGACTCTGAGCTGAGGCACGGCCCGGGAGCCCTGCTGCTTACCCTGACCCTGCCAGTGTCGGACCGGCTGGAGGCGAGGAGGGAGTGGGTGGAGTCAGCACTGGTGGTGGGGAGCCCAGGGCTGGGGTGGCAGCGGGTTCGGGGGGGGGAGAGCCCAGCGCTGGGACAGCAGGGGGCGCAGGTTGGGGAGGGCACTGGGGTGGGCGTTGAGAGCCCAGAGCTGGGGTGGGGGGCAGCCGTTCTCTTAGTCGGAGATGAAGTAGGATCGGGTTCTGATACTGAGCCCCTCTTACAACTTGAGGCAGTCTGGTCTGATCCATCTGCTCAGCAGTCACTGCTCCCCTCATAACAGCTCTCTGAAGCAGTCTCTCCAGCCTCTGTATATAGGCTGAAATTTTCTCACCTCTTTGCTGTCGGGAATCAAGGAATTTACAGTAACTGTCTTCAGGGCTCTCTACTCTCCCAAAGGTATTATCAAGGGCCTTTAGACAGTCCTGCACACTGACCCCAGGGTCAATTAGCTTCAGGGTGCGAATTACATCTAGTGCTGGGCCACTAAGGCTCTCTATTAGACATCTTTGCTTTTCTACATCGGGTACGGCCCACTCCCGCAGCATTTCACTGGTATGCTCCAACCAGGGTTCAAACTCCTCTTCCCCATCAAATAGCCTTAACTTACAAAAAGAGTTTGACATAGCATAGGCCAACACAATCTTTTCCAATATATGCCCCAGTGCTTTTGCCCAATCATAGGCTGCAGCTGCCGCCCCTGAGCTAGAGGCTGCGGGACTGGGGCCCATCAGACCCAACATATTAGCCATTATACAAACAGTAATTTCCTCAAAATATAAACACAATTATTTCCCAATACAGTGGAACACTCAACACATGCTTGCGAGGGGTACTGACCCAGGGATCCCGGACGAGCCCCCAAAAATGTAACCCTTCTGCCAGGCCGAAATGATAGCAGCAAGGGCCAGGGTCAATACATAGGGGTCCCTTCCCCACAACATAATGCAAAACCAGCTCGAGCCCCCACCCAGTGACCTGGGAAAATCTTACACACAACCCTTGGCGCCTCGAGGAGGCAATACTTCCCCTCTCGCAAGCACAGAGTCTTGGTATAGCAGAAAAGGTTTAATTACATGAGATAAACAACAAGCATTACATTGGGAAAATACCTTAGCTAGAGTTCATAGATCAAACCGTGAGCAAAGACCCACCCCAGCAAATTGGGCCGTGTCCTTCCCCCTGGGCCCTTGAGTCCAGCAACCCCCAAATCACCCATAATCCCCAAAGTCCCACAATCCAAAAGTCTCTGTCCCGGGTCAGTGCAGCCCCAGAGTTCGAGAGTCTATCTGCAGAGGTCCCCCTCCCCAGCCTGGGTAGAAAGGGGCACCTTACGTGGTTCAGGGCCAACTGCCCTGCCTCTTCGTGGGGTTCTTCTTCCACCAGTCATCCCCACAAACTGCTCAGCTCTGCTTGCTCTGTGGGCTGCTCCGCTCTGCCAGCTGCTCTGGCCCACCAGCTGTCCTGTGATCTGCTTGGCTCCACTCCACTCTGCCAGCTGCTCAGCTCCACAGTATTTCTGCAGGCTCCCCCACTCATTAGTACAGTACTCAGTGCTCTCAGCTCAGCCAGTCCAGCTCTTCAGTGATTTCAGCTCTCAGTGATTCCAGCTCACAGTAGGGGAGCCCCAGTGCCAATGAGTTCAGCTCAGTAACCTGTATCTACATTCTTAAGGGAATCAAAAATTAACTCTGACATTCCACAGTGGAGAGAGGCATAGGTGGAACCAGTGCTTCTGGCTCACACAAGGAGCCTATACCACCAAGTACAGATATCTGTCCCAGCCTTTCTCCCTTCAGTGGGTTTTGGAACCCATGTCCCTTGTCTAGCAAGTGCTAGTTAGTTGATAATGAAACCCTTTATCATAAGACAATTTTGTAGTTCCTCATTTACTTAATCAGGGTGACAATATTTTATTCCTCCTGCCCCAATAACAAAGAAATTGGGGATCCCACAGCTGTGAAAATAACCATCCCAGGCTGCTGTGCAGTATACTAAGTGGGGTGGGAGTGCCAATGCAAATAACTGAAATGCCAATATTTGAAACTTCTTTCTGCACTCCCCATAATTTACCACCAGATGTCAGGGTAGAGCTCATCCTGACTCTGCTTACATAAATATATACGCACTGTGGCAAATTGCTGGCACTATTATGATAGGTCTCATGCTTTCTCTTCTTTGTGGGGGGTTCAGGGCACTATTTCTTGCCTCTGAACTGGAATAATAATTGCCCTACTAGTGTCTTTGAGGAGGGGAGTGGCGAGGGAGGGACCTGGGCCCGCCCTCTCCTCCAGGTCCCAGCCAGGGGCCCTGAGGATAGTGGTGAACCACTTGAACTGGCAGTTCCTTCCCCTAGGCTACTTCCCTCTCCTTCCCTTCAGATTGTGGGGGACTTCCTGCCCTCCCTCTGCACAAGCCAGATGCCCCTTACCTAGGGTCTTGGAGAATAACATGACGGGGAAAGGAGTCGAAGAAAGCTGGCTGTATTTTAAAGAAACCTTATTGAGGTTGCAGGAACAAACCATCCCGATGTGTAGGAAGAAAAGTAAATATGGCAGGCGACCAGCTTGGCTTAACAGTGAAATCCTTGCTCGTCTTAAACACAAAAAAACAGCTTACAAGAAGTGGAAGATTGGACAAATAACCAGGGAGGAGTATAAAAGTATTGCTCAGGCATGCAGGAGTGAAATTAGGAAGGCCAAATCACACTTGGAGTTGCAGCTAGCCGGAGATGTTAGGAGTAACAAGAAGGGTTTCTTTAGGTATGTTAGCAACAGGAAGAAAGTCAAGGAAAGTGTGGGCCCCTTGCTGAATGAGGGAGGGAACCTAGTGACAGAGGATGTGGAGAAAGCTAGTGTACTCAATGCTTTTTTTGCCTCTGTCTTCACAGACAAGGTCAGACAAGGTCAGCTCCCAGACAGTTGCACTCTGCAGCACGGTATGGGGAGGAGGTAACCAGCTCTCTGTGGATAAAGAAGTAGTTCGGGGCTATTTAGGAAAGCTGGACGAGCACAAGTCCATGGGGCCGGATGCGCTGCATCCGAGGGTGCTAAAGGAGTTGGCCGATGAGATTGCAGAGCCATTGGCCATTATCTTTGAAAAATCATGGCGATCGGGGGAGGTCCCGGATGACTGGAAAAAGGCTAATGTAGTGCCCATCTTTAAAAAAGGGAAGAAGGAAGATCCAGGGAACTACAGGCCAGTCAGTCTCACCTCAGTCCCTGGAAAAATCATGGAACAGGTCCTCAAGGAATCAATTCTGAACCACTTAAAGGAGGGGAAAGTGATCAGGAACAGTCAGCATGGATTCACCAAGGGCAAGTCATGCCTGACTAACCTAATTGCCTTCTATGATGAGATAACCGGCTCTGTGGATGAGGGGAAAGCAGTGGATGTGCTATTTCTTGACTTTAGCAAAGCTTTTGATACAGTCTCCCACAGTATTCTTGCCAGCAAGTTAAAGAAGTATGGGCTGGATGAATGGACGGTAAGGTGGATAGAAAACTGGCTAGATGGTCGGGCTCAACGGGTAGTGATCAATGGTTCCATGTCTAGTTGGCAGCCGGTATCAAGTGGAGTGCCCCAAGGGTCGGTGCTGGGGCCGGTTTTATTCAATATCTTCATTAATGATCTGGAGGATGGTGTGGACTGCACCCTTAGCAAGTTTGCAGATGACACTAAACTGGGAGGAGTGGTTGATACGCTGGAGGGTTGGGATAGGATACAGAGGGACCTAGACAAATTAGAGGATTGGGCCAAAAGAAATATGATGAGGTTCAACAAGGACAAGTGCAGAGTCCTGCACTTAGGACGGAAGAATCCCATGCACTGCTACAGACTAGGGACCAAATGGCTGGGCAGCAGTTCTGCAGAAAAGGACCTAGGGGTTACGGTGGACGAAAAGCTGAATATGAGTCAACGGTGTGCCTTTGTTGCCAAGAAGGCTAATGGCATTTTGGGTTGTATAAGTAGGGGCATTTCCAGCAGATCGAGGGATGTGATCATTCCCCTCTACTCAGCACTGGTGAGGCCTCATTTGGAGTACTGTGTCCAGTTTTGGGCCCCACACTACAAGAAAGATGTGGATAAATTGGAGAGAGTCCAGCGGAGGGCAACAAAAATGATTAGGGGGCTGGAGCACATGACTTACGAGGAGAGGCTGAGGGAACTGGGATTGTTTAGTCTGCAGAAGAGAAGAATGAGGGGGGATTTGATAGCTGCTTTCAACTACCTGAAAGGGGGTTCCAAAGAGGATGGATCTAGTCTGTTCTCAGTGGTAGAAGATGACAGAACAAGGAGTAATGGTCTCAAGTTGCAGAGGGGGAGGTTTAGGTTGGACATTAGGAAAAACTTTTTCACTAGTAGGGTGGTGAAGAACTGGAATGGGTTACCTAGGGAGGTAGTGGAATCTCCTTCCTTAGAGGTTTTTAAGGTCAGGCTTGACAAAGCCCTGGCTGGGATGATTTAGTTGGGTTTGGTCCTGCTTTGAGTAGGGGGTTGGACTAGATGACCTCCTGAGGTCCCTTCCAACCCTGAGATTCTATGATTCTATGATTCACTGGCTGCTCCATACTGGCCAGGCCCAGAGCTCATATGCTGCCAGAGCTCCCAGCCTCTGACCCATCCTGGCCTGTTGTCCCAGCACTGACCCCTCCCCTGCAGGTGGGGATGCTGCTGCTCTCAATGGCTGAGCCCTGACCCCACCCCTCTGCTGCGCTCACAAGCTCAGCCCATGCTAGGGCCAATGTGGCACTGCTGGGGCTGCTCCTTCCCTTGGCACCTGGAATCTCTGTGTCTGGGGCAAATGCCCCAGGTGAGAGGGGAGGGATCTGCCCCGAGACACACACCCTGTGCTGCACCCAGAGGGCAGAGATTAACCTTTTCCTTCCACACATCCCACCAGTCCCTGACCAGTCAGTGCCACTTGGACTCCCCACACTCTGATCCTAGGGACCCGCATCCGGCAGCTCAGGAGTTGCTGGGTGAATGTGTGGGGGCAGAGTAACCAGGGCTCCCTGCAGTAACCAGGGTCCCCACGTGCAATGGGGAAGGCCCTGCGCTGTCACACAGCCCTTACGGGCTGGACTGTGAGTGTTATTGATCTTGCGCCCATGAGTGAGCCAGGCACTGGAGAACCAGATCAAGGGGCTGCCGGCTCCGAAGGGCTCCTGGTTTGAGTGTGGACAGGGCCCAGCAAGAGGAGCAGCAAATGCTGGGAAGACTGAGGGTCCCTGTGTGGGGCTGAGCCTGTCCTGTGTCTTTGTTTGGGTCTGAGAGTATTTTAGTGACCCTGCTGGCTCTGTGCTGGGCCCTGGCTAACCTCCAGTTAAGCATCATCCAGCAGGGCCCTCCATACCCCCAGAGCAGGGGTAGCCTGAGGTCAGGGAGAGCTGGATGCTGTGGGGAAGTGGGAACAGCCTGGGAGCTGGGCTGGAGGCACAACACCCTGTGCTGAGTGTTCACCCCACATTCTCAGTCAGTGATGCATACTCCACTGGGGTCAGACACTGTGGTGAGGGGCCCACGCAGACAGAATGGAGAGAGTGAGACTCTATCTGATTGGGGGAAGGGGCAGCAATTCTGTTAAATGGGTGCCAGTTTTGCAGAGTTTTCATGGGATGGTTCTGTCATGTCCCCCCTTACCTTGGCCTTCCCAGAGCTGGGCTTGGTTCTGTCTTCCTCGTGGAATCAGGAACCCCCAGCCCTTCTTCCCAGAGCTGGGTTCCTTATCTTAATCCCTGCAGGCTTCTGTTCTGCAGCAGCTGCTGCTGTCACTGTCACCTCTGGGAGCTCCTCTCTCTGTCCACCCCTTCCAGGCTCCTTGCTTTGTTAGCTCTCCTGGGAGCTCCTCTCAGCAACTTCCTGTCTCTAGGATCCCTTCAGTTGAGCCCTGATAACCCTTTATCAGACTCATTAGCTGTTTAGCTGCCAACCAGCCACCTAGGGCTTTAGTTATTCCTGGTGGATCTGGGTTGGCTGGTTCTCCCTTCAGGAGCCTGCCACATGTAGCCTAGTCCCTGACTCCTCTTATGGGGTGGACCCTTGTGATAGCCCTTTGCGCGCCCCCCCCCCAAAAAGCCTACCTGTACTCAAAGGTGGGCTTGACCCTGGCTCATGCTTGGTTATCTTCTGCAGCCAGGGGCTATTTCTGTCCTGCTGCCACAGAGAAATCTGCAAGACCCATGGTCATATTTTTGTCACTGAAGTATTAAGAGACCAGGAGTTCTCTTCCTCAGCTTTCTGCATAGCTCATGTGCTGGGCAAAATCCTCCAGTCTTCAGCATGGTGCAGTTCAGAACAATTTGTACTTACGTAAGTCAAGCCAGTGAAGTGCTGATGGTTTGGAGAAATAGTTTATTTGCTACAAAATTATATTTTTGGATCAACTGAAACAGTTTGGGAATCCATGTCGTTTGCTGAATAGTTTGAATGAACAGAAGGTGCCAGTGCTTCCGTTCTAGCCTTTAGCCCAGTGGCTGGGCCCTCAGCTGGGAGCCCCAGGTTCAATCTCCCGTGTGATGGGAGTCAGGAATAGAAATGTGGGTCTCCCCCACTCCGGTGAGGACTGGAACCACTGGGCTCGGAGTGTCTGACGTGGGGCTCCCTCAGGCCTGGTCTACACTAGGACTTTAATTCGAATTTAGCAGCGTTAATTCGAACTAACCGCTCAACCGTCCACACCAGGAAGCCATTTAATTCGAACTAGAGGGCTCTTTAGTTCGAATTTGGTACTCCACCCCGGCAGGTGGAGTAACGCTAAATTCGACATGGCTAGTTCGAATTAGGCTAGGTGTGGATGGAAATCGAACTTAGTAGCTCCGGGAGCTATCCCACAGTGCACCACTCTGTTGACGCTCTGGACAGCAGCCCGAGCTTGGATTCTCTGCCCAGCCACAGAGGAAATGACCCGCGAAAATTTGAATTCATTTTCCTGTCTGGGCGGTTTGAATCTGACGTTCTGGTTGCACATCGGGGCGAGCTCCGCAGCACCGGCAGCAATGCAGAGCTCTCCAGCAGAGGAGTTCATGTAATCTCTGAATAGAAAGAGGGACCCGGCATAGACTGACCGGGAACTCTTGGATCTGATCGGTGTGTGGGGCGAGGAGTCTGTGCTTTCGGAGCTGCGCTCCAACGAACGGAATGCAAAGACCTACGAGAAGGTCTCCAAAGCCATGATCCAGACAGAGGATACAGCCGGGATGCAACGCAGCGCCGCGTGAAAATCAAGGACCCCAGACAAGCCTACCAAAAAATCAAAGCGGCCGACGGACGCTACGGAGCCTGCCACCACTGCCCCACCAGTGACCATGGACTCTGATGATGGGACAGTGTCGACGGACAGTTCCTCGACGATGTTCACGGACGGGGAAGATGAGGAAGGGTTTGTGGAGGACGAGGCAGGCGATAGCGCTTACAACGCTGGTTTCCCCGACAGCCAGGATCTATTCATCACCGTCACGGAGATCTCCTACCAACCCTCCCCGGCCAGGAACCCGGATCCTGAATCAGGGGTAGGATCTGTCGGTAAGTGCTTTAACCATGTTAACTTTTATTCTTAATATAACAGGAATCTGAAGTGTGTGAAAAGGAGGTCTCTGTATATATGGTGATAGAACAGAAATCCTCCTGGGAGAACGCCACGAAGCTCTCCTGCCGTTAATCGATAAGCATCAGCAGGAGGTTCCTGGGGAGAGCTGCCTTATTGGGTGCTCCGTGGTAGCACACTTTTCCGCGCGAGGCTTTCACGCGGTATTCAGGGAGCACTGCCTCCCAGAGCACGGCTGCATAGGTCCGTGGTTCGTGCTAGATTTCACGCAGCATGCGCTCTCTATCTCCTTCAGTGCCCGTCCTCACGGTGATCTCGCTCGGAGACTCCTGCATCTAAGTAGGGGAAGAAATGTTACGTTACGCCTGGTCCAAAGTATTTTTAATAAATAAACGGACAGACGGCATAGCACAGACTCAGCACGCAGCTGCGTGACGAGCGTAACGGAAAGCCAAAGAATCAAATGGACGCTCATGGAGGGAGGGGGGAACGAGGACGCAAGGTATCCCACAGTTCCTGCTGTCTCCGAAAAGCATTTGCATTCTTGGCTGATCTCCAAATGCTTCTAGGGTCAAACACAGTGTCCGCGGTGGGTCGGGGCATAGCTCGGCAATTTACGCAGCCCCCCGACCCCCAGAAGTTAAAGGGAAAACAATCCTCTGTTGACTCTTTTACATGTCACCGTATCTGTACTGAATGCTGCAGATAGACGCGATGGTGCAGCACTCAACACCAACATCCTTGCTCCCCCCACGCTATGGATGGCTGATGGTACAATAAGATGGAAATCCATCCTCATCATCAGCCTATTGGCACATGGGGCAGTGCAAAAGGACTGGTAACCATAACGACCGTACCAACTTGCTTGGAACAGGTCGGTCAAGGCCGCCTGTTGCTAATTTTTCATGGTAGATGGTGCACTATGGCTGGTAACCGTCCTCATCATTGCAACAGGGGGCTGAGCTCCATCAGCCCCCACCCTTCATTGTAAAGAAAAGATTCAATTGCCCCTGGACTAGCAGAGGGATGAGTGGCTCCCTCCTCCACACCCCTTAATGTCATCTCTGGACTATCATTGCAGCTGGAGGCTTCCTTCCACTCATTTCTCACAAACGACTACCTGTGTCTTATTCATGCATTCTATATTACTTCATCACACAAGTGGGGGGACAATGGTATTGGAACCCAGGAAGGCTGGGGGAAGAACGGAATGAACAGCTGGGGTTGTTTCAGGAGCACACCCTGTGAATAGCGTTCAGCTCAAAATTTATGCAGGATTGGACAGAGAGCAGCTGTGGTCTCTGGTTGTATGATACAGTGGTTCTCTAGTACACTTGCCCATAATCTAGGCAGGACTGATTCTATTTTTAGATACCCAAAAAGGAGGGATTGACTCGG
The DNA here is from genome assembly GCF_020497125.1 of Mauremys mutica. Classification (NCBI taxonomy): domain Eukaryota; kingdom Metazoa; phylum Chordata; order Testudines; family Geoemydidae; genus Mauremys; species Mauremys mutica. Next base: position 40,372,610 of record NC_059083.1, read on the forward strand.
GGAGTCATTCCCAAATTTTGCTTTTGCGCCCCTGGCTGATCGACCAGGGGCACTTATGACAGCACCAAATGGCGCAGTGCAAAAGGACAGGTAACCATGACCATCTTATTACCGTCTTCTTACCAGTTCATGGTATGGTAGACGGTGCAGTATGCCTGGTAACCATCGCTGCTGTCATGCAAAAGCATAAGCATGCTGCTGTGTAGCGCTGCTGGTCCGCCTCTGTCAGCGGCATCCAGTACACATACGGTGACATATACAAAAGGCAAAATAGGGTCCATTGTTGCCACGCTATGGCATGTGCCAGGGCATTTCATGGAAAACGTGCTCGAAATGATTGTCTGCCATTGCTTTCCCGGAGGAAGGAATGACTGGCGACATGTACCCAGAATCCACCGCGCAAATGATTTGTGCAACAGCAGGCACAGGGGTCTCAACAAAAAATTCACAGAGACAGCCTAGACTCAGTTAATTGTTCGCAAAAAAGTATCATTGCAAGGAATTAACTAACTGTTTCCCATCTCACAGCTTCCACTGTCTCCAGACCTGCCACAGCATCCACCTCGCAGAGGCTGGCGAAGATTAGGCGGCGAAAGAAAAAGACAAGGGACACGATTTTCGATGAATGTGTGGGCTGCTACCTAGCCGAGGCGGACCAGCAGAGGCAGTGGAGGGAGAAAGTCTCTCTGTACCAGCGCTCACACAGCGAATGGGAGGAGAGGTGGCGTGAGGAACACAAGCAGGCGACTCAAGCAATGCTTGTACTACTGAGGGAGCAAACGGACACGCTCCGGCGACTTGTGTATGTTCTGCAGGACCGCTGCAGGACAGAGCCCCCGGCAGTATCTCTGCAACTGCCCTCCCCCGCCACAAAGTCACATTCCCCCCTCACCTCAAATAACCAGGAGGATGCCCGCCCTGGGCCGTGAATACTGTCACTGCACCCCAGCAGAGTGCTCAAGTAACCAAAAGCTCTCCTACCCTACATTTGCATAAGTCCTTCCCTTCCGGACTCAAACAAGTCCCAATCCCAGTCCCATCCCATAACTGTGTACTTAAGTAATAAAAATACTTTGCTGTTAAGTACTGTTTCCGTCATGTTTCTTCACTGAAGACTGTGTTTGAATGGGGTGCGTGGGGAAGTGCGTTGCTAATTGCATAGGACAGGCACCTTTCGCAGGGTACAGACACGGGGGCCGGATCAGCAGCGGGTAACACACACAGTGCAGTCAGCAGGCACCGTGGTCGGTATGGGAGGTGGTTTCCAGGTTCTGTGTGGGCGGTGGGGATGTGACTTTTTAGCGGGGGAGGGCAGGTACAGATCTTATACAGCGGTCCTTGTCGTGGACCGCTGAGTCACGCAGCAGAGGAATCTGTATCCGTCCTCCTCCGCCACAAGGCCACATAGCCCCCCGCACACAGAATCCCAAAAAGGAGGGATGGCAGGCTCCGTTGAAACAAGCAGTCCGGCAATGCGGACCGCTGTAGGAGCAGGAGCCTGTCATTCCTTGAGTTTAGAGGCGGTCTTTACATCAGCGCACACCCTACCCACCGCAGTCTGCGTTCCAGTTTCGACCCTTTAACGAAAAGTCATGAATAAAGAAACCTCTCCTCAGTAACAGTGTGACATGTATTTTATTTTTACACGTGTCTTGGAAGTGGAGGAAACGGGGAGAACGGGGTATTTAACCGAAGAGGAGAGTCAACAGTAACTGGGTAAAGAAACAGGGGCAGGTTCAGCTTCTCTGTAAAGAAACTGAACAGTCACAGGTCACGCTGCTCGCTGGTATTTAAAGAGTTCCTTGTCGCTGTCCCAGGCGCCTGTATAGGGCTTCATGAGCAAGTGCATTAGCGGGCAGGCTGGGTCACCGAGGATCACTATAGGCAAATGCACATCCACAACAGTTATTTCGTGGTACGGGAAGAAACTACCTTCCAGCAGGCGTCTGAGCAGCCCACAGTTCCTGAGAACACACGCATCAGGAACCTTGCCCGGCCATACGACATTCATGTTGGTAAAACGTCCCCTATGGTCCCCCAGTGCTTGCAGAACCATTGAAAAGTAGCCCAATTTCTCAGCAGCTGAATGTGGAAGAGGTGGACGATAAAGTGCGAGGAGGAGAAAACGGCGAGGATCGCAGCGGGCTCCATGCTTGCAGTGCTGTGGCGTCCACGCTGTCACTGACCAGAAAAGTGCACGAACAGATTGCCCGCAGGCGCTTTCAGGGAGGGAGGGAGTGAGGGCGTGATTGACGGTTCAATGACGACAGTTACCCAAAACCACCCTCGACACATTTTTTCCCCCAGCAGGCATTGGGGGCTCTACCCAGCATTCCAATGGGCAGCGGGGACTGCGGGAACTGTGGGATAGCTTCCCACAGTGCACCGCTTCGAAAGTCGACGCCGGCCCCGTTAATGTGGACTCAGAAGTTCGAATTAGTGTATTTAGTATGGATACACAAATTCGACTTCATAAGGTCGAATCCACAAATTCGAATTAAGTAGATTCGAAATAGTCCTGTAGTGTAGACAAGGCCTCAGTCTCTCCTGCTGAAGACACCCCCTATGTCTAAACACTGCCATGGGCACTGGGCCAGAGCGTGGGAGTGAGAATGACTCTAGCCCAGTGGATCAGGCCCTACCTGGGAGCCCTCGAGTCCAGCTCCCCTGATCCAGTGAGGGGAGGGGTTATGGTCCTAGCACAGCAGTGTCTCAGGCCATGTGTGCTGGGGTTTCCTTTCACTGATATAGCTGCCCCGGTGCAAACAGCTAGTGGAGATGTGCTGCGCAGGTGTGAACTGGGACTGGTGCCTTGTGCATCTTCTCCTAGATGGAGGAGGCAGGAAGTGGGGAAATGCCCCCTCCTCTCCTCTCTGCCCCGGCCTTATTAGCAACCACCCCTGTTCCTCCCCCCCCTCCCCCCCTTCAACTCCAACCCTGCCACTGCTCTGCCCCCTTCCAGCCCAGACACCCTGCCCATGCCCTGAGCCAGGGGAGGGGCTGGGTGTGGGGTTTGCCTGGTTGTAAGGTGGTGCCCATGTGGCCGGCCACAAAGGAGAGTCCCAGCTGCTCCCTGTGGTGGCAGGGCTGCACCGTGTGTGTGTGTGTGTGTGTGTGTGTGTGTACAGCACCAACCTTCTCTTAGCAACAAACCAGACACACACGGGCCCCAAAGCAATAGATTCTCTGGGGCCTGGCCCTCCTTACCCTTCCCTCACCCCTCTGTCCCCCGGGACCTGCCCCTTCCTTACCATTTCCTCAAGCTCTGTGCCCACCTGGCTCCTGCCTCCATCTTCATCCCTCACCCCACCCCTTGTCACCCTCTTTCTGCTTCCCTGGGCCCCTCTGCCCCCACTTTGCCTCCTTGGCTCATGCCCCTGCCCTCCACCCACACCTGCCCTGCTGAAACCCCTCCTTTGCCCCCTCTGGCACCTGCCCCTCTCCCCCAAGCACCCTCTGCACCCTGGAGCCCACCTATCACTTCACCCCCCCACCACCTATCATCCACCTCTTCCCCCTTCCCTCTGCTGCCGTGTCTCCCACCCTTCTCACCCCCTTCAGCCCTCCTGGCATGCACCCCTTCCCTTGCCCCTCCCCATCCCCTCTCCTAACACCTGCCTCTCCCCTTGCCCCTGGTGCCTGTCCTTTCTTTGCCCCCTCTGCCTGCTTGGTGAAAACTCCATCCTCAATCTCTGCCCCACTGGTGCCCCACTGCCCTTCACCACACCCCATGCTGTGCTCCCCTGGTGCCTGCCCCTCTCCTGTCTCCCTTCCTTGCATCTGCCCCTCTGCTCAACTGCCCCTATCCCTCTTGGGGTGCAAGGGAAAGGGTAGTTACCTTGTCCCTCTGGCACCTGCCCTACTTCTCACTCCTTTCTCCCCTTGTCACCTGCACCTTCTCCAGCCCCTCATTTTACCCTAGTGCCAGCCCCTCTTTCTACCCCCCCTGCCTCCCTAGCACCTGCCCTTCTGTTCACGCCTTGTGTCCCCTGGTGCAAGCCTCTTCCCTCTCCCCCTCTGTGCCCCAGTGCTCACTCCCTCTCCTGATCCCTCTTTAGCCCTGGTGCCCACCCCTCATCTGTTTCCCCTGGCACCAGCCCTGCCCCTCCCTCATGCTCTTCAGCCCTGATGCCTGCCCCTCCTTTTCCCCCCTTAGCCTCCTCCCCCTCCCCCTCAGTGACCGTCCCTCTCATCACCCCATTCTGCCCCCCGGCACAAGCTCCTCTCCTCACCCCTCCGCAGCCTCCTGGCACCTGCCCTTCTTCTTGCCCTCTGCCCACTGGTGACTGTCCCTGCACTAGCCAGCCCCTCTGTCCCCAGACTCCTGCCTCACTCCGTCCCCCTGGTGCCTGTGCATTCACTCTGCACCCACCCACCCCAGTCCTGGCACCTGCCCTAGTGCTCATCACTTCCACCTCCTGGCACTTGTCCCTCCCCTTGGTTCCCCCTGCCTCATTGGAGCTCCCACATTCCCTCACATCCCTTTGCCCCCTGGTGCCCACCACTTCCCTTGCTTCCCTGGGGTCTGTCCCCTTCTCCACTGGTGCTCACCCTCTGCAGCTCTCTGGAATCTGCCCCTCCCTTCACGCACCCCTGGCCTGTCCTCTGGGTGACTGCTCCTCCCCTTTCCTCTCCCAGCATCAACCTGTCCCCCTCCTCCTGCCCTATCCCCCTCATTGTCTCCTCACAGGCAGAAGGACCCTGACTCCCCTCAGGCAACAATCCCCTCCCAGCCCCTCTGCACAGGGATTAATGGGACGCAGGTTAATTTCCCTTTGACCCCAGTGACCTGCTCTGGCACTGACTCTGTGACTCTCTCCCCAGTGGACGTGACTCTGGATCCAGATACAGCTCAGCCTGAACTCATCCTGTCTGAGGATCGGAAACATGTGAGGCTCGGAGACACATGTCAGGAGCTGCCTGACAACCCTGAGAGATTTGATACTGAGCTCAATGTCCTAGGTGCTCAGGGGTTCATGGGTGGGAGGCATTACTGGGAAGTGGAGGTAGGAGACAAAATAGCGTGGGAAGTGGGGGTTTGTAGGGAATCTGTGGGCTGGAAGGGGTGTGGTACGCCCTCACCTGCGGAGGGATACTGGGTGTGGCTGAAGGGTGGGGAATACATGGTCAACACCTCCCTCTGGATTCCCCTCCCTGTGAGCATCAGGCCCAGCCGGGTGGGGATTTTCCTGGACTATGAGGTGGGCGAGGTCTCATTTTACAGTGTGACTGACAGGTCCCATCTCTTCACTTTCACTGACACCTTCTCCGGGACACTCCAGCCTTCTTTCAAGTCTGGTTACAATGATGGGGGTACAAACGCGGCTCCCCTGATAATCTGCCCGGTCCCAGCTCAGGCCAGAGGGTATCTCTGTCCCTGACAGTTACCCTACAGCACAGACTGGCCCCTCCCAGCCCTGCTGCTCTTCCTGCCCCCAGTGGTGCAGGCCAGTTACTGCAGGTAACAAAATTACTACTAAATTGTAAGACTGGGTTGTTCAGTTACAATGTACGTGTGTCATAAACTACACAGCTGTGTGCATGCGCTCTCTCTTCATTGTCTTGACTGGTTCTCTCTGGAAGGCTGGGACCATACACCCACTTCCACACTACGCCTTTGGAAAATTAATAGGTGAAAAGATATAATTAAGCAATATATTTAAGTTAACTCACAGATTTTAAAATAGTCTTTGAACTTCTGTCAGCATTAATTCATGTGATTTTTTTAAACTTTTTAACTGCATATAATCAGTAATCAAGATATGACCCTTGTTCTCACATCAGTTAACAAAACACAGCATTTGAGGTTCGGGACTATCTTCCTCTATGTAGAAATCTCTTCTACACTATCCTTTTCTAATTTGCAGCCAAAGAAAAACAAACAATATTTCTAATGTACTGGTAGTGTCCGCTGTTGATTTCAATGTACTGTGCCAGGGTTTTCATGTTCTTGGTTATAAGGACACAACAAATGTAGTTCTCTAAAGAAATAGAGACGGGGTTCTATTCCTTTATTGAATAATCACAAATTAACTTACTTGTATGAAAGATGTTAGCACTTAAAGACACAATATAAAATTTGGTGCTTTATCAGGAAACCTTTCTTCTCAGCCATAAATCAGCTGAAAGGTGATATTTTTGTTCTCGTGATGTTTAGAGCACAAAGAAAATAAAGTTGCTCCAGGAAATTCATCACAGTTCCTCGGGGTTCTCTGTCTACCACATTCTGGAATCCTCTAAAAATAGTTACTGATTAGTCTAATTCCTTCAAATTAGCAATTGAACCTAATATATTGATGAGCTAGCTGAGCAGAGAATGAGGGGGAGGCACATTGCATGGCATTGCCAGGACGACTTTTTGTTTTAAATATGATGCATTATGAACATTTTCAATGTAATAATTCAATTTTGAAGATTTATTGCCAATATGCCATTCATGGTAGAGTACCCTAAACTTTGATTATTTGAAAATACAGTAACTCCTCGCTTAATGTAGTTTATTCCTGAAAAATGTGACTTAAGCGAAACAATGTTAGGCAAATCCAATTTCCCCATAAGAATTAATGTAAAGGGGAGGGTGGGGTTAGGTTCCAGGGAAATTTTTTTCATCAGACAAGTCAGTCTCTCTCTCTCTCTCTATTTATATATATATATATATATATATATATATATATATATATATATATACACTCTCTCACACACACTGTTTTAAACAAGCAATATTGGTACACAGCAATGATGATTGTGAAGCTTGGTTGAGGTGGTGAAGTCGGGGGTGGGATATTTCCCTGGGGATTCCTTATTGCTAAATGATGAACTAGCAATTGGCTGAGTCCTCAAGGGTTAACTCATTGTTGTTAATGTAGCCTCACACTCTACAAGGCAGCAGGAATGGAGGGAGGGGAGACAGCATGGCAGACGGAGCCACATCCTGTGTGTGAGCGAGAGATGCACGTTGCTCATTTAGGTATACTGACCCCACTCTAAGTACACTGCCTTAAGTTGATCAGCAAGCTGAGACAGCAGCTGCTGCCTGGAAGGTCCCTCTGTCCTGAGTCCTGTTGTGTATCCCTCCTTCTCTATGGAAGATGGGGTAAGCAAGGGCCAGGGGGACGCCCTGACATTAGCCCTTCTCTTCTGTCTTCCCCCACCCTACCCCACCCCACACAGCAAGCAGGAGGCTCCGGGGAGGAACTCCAAGGCAGAGGGCAGGAGCAGCACATGGCAGTGTGGGGAGGGACAACTCAACTGCTGGCAATTGATAGCCTGCTGCGGGGCTGCTGCACAGGGAATTTAGGGGAGCTGCTAAGGGGCTGCCGGTCCACCCTGGTTACAGGCTCCCACCAGCTCACTGCAATGGGCTGCTTTTCCTGCAAGCAGTGGAGAAAGCAGGGGGCTGCCAAATGACATTATAAGGGAGCATAGCACAACTTTAAACGAGCATGTTCCCTAATTGATCAGCAATGAAACAACGTTAACCTGGACAACTTTAAGTAAGGAGTTACTGTAATACCCTAAAATTATATTGTGATGGATTCATTTGTGTTTTTATCGTCTGATGGTGTCTAGGTGGCCTGGACTGCTGAAGTTGTGTGTTTTTTGCTAGTTTTTAACACCGGGAAATGTTAATCTAAAAATAGGGTTTTTTTGCCTCCCCCCCCTCCCTAAAATTTCCTTCAGAAATATCTGTGGTCCTTTCCCTATTTGTCACTGAATTATATGTATTTACTGGGATTTCTTATCCAGTCTTGTGGTGTTACATGGGAAAATGTTGGCAAATAGTAAAAAAAAAAAAAAAGTTATATATTAACCTCTCTGACAAGACAAAAATGTGTTGTCACCAACAATTTATAGCATGAAGAGATTGCAGGCAATGTTCATTTTTAAATTTCTTAACTATGAATGGGCTCCCCCCTCAGTTCCTGCAACCCCTGGCTGGCAGATCTCTGTGTGAATTAAGCAGCTTACAGTCTGGCAGGGAACCTCTGTGATGGGTTCGGTCACAGAGACCACCTTGGGACTAGGAGTACTTGTGGCACCTTAGAGACTAACAAATGTATTGGAGTATAAGCTTTCGTGGGCTAAAGCCTTCTTCATCAGATGCATGGAGTGGAAAATACAGTAGGGAGGTAGATAGATATACACAGAGAACATGGGGGAAAAATGGGGTTTGCCATACCAACTCTAACAGACTATCACTACACATTTTTTTCCTCCTGCTGATAATAATCAGGATGGCCCATTTCAAACAGTTGACAAGAAGATGTGAGTAACAGTATGGGGAAAATTAACATGGGGAAATAGTTTTTAGTTTGTGTAATGACTCATCCACTCCCAATCTTTATTCAAGCCTAATTTAATGGTGTCTAGTTTGCAGATTAATTCTAGTTCTGCTGTTTCTTGTTGGAGTCTGTTTTTGAAGTTTTTTTGGTTGAATAATTGCAACTTTTAGTCCTGTAATTGAATGTCCAGGGAGGTTGAAGTGTTCTCCCTGGATACTCAATTACAGACTCAACCTTGGACCTTAACTGAAAACAGCTCAGCAGGATACCTGTCTCCAGCACTCCAGACACCCAGTTCATATAAAAAGTAGGATTTAAGTGCTTTTAAGTAATAACAGACAGAACAATGTAAGTCACAAAGCACAATAAAACAAAACATGCAAGGCTAAGCTTAATATACTAAGAAATCCGTTACAAATGTTAACTTTTCACCCAAGTTGTTACTTCAGGTAAAATCCTTCTCGGGTCAGATGCCTTTTCTCACCCGCCCCTCTGATTACAGTCCTCTTGTTTCCAGGTGCTTGCAGGTATCTGTGGGGTGGGGAGGCCATCTCTTAAGCCAGCTGAAGACTCATTGTTTGCTTCTCCAAGTTTATATAGAACGTCTCTACCATGGGAAACCTGTGGAATCCCACCCCCGTCTGGAAAAGTAGCAGCTTCAAGATGGATTTCAGTATTGGGTGACATGGTGACATGTCACTGTAAGACCACAGTCTCCATTCTTCCTGGGTTGGCCCACATTTACACAGGGAGGCTTGCAGGTAAACAGGGCCATTCACAGCTCTTTTTTTTTTCCTGAGCACCCTTTATGGCCTTCACTTAGGGTACGTCTTCACTACCCGCCGGATCGGCGGGTAGCAATCGATTTCTCGGAGTTCGATATATCGCGTCTCATCTAGACGCGATATATCGAACCCCGAACACGCTCCCGTCGACTCCGGAACTCCACCGGAGCGAGTGGCGGTAGCGGAGTCGATAGGGGAGCCGCGGACGTCGATCCCGTGCCGTGAGGACGGGTAAGTAATTCAAGCTAAGGTACTTCGACTTCAGCTACGCTATTCACGTAGCTGAAGTTGCGTACCTTAGATCGACGCCCCCCTCTAGTGTAGACCAGGCCTTAATCTGTCTACATCTGTAATACAAGTTTACACAGTTATTCTCCTAATTCCAAACATAGAAATAATACAGGCAAACAAATAGTATTAACACACTTAGTAGATTATAACCTTTCTAATGACATGTTACATGAGGCATTTAGCATAAAGCATATTCCAGTTAGGTCATATTCAGAAGCATATTTTCATTAAGCATATGGAGTGCAACGTCACAATCTCCACCTAGTTCGAAGTGGACTTTACCTATTTTCAAAAATCATCCATAGCTGTCAGTAAATACTGGTATCACTTCTGTGGTACCGGATACAGCCCGATTAAATCTGCTCCCAGCAATTCCCAGGGTTTAACAACCTATGCAAAAACAGAGGCTAGAGTTATCATATGGATCTTTTCTATGATATTTGTCTTATAATCCCATACTAAGCAAAGTAAATGTTATAACGTGGTTTCTATAATAGTTGATGTAGAATCTTAACTTTTGGTGTTTTTCTTAAGTAAATAAATAAAGGCCAAACTTCTGCAACTGAAAACTTGCATAAATATGCGGTGCTAGCACAACAGGCCATAGAAGTCGTTGCTGCCCTGTGTTATCCATTAGTTCACATGCACTTGTTAGAGCTGATTAGTGGCTTTATTGTGCAGCAGTAATAAATACAGAAAATGATTCAGATGTATTTAACATGGGGAAAGATGTAAAGTATTTGATTTAACAGGGAGCCATCCACTCGGGTCCACTTCATTGCAAGGGTTGTAAAGTTAAGTCCAATCCAAGCAGGATATTTGCCTTCCATGATATCCTGTATGAACTCCTGCGAAGCATATGGCAGAGGCACCAGGGTGACCAGAACCTTCTGTAACTCCCTGGGTTCTCTGCTGTCTTTCCAATGAAACCAGAGAACGTTTCCCAGAGGACTCAAAGGTCTCCTTAGAGATACAAGAGGGACCCAAACCAAGCAGGGGAAACACAAACTGCCTGACGGAACTAACACATGATAATTGAAAGGGACTCAAATGCCACAGCTCTGGACAGTTTCTTGTCCCTGAAGAAGTCACGCCTATTTTAATCTACAGTCTGTGCACTAAGAATTTCTGACTTACCCAGCAGGGCAGAAATAGAACCCAGGTCTCCTGATTTTTACTCCAGAGCCAGAACCATTAGACCATTCTGACTCCCATGGGGCATGGTTTTTTTTACACCCTCCATCATGACTTTGGTGTCTCTGCTTCTCCCCCCATATCCCTGGGCCAGCACCCTTTCCACACCACTATCTCCTGTGTTCCTGTCTCTGCATACTTATCCTCATAGATTTTAAGGTCAGAAGGGACCATTATGATCATCTAGTCTGACCTCCTGCACAATGCAGGGCACACAGTCTCACCCATCCACTCCTGTAGCAAACCCTTAGCCTATGTCTGAGTTAGTGTTCTTGGCCAAAGAGGCCATCACTGCCATTGCTATGCCCCTAGGCACACAGGTGGCTGACTCCCTGCATGCATTTTATTCATAGCTGCAGGATCATTGCATGGGGAGTGGAGAGGACATGCACAGACAAATAACTGCTCTGAAGTTGCCTGGTGGCTATCTCCTCGCTCCCCAGGAACAATGGGGGCTTCCTGCAGTCAGGGAAGTTTTTTGAGGTTCCCCAGCCACTGCTACTCCTTTGCTGTGCCTTCCAAGAAAGACCAGGTCTCTCTGCTGCTGAAGTTCTTACCCCCCACATTTCACATCACCATTTCATCCAGGTCCTGGATCCCTAGGTGTCATAACTATAAAGGGAAGGGTAACAGCCCTCCTGTGTACAATACTATAAAATCCCTCCTGGCCAGAGACACCAAAATCCTTTTATCTGTAAAGGGTTAAGAAGCTCAGGTAACCTGGCTGACACCTGACCCAAAGGACCAATAAGGGGACAAGATACTTTCAAATCTTGGTGGGGGGAAGGCTTTTGTTTGTGTTCTTTGTTTTGGGTTTTGCTCACTCTTGGGACTAAGAGGGACCAGACATCAATCCAGGCTCTCCAAATCTTTCTGAACTAGTCTCTCATATTTCAAACTTGTAAGTAACAGCCAGGCAAGGCGTGTTAGTTTGTTTTCTCAACTTGTAAATATTCCTTTTTGCTAAGAGGATTTACCTGTTTGCTGTAACTTTGAACCTAAGGCTAGAGTGGGTTCCTCTGGGCTATAAGAATCTGATTATCCTGTAAAGTTATTTTCCATCCTGATTTTACAGAAATGATTTTTACCTTTCTTTCTTTAATTCTCAGTGGTTTGAGAATTGGCCTGCTAAACCCAGGGTTGTGAGTTCAATCCCTGAAGGGGCCACTTAGGGATCTGGGGCAAAAATCAGTATTTGGTCCTGCTAGTGAAGGCAGGGGGCTGGACTCGATGACCTTTCAAGGTCCCTTCCAGTTCTAGGAGATCAGTATATCTCCAATTATATATTTATATATTTAATTAAAAGCCTTCTTTTAAAGAACCTGATTGATTTTTCCTTGTGTTAAGATCCAAGGTGATTGGATCTGGACTCACCAGGAATTGGTGGGGGAAAGGAGGGGGGATGGTTAAATTCTCCTTGTGTTAAGATCCAAGGGTTTGGATCGGTGTTCACCAGGAAATTGGTGAAGAAGTCTCTCAAGGCTACCCAGGGAAGGGAGTTAGTACTTCGGAGTGGTGGCAGCAAAACCAGATCTAAGCTTGTAATTCAGTTTAGGGGTTCACATACAGGTCCCCATATCTGTATTCTAAAGTTCAGAGTGGGGAAGGAACCTTGACATGGTGGCAGAGCAGTGAGATCATTTTAAACCAAAAGCAAGTAAGGTTTTTTTCTCCTTTTTAGCTGCTTAGAAAGCAGAGCTGAAGATAGATGCATATCTTATCTCTTTGCCCGAAGGAAGAAGTGTTAAGTTTTTTTAACAAGGGTCTTTGTTAAGAGAAGGTTTCAAGCTGTGAGCAAGCAGCTAGCAAAAGGAATTTACAAGTTGAATTGTTTTTTTTTCTTTCTTTCTAACTCTCCTGTATGGCTGAACACTGAATTCTGTGAAAGTCTTTGGCCATGGCTACACTTGCAGATGTGCAGCGCTGGGAGTTACAGCTGTGTTCGTACAGCTGTGTAGGGAAAGCGCTGGTGTGTGGCCACACTCACAGCTACCAGCGCTGCAGTGTGGCCATATTTGCAGCATTTGCAGCGCTGTTGAGAGTGGTGCATTATGGGCAGCTATCCCAGTGTTCAAGTGGCAGCAACGTGCTTTTCAAAAGACGGGGGTGGGGTGGAGTGTGACGGGGAGCGGGGGAGAGAGAGAGAGTGGATTTTTGGAGCTGACACTCTGTGTCAGCTTTCTGCCTTGCAAAGGCTGCCTTGCAAAATTTGACCATTTCCTCGACCCCTCATTCACTCTTAACTGCAAATAGCCTGCAGACCAGATAAGCAGCTGCTCCAACGGACTCCCTTTCTCCCCCTCCCCCCACCCCGCTGTTTCTCTCCTCAAGCAAACACTAGCTGTAGACATTCATCCCCCGCCTGCCTCATTCACAGTAAACAAGAGCTGTGTTTGTTTTTTAGATAAGCAGCTTCCGGAGCCCCGAGTTCACAACAAAACAAAGAAAGGCATCATAACAAAACAAAGATAGTAATTTAGTTAAAAGCATTCTGGGATATCTCCTAATACCCTGGAGGCCAATAGCAGCGCGGGTGTGTGGCCACACTTGACGAGCAGCGCTGCATCACCAGCGCTGCACTCGTTATACCCCAAGCAGACCAGGTGTACAGCCAGCACTGCAGGCAGGGAGTTGTAGTGCTGGGTGTGCCTTGCAGGTGTGGACAGTTACTAAGTTGCAGCGCTGAAAAGCCTCCACCAATGCTGCAACTCTCCAGTGTAATAATAATAGGAGATATACCAATCTCCTAGAACTGAAAGGGACCTTGAAAGGTCATTGAGTCCAGCCCCCTGCCTTCACTAGCAGGACCAATTTTTTTGGCCCAGATCCCTAAGTGGTCTCCTCAAGGATTGAACTCACAACCCTGGGTTTAGCAGGCTAATGCTCAAACCACTGAGCTATCCCTCCCCCTGTAGCCAAGCCCTCTGTTAACTAAGCAGCCCTGAGCTCAGTGCATCCCAGTTTCAGTGAACAGCAGAGTGGATGTGACCCGGCACAAGAAAGCAGGAAAATGGCTACCAGTGAAGCAGTTAACTAGAACTGGCTAAACTGGAAGCAACAGAGAAAGAAAACAAACATAAGAGACGGATAGAACTAAAACAATTAGAAATTAATGCAGAAAAAGCCAGGGAGGAGGCTGCCCACAAGAGAGCTATGGAGCAGAAAGAAAAAGAGAGGGAGGAGCGGGAAAGAGGAATCATGAACTGGAGTTGTTAAGGGCTAGGCAGGATATACCAGCCAACCCTATCAACCCCTCTCCAGGTACCACTTCCCATCCCAGAAAATTCCCCACCTACAAGGCAGGTGATGATACCGAGGCTGCCTTAGAAAATTTTGAAAGGGCCTGCCTTGGGTACAGCATCTCTGCAGACCAATACATGGTAGAGCTGAGGCCGCAGCTCAGTGGACCCTTAGCAGAGGTGGCAGCTGAAATGCCTAAAGAAAACTTGAACAGTTATGAACTTTTTAAAAACAAGGCCAGAATCAGAATGGGGCTAACACCTGAGCATTCCCGTCGGCAGTTCAGAGCCCTAAAGTGGAAACCAGATGTGGCATTTTCCCGACACACCTACCACACTGAAAAAAATTGGGATGCCTGGATATCAGGAGCAAGTGTTAAATCTCTGGAAGATCTGTCTTTCCTAATGAAAATGGAGCAGTTCTTAGAGGGTATTCCTGAGGAAATAGAAAGGTACATCCTAGATGGGAAGCCCAAAACTGTAACGGAGGCGGGGGAGATTGGAGCCAAATGGGTGCAGTTGGCAGAAAAGAAAAAAACTAGTAGCAGTTGGAGCGAATATCAGAGGGGGCAAATCGAAACCAAACCCTACCACCAGGGGCAATCCAAGCCCCCCCCCCTCCCAAGGGAAACTCCAGATGCCTTCTCACCCCACCACACCAGTCTCCACCAACCAACCTCACCCCAGGGATACCTTAGCAGGGCGATGTTTTAAATGTAATGAACTGGGACATATAAAGGCCCACTGCCCCGAGAACCCCAACCGATTACAGTTCATTACACCACAATCACACCAAAGCTCCGTAGGCCCAGATGCCTCTCAAATACCCTCGGAGCGAAGGGAAACCTTGAGGGTGGGCGGAAAGAAGGTTATCGCATGGAGGGACACTGGGGCACAAGTGTAGACTATCCACCAATCCCTAGTGGACCCCAAACTCATCAACCCAGAGGTTTCAGTAACAATTCAACCCTTCATGTCATACTCTGTAACCTTGCCTACAGCCAAGTTGCATGTCCAGTACAAGGACTGGTCTGGAATGTGGACTTTTGCAGTCTGTGACAATTATCCCATCCCCATGCTGCTGGGGGATGACTTGGCCAGCCATGTGAAGCTAGCCAAGAGGGTGGGAATGGTTACCCGCAGCCAGGCTAAGCAAGCTTTTACACCTATCCCTGCTCCTTAGCCTTCCACCAGGGCTCCCATCTGTGTTACCAGAGACCCAGACAGAGTTGGTGGAACCGGATCTTCTGCCCACGAGTGCTACAGCCGTAGTGGATCCAGTCCCAGAACCGGAACTGGTGAAGCAACCGGCACCAGAACCATTGCCAGCACTGAGTTCAGTGCTTGCAACTCCATCTACAATTCCAACGCCAGAGGGCACCAGCGAGCCTGAACTGGAAAAAACATCAGACAACCCTACCCAAGAGGCTCAGACAGACCCTGAAATACCACATAGTGCACCAGCAGAGAGCGGTTCACAGTCAATGGAAACAACCCCAGCACCTGCATCGCTTCCAGAGGGTCCAAGCCCATGTCCATAGTCCAAGGAGGAACTGATGTCTCCAGCATCAAGGGAACAGTTCCAGGCTGAGCAGGAAGCAGATGACAGCCTTCAGAAAGCTTGGGTGGCAGCATGGAGCACTCCACCGCCTCTCAGCTCTTCTAACCGATCCCGGTTTGTTGTAGAACAAGGACTTTTATATAAGGAGACTCTTTCTGATGGACACCAGGAAGACTGGCATCCTCAGAGACAGTTGGTAATTCCAACTAAGTACCGGGTAAAGCTCTTGAGCTTAGGCCATGATCATCCCAATGGCCATTCTGGGGTGAACAGAACCAAAGACCGTTTGGGGAAGTCCTTCCACTGGGAGGGAATGGGCAAGGATGTTGCTAATTATGTCCGGTCTTGTGAGGTGTGCCAACGAGTGGGAAAGCCCCAAGACCAGGTCAAAGCCCCTCTCCAGCCACTCGCCATAATTGAGGTCCCATTTCAGCGAGTAGCTGTGGATATTCTGGGTCCTTTCCCAGAGAAGACCCCCAGAGGAAAGCAGTACATACTGCCTTTCATGGATTTTGCTACTCGATGACCGGAAGCAGTAGCTCTAAGCAACACCAGGGCTAAAAGTGTCTGCCCAGGCATTAGCAGACATTTTTGCCAGGGTAGGTTGGCCCTCCAACATCCTTACAGATTCAGGAACTAATTTCCTGGCAGGGACCATGAAAAACCTGTGGGAAGCTCCTGGGGTGAATCACTTTGTTGCCACCCCTTACCACCATCAAACCAATGGCCTAGTGGAGAGGTTTAATGGAACTTTGGGGGCCATGATACGTAAATTCGTAAGTGAACACTCCAATGATTGGGACCTAGTGTTGTATCAGTTGCTTTTTGCCTATAGAGCTGTACCACATCCCAGTTTAGGGTTTTCACCATTTGAACTTGTGTATGGCTGCGACGTTAAGGGGCCATTACAGTTGGTGAAGAAGCAATGGGAGGGGTTTATGCCTTCTCCAGGAACTAACATACTAGACTTTGTAAGCAACCTACAAAGCACCCTCTGACCCTCTTTAGCCCTTGCTAAAGAAAACCTAAAGGATGCTCAGGAAGAGCAAAAGGCCTGGTATGATAAACCTTCCAGAGAACGGTCCTTCAAAGTATGAGACCAAGTTATGGTCTTAAAGGCGCTCCAGGCCCATAAAATGGAAGCGTCCTGGGAAGGACTATTCACAGTCCAGGAGCGACTAGGAGCTGTTGACTATCTCATAGCATCCCCCACCTCCAACATAAAGCCTAAGGTATACCATGTTAATTCTCTTAAACCCTTTTATTCCAGAGAATTGAAGGTTTTCCAGTTTATAGCCCAGGGAACAGATGACGCGGAGTGGCCTGAAGGTGTCTACTATGAAGGAAAAAGTGATGGTGGCGTGGAAGAGGTGAACCTCTCCACGACACTTGGATGTCTGCAGTGACAGCAGATCAGGGAGCTGTGGACTAGCTTTGCGCCAATGTTCTCAACCACCCCAGGATGGACTGAACGGGCATACCACTCCATTGACACAGGTAATGCTCACCCAATTAGAACCCCACCATACCGGGAGTCACCTCATGCCTAAACTGCTATAAAATGGGAGATCCAGGACATGCTACTGATGGGTATAATCTGCCCCTCTAAGAGTGCATGGGCATCTCCAGTGGTTCTAGTTCCCAAACCAGATGGGGAAATACGCTTTTGCGTGGACTACTGTAAGCTAAATGCTGTAACTCATCCCGACAACTATCCAATGCCACGCACTGATGAGCTATTGGAGAAATTGGGACATGCCCAGTTCATCTCTACCTTAGACTTAACCAAGGAGTACTGGCAAGTACCACTAGATGGACCCGCCAAGCAAAGGTTAGCCTTCATCACCCAGGCAGGGGTGTATGAATTTAATGTGCTCCCTTTCGGGTTGTGAAATGTACCCGCCACCTTCCAAAGACTTGTAGATGGTCTCCTAGCGGGACTGGGAGACTGCAGTTGCCTACCTCGATGATGTGGCCATTTTTTCTGATTCATGGGCAGAACACCTGTAGCACCTGGAAAAAGTCTTTGAGAACACCAAGCAGGCAGGACTAACTGTTAAGGCTAAAAAATGTCAAATAGGCCAAAACAGAGTGACTTACCTTGGACACCAGATGGGTCAGGGAACTATAAATCCCCTACAGGCCAAAGTGGATGCTATCCAAAAGTGGCCTATCCCAAAGTCAAAGAAACAGGTCCAATCCTTCTTAGGCTTGGCTGGATATTATAGGCGATTTGTACCACACTACAGCCAAATCGCTGCCCCACTGACAGACCTGACCAGAAAAACACAGCCAAATGCAGTTCAGTGAACTGATGAGTGTCAAAAGGCCTTTAACCAGCTTAAGGCGAAACTCATTATTAGCCAGGATGGGTAAGGAATGGTGTCCCTAGCCTCTGTTTGTCAGAGATGGAGATGGATGGCAGGAGAGAGATCACTTGATCATTGCCTGTTAGGTTCACTCCCTCTGGGGCACCTGGCATTGGCCACTGTCGGTAGACAGATACTGGGCTAGATGGACCTTTGGTCCGACCTGGTACGGCCATTCTTATGTTCTCATGTCTGAACCTGTGCTAAGGGCCCCAGACTTTGACAAACCATTCCTAGTAACCACAGATGCATCCAAGCGTGGGGTAGGAGCAGTTTTAATGCAGGAAGGACCAGATCAAGAATTCCATCTTTTTGTGTTTCTCAGGAAGAAACTGTTTGAGAGGGAAAGCCACTGGTACATCAGCGAAAGAGAATGCTATGCCATTGTGTACGCCCTGGAAAAGCTACACCCATACGTTTGGGGACAGCGTTTCCAACTACAAACCAACCATGCTGCACTAAAGTGGCTTCATACCACCAAAGGAAATAACAAAAAACTTCTTTGGTGGAGTTTAGCTCTCCAAGATTTTGATTTTGAAATACAGCACATTTCAGGAGCTTCTAACAAAGTGGCTGATACACTCTCCCATAAAAGTTTCCCAGAATCAACTGGTTAAAAATTGTTCTTGGAATGTGGGACATATTGTTAGTTTTTATATAATCAGTAGTATGTCTAGAGGTGCATGTGTCTTATTAACTCTGTTTTCTCCTAGAGCTCCAGGAAAAAAATCACAGCGAGTGTGGAACTGGCTATCCAACACTATCTGTGATTTGGGGGGCATGTCATAACTATAAAGGGAAGGGTAACAGCCCTCCTGTGTACAATACTATAAAATCCCTCCTGGCCAGAGACACCAAAATCCTTTTATCTGTAAAGGGTTAAGAAGGTCTGGTAACCTGGCTGACACCTGACCCAAAGGACCAGTAAGGGGACAAGATACTTTCAAATCTTGGTAGGGGGACTTTCAGTTAAAGCAGCTCCTAATGGAGGCGGCCCTTAGCCTGGACCCTCCGGCACCGCACCGACACCCAGCACCGAGCACTTCGGTACACAGGGCCCCGACGGCAACGGCAGGTACTGTGCTGCAGATGGACTCTAGCAGAGACCCGTGGCACTGGACCTCCCCGGCACCACAACAGGCACAGTCGATCCGGTGCCGATCTCTCTCACTCGCCCAGAAGCGGCACCGCAGGGCAGAGATGGCGGATCTGCCTCAGCAGTCCTTGGTACCCCTGAGGACAACCTCGGAGTAATGTCCAGGCATGAAGCGACTGAGGGTGCAAGCACCAACACCGTTGAGTCCGGCACCAAGGGGGGAGCCATTGAGTCCGGTGTGCACAGGCTCCCCGGCACGTACCGTGGTTGAGTGTCAGCTTCCGTCAACACCGGAAACTTTTGTAGCAGCATGCAGGGCCGGCTCTAACATTTCTGCTGCCCCAAGCAAAAAAAAAGAGCACCGCCCTGCCCCTCCCTGAGCGTCGTGCCGCCCAAGTCCCCGCCCCCCCGAGCGCCGCGTTGCGCTGTCCAAGTCCCCGCCCCCCCGAGCGTTGCATCGTGCCGCCCAAGTCCCCGCCCCCCTAGCGTCGCATCGTGCTGCCAAAGTCCCCGCCCCCCCGAGCGTCGCGTCGCGCCGCCCAAGTCCCCGCCCCCCGAGCGTCGCGCCACCCAAGTCCCCGCCCCCCGAGCGTCGCGGGCAACCGGACCACCCAGGCCTTGATCGACTCCGGATGTGGCCAGATGTTAATCCGTCAGGACTTGGGCCCTCTGGCCGACTCCCGCTTAGGGTCAGTCTGTTTGCAATGTATCCATGGGTATGTCCGGCCCTATCCCAGCGCCCGAGTTTCCCTGACAATCGCAGGCGTCACCCGGAGTTTGACATTCGGCCTAGCGCCCCGCCTAGCATATCCCGTTATCCTGGGTCGGGACTGGCCCGCCTTTGAGGAAGTTCTTCGAGCCACGCCGGCCCTGGAAGCGGACCACCAGGACCCCGAGGAAGTCACGGAGAATGAGGCGGAGACTACGGACGCGGTGGGGCTACAGCCAGAGCCCACCCTTGAACCCCGCCTCGACACCGATTTTTGCCGGGATCAGCGGACAGATCCTACACTCAGCCGCTGTTATGAGCAACACGCGGCGGTGGATGGGGCGGTCATTGATCCCCAGCGAGCTGCCCAATGGCCACACCGCCGGGACCGCCTTTACCGGATGGACCGGGACCCGCGCACCCGGGAGCCGCAGACACAGCTGCTGGTTCCCCAGTGTCACCGGCGAGCCGTAATGAAGTTAGCCCATGATGTGCCAGCCGCCGGGCACCTGGGGCAGGAGAAGACCCTCGCGCGGATCCTAGGATGGTTCTTCTGGCAGGGGATCTACCAAGACATAAAGACGTATTGCCGGTCCTGCCCGGAGTGTCAGCTAGCTGCTCCGCCCGGGGTGCCCAGGGCGCCCCTGGTCCCCATGCCCCTGATGGAGACACCCTTTGAAAGGGTCGCCATGGACCTCGTGGGCCCCCTACCGAAAAGTGCGGCTGGGTTTCAATATGTTCTGGTACTTGTGGACTACGCCTCCCGGTTTCCGGAGGCCATCCCATTGCAGAGCATTACCGCCCGGACCATTGCCGGGGAGTTGGTGAAGATCTTCACGTGAGTAGGGCTCCCCAGGGAGATTCTGACGGACCAAGGGACCAACTTCACCTCCCGGCTCCTAAGACAGGTGTGTACCCTCTTAGGGATAAAGCAGCTCCGCACGTCAGTCTACCACCCGCAGACAGACGGGATGGTGGAGCGCTTTAATCGGACCCTGAAGCGAAATTTCCCACCGGGGGAGCTCCGCCACTGGGATCAGTTCCTGCCAGCCCTGCTGTTAGCCATCCGGGAGGTCCCCCAGACATCAACGAAGTTTTCTCCGTTTGAGCTACTATACGGACGCCGGACGCAGGGCCTCCTGGATCTAATGCGGGAGACCTGGGAACAGTCGACCTCCCCAGCCCAGGGCCTCCTGAATTACGTCCTCCAGTTGCAGGGGTACTTGGCCCAGGCGGGGTCCCTGGCATGTGAGAATTTAAGAATGGCACAGGAGCGGCAGGAGCGGGCATACAACCGGGAGGCACAGGTCTGGGAGTTCATGCCGGGGGATCGAGTCCTACTCCTCCTACCTTCAAGCGAGTCCAAGCTGTTGGCCCGCTGGCAGGGACCGTACAAAGTAGTCCGGAGAGTGGGACCGGTCACCTACGAGGTTCGCCAACCGGATAGATGCAAGGGGACCCAACAGTATCACGTAAACCTGCTGAAACCGTGGTGTGACTGGGAGGGCATCTTAATTAACCCGTACCCGCCTGAGCCAGAACTGGGGCCCCGCATGCCCCAGACGGAGGACCCCCCGGCACCCATACTGGGCGAGTCGTTGACAGAAGACAGGCGCAAGCAGGCCAACTGTCTCCTGCGGGCCTTCCAGAAGACCTTTACAGCAGTCCCGGGCTACACCACTCTGGTCTGCCACTCAATTCAGACCGAGCCCGGGAAGGTGGTCCGAGAAACAACCCGGCCCCTGCCCTACCAGATGCGTGAGGACGTCGAGGAGGAGGTTCGAGCAATGCTGGCTTTGGGAGTCATTGAGCCATCCCAAAGCGAGTGGCGCAGCCCTGTGGTCCTGGTGCCCAAGCCAGATGGCACACGCCGCTTCTGTATCGATTTCCGGAGGGTGAATGCCATCTCGCGCTTCGACGCCTACCTGATGCCCTGCGTGGACGAGCTACTGGGCCGACTGGGAGAGGCACAGTTTATTACCACCCTCGACCTCAGTAAGGGGTATTGGCAAATTCCCCTCGACGAGGCCTCCAAGGATAAAACCGCCTTTGCCACCCCAACGGGGCTATACCAATTTACCCGAATGCCTTTCGGTCTCCACGGGGCCCCCGCGACCTTCCAGAGACTGATGGACCACTTGCTACAATCCCATCGTGACTATGCGGCCACTTACTTAGACGACGTCGTCATCTATAGCCACCGATGGGAAGATCATCTGCCCCGGGTCGCGGCGGTCCTAAGATCCCTGCGGCAGGCGGGTTTGACAGCCAACCCCAAGAAATGCCGCATTGCCTGGCAGGAGACTACCTACCTGGGTTATACGGTTGGGGGAGGTCAGGTAAAACCCCTTGTGGGGAAGGTACAAGCCCTAATGGACTATCCTACCCCGACAACTAAACGGCATGTTCGGCAGTTCCTGGGCCTTGAGTACTATCGAAGGTTCGTCCCGCAGTTCGCGTCCATAGCGGCGCCCCTAACTGGACTACTAACCAAGGACAGTCCCCGGCAGGTGCGGTGGACCCTGGAGTGCGAGACAGCCTTCCGGACCCTCCAGAGATGCCTCTGTCAGGAGCCGGTCCTGTACAGCCCGGATTTCCATCGAGGATTCATTCTGCAGACAGACGCCTCCGAGGTAGGGCTGGGGGCGGTCCTGTCCCAAGAGGTGAATGGTCAGGACCACCCTGTGCTATACCTCAGTCGGAAGCTGTTTCCTCGAGAAAAGAACTACTCTGTGGTAGAAAAGGAGGCGCTCGCCGTAAAATGGGCCTGCGAAGCCCTCCGCTTCTACCTCTTGGGGGCACCCTTCACCCTGGTCACGGACCATGCCCCACTCCGGCGGCTAATGCGCATGAAGGACAATAACGCCCGCATCATGCTCTGGTACTTGGCCTTGCAGCCCTATGCTTTTACCATCCAGCATCGGGCTGGCAAGGACCACACCAACGCAGACTTCCTGTCCCGTATTGGGGGGATGGAAGAGCCTGGCCCCGACAGGCGGGAGCCAGACTTAAGGGGGTGTGTGTGTAGTGAGTCAGTTTGGCTCCTCTCCTGCCCAGCAGAGGGAGCACCCTCTCAGACACCCAAGTGGGCGGAGCCACCACCACCTGTCCCCGCTCCCCGGAAGTCAGGGGGCGGGGCAGGAAGTAGAAAAGCCGGCCGCCAGAGCTCAGTCAGAGCCCAGCCGCCGCCGGGAGCAGACGTGCCGGCAGTAGCTCCTGACTGGGAACCCTCCAGAACCCGAGGCAGCTGTCCTGACTGGCCGGAGCTTCCCCGTGCCCGCTACGAAGAGGCGCCACCAGAGCTTCCCCGGGCGCGTTACTGGGAGGAGCCGCCGGAACTTCCCCGCACCCACTACGAAGAGGAGCCGCCGGAGCTTCCCCGTCCCTGCTGTTACCCGGAGGAGCCACCCGAGCACGCCTGGCCGGAATTCCCTGAGGAGCTGCCGGACCTGCCACCAAGCCCTGGTCCGGAGGAGCCTATGCTGATTGACTGGCCTGGAGCTGGTGCCACGGACGAGGTAGGCCCTGAGGGGGAAAGTGGAAGTAGCCCGGGGGTAGCCGACCCCTGTCAGGCTGCAGACGCAGAGGTCCCGATGTCAGTGTGTTGCGGTCAGGACCCCACTGACCAGCAGCGGTGACAGCCGCTGCTAGGGCCCCGGGCTGGGACACAGTGGAGTGGGTGGGCCTGTGTCCCTCCTGCCACTCCACTCACGGGTGGCAGTTTTCCCCTTCACCCAACACTCAGGTGTAAGGACCTGGGCCTATACACCTACTGTTTGTTTGCTGCTCAGCCCCTGCAACCAAGGGCCTGAGCTCCCTAAACTGTTTGCTTGCTGCTCAGCCCCTGCCCAAAGGGCCTGAGTTCCCTGAACTGGTTGCTGCTCAGCCCCTGCTCCAAAGGGCCTGAGCGTATTGTACTGTTTGCTGCTCAGCCCCCTGCAACAAAGGGCCTGAGCTCATTGTACTGTTTGCTGCTCAGCCCCTGCCACAAGGGGCCTGAGTTCCCTGAACTGGTTGCTGCTCAGCCCCTGCTCCAAAGGGCCTGAGCGTATTGTACTGTTTGCTGCTCAGCCCCCTGCAACAAAGGGCTTGAGCTCATTGTACTGTTTGCAGCTAACCCTGCCTGGGGAGACTCCCCCCCTCGCCGTGGCAGCTAACCCTGCCTGGGGAGCCCGCCCCCCCCTCGGCAGCTAACCCCAGCTGGGGAGCCCCCCCACCCCCGCAGCAATTAACCCTGTCTGGAGAGCCCGCCCCAGCTCTCCTCCTCTGAGCACGCCGGCGCCACTCTAATTCTCCTCCCCTCCCAGGCTTGCAATGCCAGTTGGAGGAGACTTAGAACAGGGGCTGCATGCACAGCGGAGGAGGCAGAGTGGAGGTGATCTGGGGCAGGGAGCATTCCCCTGTGCGCCCCCCAACTCCATTACTGTGGGCAGCCCTCCCCGCGCCCCCCCACCCCAGCTCACCTCCACTCCACCTCCTCGCCTGAACGGGCTTTTAGGCGCCTGCAACCACTAGGTGCCCTAGGCGGCCGCCTAGTTTGCCTAAATGGTTGCACCAGCCCTGCATATGGGGGGTCACATGGGGAGGTTATGTGGCCCCCTTTAGCTGGTGCCACCATTTGTGTCCTTCCCACGAGTCGACTAGTCACCCTCATGAAGCCTAAGGACAGGTAGGGAAGAAGCACTAGGAGACAGCATCTGTGATTCTCACCCTCCTTCCCAGGCTGTTCCGTAACATCTTCTTAATATCCTTGGGCAGCATTTCTAAGGCCTTGTCTACACTATAGAGTTTTGTTGACAAAAGGCAGCTTTTGGAGGAAAAAACAGTAGAGGCATAGACACTGCAATGGCACTTTTGGTAACAAAACTGCCCTGTTTGGGTGACAAAATAAAACCACCTCAACAAGAAACATAGGGAGTTTTTTGCACCGATGTTTTAGCAGCAGAGTGCCAGTGTAGACACCGCACTTGGTTTGCCACTGTAAATGGCCTCCAAGAGGTGTCCCACAATGCCCGTCCTGACTGCTCTGGTTAGCAATTAGAACTCTGCTGCCTTGCAGCTAGGTAAACAACCATCCACACCTCCCCCTTTAAAGCCCCACAAATTTTTGAAATTCCTTTTCCTGATTGCTCGATGTGGAGAGCTCACATCACATCTTTTCAGCTGGCCATGGCAGCAAACACTCTCCCGCTTATACAAATGAGGAGCTGTTGGATCTGCTGCATATATAAGGAGAGAAGGCTGTCCAGTCCCAGTTACACTCCAGCCGTAGAAATTTTGATACCCACTGGCAGATTTCTCATAGTTTGTGTGAAAGGGGGTACGATTAGGACACAGTGCAATGCAAAGTGAAGATAAAGGAACGGAGGTAGGTATACCATAAGGTGAGGGAGGCAAACCATCTGTCATCATAGAATCATAGAATCTCAGGGTTGGAAGGGACCTCAGGAGGTCATCTAGTCCAATCCCCTGCTCAAAGCAGGACCAAACCCAACTAAATCATCCCAGCCAGGGCTTTGTCAAGCCTGACCTTAAAAACCTCTAAGGAAGGAGATTCCACCACCTCCCTAGGTAACCCGTTCCAGTTCTTCACCACCCTACTAGTGAAAGTTTTTCATAATGTCCAACCTAAATCTCCCCCTCTGCAACTTGAGACCATTACTCCTTGTTCTGTCATCTTCTACTACTGAGAACAGTCTAGATCCATCCTCTTTGGAATCCCCTTTCAGGTAGTTGAAAGCAGCTATCAAATCCCCCCTCATTCTTCTCTTCTGCAGACTAAACAATCCCAGTTCCCTCAGCATCTCCTCATAAGTCATGTGCTCCAGCCCCCTAATCATTTTTGTTGCCCTCCGCTGGACTCTCTCCAATTTATCCACATCCTTCTTGTAGTGTGGGGCCCAAAACTGGACACAGTACTCCAAATGAGGCCTCACCAGTGCTGAATAGCGGGGAATGATCACATCCCTCGATCTGCTGGAAATGCCCCTACTTATACAACCCAAAATGCCATTAGCCTTCTTGGCAACAAGGGCACACTGTTGACTCATATTCAGCTTTTCGTCCACCGTAACCCCTAGGTCCTTTTCTGCAGAACTGCTGCCCAGCCATTCGGTCCCTAGTGTGTAGCAGTGAATGGGATTCTTCCATCCTAAGTGCAGGACTCTGCACTTGTCCTTGTTGAACCTCATCATATTTCTTTTGGCCCAATCCTCTAATTTGTCTAGGTCTCTCTGTATCCTATCGCTACCCTCCAGCGTATCAACCACTCCTCCCAGTTTAGTGTCATCTGCAAACTTGCTGAGGGTGCAGTCCACATCATCCTCCAGATCGTTAATGAAGATATTGAACAAAACCGGCCCCAGCACCGACCCTTGGGGCACTCTGCTTGATACCGGCTGCCAGCTAGACATGGAACCATTGATCACTACTCGTTGAGCCCGACCATCTAGCCAGTTTTCTATCCACCTTACCGTCCATTCATCCAGCCCATACTTCTTTAACTTGCTGGCAAGAATACTGTGGGAGACTGTATCAAAAGTTTTGCTAAAGTCCAGAAATAGCACATCCACTGCTTTCCCCTCATCCACAGAGCCGGTTATCTCATCATAGAAGTCAATTAGGTTAGTCAGGCATGATTTGCCCTTGGTGAATCCATGCTGACTGTTCCTGATCACTTTCCCCTCCTTTAAGTGGTTCAGAATTGATTCCTTGAGGACCTGTTCCATGATTTTTCCAGGGACTGAGGTGAGACTGACTGGCCTGTAGTTCCCTGGATCTTCCTTCTTCCCTTTTTTAAAGATGGGCACTACATTAGCTTTTTTCCAGTCATCCGGGACCTCCCCCGATCGCCATGAATTTTCAAAGATAATGGCCAATGGCTCTGCAATCTCATCGACCAACTCCTTTAGCACCCTCGGATGCAGTGCATCTGGCCCCATGGACTTGTGCTCGTCCAGCTTTTCTAAATAGTCCCGAACTACTTCTTTCTCCACAGAGAGCTGGTCACCTCCTCCCCATACCGTGCTGCAGAGTGCAGCTGTCTGGGAGCTGACCTTGTCTGTGAAGACAGAGGCAAAAAAAGCATTGAGTACACTAGCTTTCTCCACATCCTCTGTCACTAGGTTCCCTCCCTCATTCAGCAAGGGGCCCACACTTTCCTTGACTTTCTTCTTGTTGCTAACCTACCTAAAGAAACCCTTCTTGTTACGCCTAACATCTCCGGCTAGCTGCAACTCCAAGTGTGATTTGGCCTTCCTAATTTCACTCCTGCATGCCTGAGCAATACTTTTATACTCCTCCCTGGTTATTTGTCCAATCTTCCACTTCTTGTAAGCTGTTTTTTTGTGTTTAAGACGAGCAAGGATTTCACTGTTAAGCCAAGCTGGTCGCCTGCCATATTTACTTTTCTTCCTACACATCGGGATGGTTTGTTCCTGCAACCTCAATAAGGATTCTTTAAAATACAGCCAGCTTTCCTCGACTCCTTTCCCCATTATGTTATTCTCCCAGGGGACCTTGCTCATCAGTTCCCTGAATATAGGGAGAAGGGTAGCAACCTTTATGTATGCAGTAGCATAAAATCCCTCCTTGGCAGCTGTACTGGATTGCCTTAACTCTAAAGGGTTACGCAGCTCAAATAACCTAGTTGGCACCTGACCAGAAGGACCAATGAGGAAAGAAGATACTTTCAAATCGTGGCAGGGGGGAGGATTTGTTTGCTGTTCTGTATGTTGTTCCCTCTCTGGACAGAGGGAGAAGCCAAGCAGGTACAACATCTCCTGAAAATATACCTGGAATAATCCATCTAAAACCACAGAAACTGTGAGTAGGGTAGGTGGTGGAAATGGGGTAGGAATGCATTAGGTTATCTTTTGTTTTGTCTTTTGACTTTTCCTATGCTACAGAGGTAGTTTTATTCCTGTTTTTGTAACTGTGAAGCTGAGCCCAGAGGGGAATCCTCTGTGTTTAAGATCTTTTTATTACCCTGTAAAGTTACCTTCCATCCTGATTTTGCAGGTGTGTTTCTTTTATTTTTTTCTTTATAAATAAAGTTCTTCTTTTAAAAACCTGATTGATTTCAGTGTCCTGAAGACAAAGGGTCTGGTCTGTGCTCACATTGCTAAGGCAACTGGTTGGTATATTATTCTCAAGCCTCCCCAGGAAAGGGAGTGAAGGGGCTTGGGGGGATATTTTGGGGGAATAGGGATTCTAAGTGACCCTTCCCTGAATTTTTGTGTAAATCACTTGGTGGTGGCAGCAATAGCGTCCAAGGACAAGGAAAGGAATTTGTGCCTTCGGGAAGTTTTAAAACCCAGTAGCCGTTAATTTTTTTAACCTCTGATTATTATTTATTATAATTATTTATTTGTATTGCAGTTGCACCTAAGGACCCGAGTCATAGAGCAGGACTCCATTTTGCTGTTTGCTGCAAAAACATAAAACAAAAAGAAGGTCCCTGTGTGACAGATATGGCAATTTCTTTGGAAGATCTTATTTCATTAACTTTAAATAGCTTTGGAGACTATTTTATGATAAATATAGAGTTTGGTTATTATTATGAGATTGTATGTAATTTCTCTAGAGGGAAGATTTGGCCAATGTAAATCCTAAGAGGGAACTTTTGGAATAAAGAAAGTTAAGTAGCTTTCCTAGGAGATACAGGGAGTGTTGGGGAGTGAATGCAAATTCCCACCTTTGGACCCAACATTATGAAGCTACACTCTGAGGAGAGAACCACTGTCATGGTCCCAAGATCAAAGGCCCAAACTGTATAAAGGAGCAACTCACAGATCCATGGGTTTGCTTGTTCTGAACTGAAACTGTTATGAACTTGTGACCATAATAAGACCCCATGGTGGTGTTTGAAGGACTATTCAGGGTGATCTCTGGTAAAGCTTATTAGCATACATATACGTTCTTTTATTGTTTTTAATATGTTTTCTCTCTAATGCTTTCACCTGAAGAATAAATATGCTTGCTTAGAGACTGCTGTGTTGTAACATAACTGTGGGCAATGATGCTATTTATAGTCTCTGAGGAGAAGGCAAAGTAGGACTGCTGAGGTAGTCTGACTTGCTGGGGAACTCACAGTGTAGGCAGGGAACTGAACAGCCTGGAAAAACCCATCAGAAAAGAGAGAGAGACGCAGGTCCCTGCTGAAGAAGGGTGATGGCTGAGGAGGTGACTTGCTGGACCATAAGCAGGAAATACAGCCTCTCTGACACCCTGCTCCAAAGAACATACAACCTGCCCCATCTCTATCTCTCCCCTCCCCATAGCTGGGGTCATCTTCCCATTCCGTCTTATAGTTCATCACCACAGCAGGTTCTTCTTGTGTCAAGATTGAAATATATAGTCCTTAACACCTTCCCCTTCACCCCCCAGATTCCACCTTTCATCTCACGCTTGTGGTCCACTTCCAGATTCCCCTTCTTCATTCACACCACCTCACTCCTGGATTCCCCTCTCCTTGTAGTAAGTGCAGGCCCTGATAAAGGCCCGGTATGAGGCCTGAGGCCTGAACTAAAGTAATGGTCAAGACTTTGCTAACATAAAGCAAAGTTAAGGTGTGAGCCAGAGGCCGGCCAGGTTCACAGAAGCTGGCAAGGAAAAGGGCTGATGCTGTATAAACATATATTCACCTAGCATACCAAAGTATAAATACACTAGAATACACTATACTGAAACATTCCATAGATAATAAAAGGACAGGCCGACCCATCCCAATGACAGGGGCAAAAGGGTAAAATGATGGATAGAGTTGTTTTGATCGAACCAACATGTACAAGATAGAAGGCGGCACCTAAATACGTAGAAAGGTTGAACCTTGCTACGTAGAGGGGTGGCCCCTCAATACATCAGGTGTGATGTGTAACTTGTTTGTATTTGTGTATAAGAATGCATTCCTGGGGCAGTGTCTTTGTCCGGCCGAGGGGGCAGTGGAAAGTCCCGCCACTGACTGAGCCAGGTCCATTGCCAAGAGGCACTCTGTCGCAGTACGCCCGGTAGACTAAGTAATCTACGGGGACCCTTCAAGGGGGTCCAAGATCGCAATAAACCTAGCCGACGTGGCTTTGCATCTTACTGGACTCTGTTGATATTGGGGGTTTTCATCGGGTCTGCTTTGTCAGCTATCTGCACAGAGCTGGGGCAGCACACAGAGGGAACACACGCATGCAGCCGAGTGATATCAACATTGGAGAGAGCAGAGCACCACACCGGTAGCATCTGACAACACTTCTGACAATACTCCTCTCTAGCAATCTTCTCTTCTCTCCCAATCTTCTCATTCTCCAAGACTTTCCCTCCAGTCACACCTTCCTCCACCTTCCTACCAGTTTCCACTTCTTCAGTCACCTTTTCCTGCTTCTCAGATTTCAGCTCTTAATCCCCTGCATCTTCTCCACCATTACCCTTGGGTTCCCCTATGCCATTCATTCACCCTGCAGATTACTGGGATCCTCCATGATCACAAAGGATACGAACAAGGGGCTGGACATCCTTGCAGAGATAATGATTTATTTTTTCCTGATCTCTTCCCACTCTCCATGGACTGACAGCACAGAGCCCCAGGATCACGTGCTACCCTGTGTCTCAGGAACACAGTCTGAGTTGGGATCTTTTACCCCAAACCCAGAAAACAGGGAAGATTTTCTCCTCTTTGAAACAGGTAGCAATGAAAGTGGAGATTGGAGTCCTTTTAATAGTATCATAAAATGTCACATGCCTCCCTTCATAGTCCAGATAAATCCCAATCTTTCTCAGACTATCACCCAGGGGCAAGGAGTACTTAGAGTAGCCAAGAGCATGGTACTGACCCCTGTACTGTTCCACAGCCCAGACCCCACGTTGAGGGTAATATCTGACCCCTCCTTTCCTTGTAACAGACTCTGTGATCACCCCCACTGTCCACCAGGTTGCTCCATCCCCCAACTCCACCTGCCAGTAATGGCTCCCTGAGGTGAATCCCTCAGATCTCAGGACATAATAACCAGGGTAAAATCTCTGGGGATGGTCAGGCACATCCTGTCGTGCATCTCCCCACCACACACTCTTCCAATCCTCAGACACAATGAGTTTGATATTTGCTGTATCTGGATCCAGAGTCACATTTTCTAGGGAGAGAGAATCAGAGGGTTAGAGGCTGAGCTGAGCCCTGGGGAGGGTTTGATCTTGTTAATTCATCAGACTAGTGGCTAAAAGGCTAGGTGCACTAGGCCTCAAATGAAAACCTCCTAAACCTGTGCACTGGAGGGCTCTGAGGTTTTCCCAGGATGGCTAAGTCTCATGCAGGCAGGAAAAGCCTGAAGCTTGAAGGGGCCTTTGTTGTGGACCAAGATCTCTATTATTTCATCAGTGAGCATAACGGTTTCTACTAGTTCAACTGAAGTGTGACTTCAGCAAGGTTTAACCCAACCTATAATAGGGTTTTTCAAAATAAAAACAAACAAAAACCACCTTTGTCATGGCAGTGTGAAGCCTGAGGGTGAGAATCCTCCACAGAGCATTTTAGTTGAGGGGAGGAGGCAACATTTTCAGAGTTAAGGTTAAGTGTACAAGAAACCTAGACATTGGAATTGTCCACAAGTTTTGCCAGGTGATCTGTCACCACATTCTCTAGATCATCAATATATTCAACACTTCTGGTCCCTGCATGGATCCCATTGAAAATCTTCTTCTCCATGTTAAAAAATTGACCATTTCTTCCCAGTCTTTGAAGTGGTACAAGTGAAGGCAGAATTTTTCCCTCAGAAAATTACTTAGCAAAATTGTCCTTATGGCTGGGTTCAACTTTTAAACAAATATGAATGGTTTGAAACCCAAATTGGAACTAGGCAGTTATTTAAAACTAGACAATGTGGGATGAAGAAATGCACAGTTAAGGTGCAGCATACACCTCATCCCTATCTTTTCTCTCACCCTTCATCAATATAGTACATATTATGCATGTTAGATGATAGTAGCATTCACTTACCCTTATATTTGTTTTCTATTAAACTCATATTAATGCATTTTGCAAGGAGATTAGGCATATAATCAGCAAGGACATCTTCAGAGCCCCAGAATAGCAAATGTTCAGTCCTAAAAACAGCACATTTATTCATATCTCCAGATCAGTTGTTCACTCTTTATATTTTTTCAGTGCTTGTAATAGGAATACAATAAAAATGGAGAATGAGAACCACACGATGCCTTATGCCTCATCCTAAAAGGGGAAAAGAAAAAAATGAGTTCACATACTGTGTTCACTAACAGCCTGGGCAAACATACCCGTTGGTTTTTCACATTGTCTTTGATGCTGCAAGGCCGGACATGATGAGCATCTGGATGGATTTTGTATCCCAGACCCAGAGCCAGGGGTGGATTCTCTCCCCAGCAAAGGAAGCCGGTGGGAAAGAGAATATCAGGACCCCTTTATCGGCATCAAAAATACCACCTGCCCCACTTCATAGTCCAGAAAAACCCGGATCCTCTTGGGCATCTGGTTCAGGATCAATGGGGAGCGAGGGGAGGTGGCAGCTAGGTACTGATTCTCCCAAGCGCCCACAGCCCAGATCCCCTCCTCAGTTTTAAAGATGACCTCTCCTTTCCTCCTCACAGACTCTCTGGCGATCCCCACAGCCCAGGATCTCCCACCCCCCACCTCCACATCCCAGTAATGTCTCCCTGAGGTGAACCCCTCACAGCCCAGCACACAAAGTTCATATTCAAATCTCTTAGGATTGTCGAGCCGATTCAGCCGTGTGAATAACTCTTTGACACTTTTGCAATCCTCAGACAGTTGAAGAAGGGGATGAGCCGTGTCTGGATCCAGAGTCACATTCACTGGGGAAAGAGAAAATTGGAACATTAAGGTCAGAGCTCAGCCCTGAGGGAGAGTTTGATCATGTCAGTGACAGAATCTGCCCTAGCTGGAGAGTGACACGGAATCTGCTTCCTCCAGGATTTACCACTTCTGAATGGGGAGCAGCTCTGAGATCTCAGCACAGTGCAGGGGAGAGTCACTCCCCTGGCAGAGATGTGTCAGTGACAGAGTGAAGGGGACAGCTGGACCAGGTTTCACAATCAGAGTCTATCCCCTCCTGGCCCCACCTCTCCCCTGGAAGGGGACTAGTATCCCTGTGGGGGACACAGGAATCCTGGTATCCCTGGGGCGACACAGCAGATTAGATGAAGTGAAGAATATTGACACAGCTCCCCTGCCCCTGCATTGCCTTATTTCCAGCATGACTCCTTTTATGTCCCAGCTGCTTCCTCCTTTTGATGTGATATGGGCCTCCTCACTCTCCTCCCCTCTCCAAATGTCCTATCATCTTCAAAACTGCTTGTCATCCCATCTAGGGTGACCAGACAGCAAATGTGAAAAACCGGGACAGTGGGTGGGGGGTAATAGGAGCCTATATAAGAAAAAGACCCCAAAATTGGGACTGTCCCTATAAAAATTGGGACATCTGGTCACCCTACCCCCATCCTTCCCTTCCCTTCCTTCCCACCACCACCTTCACTCCCCCACCCATCTCTCCTCCACTGCTCGCTCTGGCTCATGTGCAGGCAGCAGGATCTTCCTTCCCTACATTTTATTTTCTCACTTACCCCGGCCCCTCTAGCTGTAATTCTAGTCTACACTTTTCCCATTCTCCATCATCATGGTATCTAGACATCAGACACAGAATTCAGTTTGCTCCTCATCTGCAGAACATGGCTCTGTCCTTCTCCCAGGCAGGGGGGCTGAAGAAGAGTAAGGAGGAGACATGAGCAGGAGCAGGAAGGTGATTGATGGGAAGACAGGGCAGGCCCTGGAGGTTTTTCGCCTTCCTCTGCAGCATGGGGCACTTGCTGGAGGATTCTCTGCAGCTTGAGGTCTTCAAACCACAATTTGAGGACTTCAGTAACTCAGACATAGGTTAGGAGTTTGTTACAGGAGTGGGTGGGTGAAACTCTGTGGCCTGCATTGTGCAGGAGGTCAGACTAGATGATCATAATGGTCCCTTCTGACTTTAAAGTCTATGAGTCTATGAGCAGATGGAGAGGTGCATGTCCCATTGGCTCTGTACAGTCACCGGGAGGTGCTCTCAGAAAGCCCTGCAGGGGGCAGTGAACATGCAGAAAGAGGAGTGGGAGGATCTGTGATATGATCTGAATGCATTGTGTTGTGGCAGGACATAGGCATAAAACCTGTCTCACATCCCGATGTGCACTAATATAGAGGATGTTTGTGAGGTCGGCCCTGAACGACCCACTGCGACAATCAAGAAATGTGAGACTTGAACATTGATACAGTATGATCTTCAATTACCCTTTTTCATATGGACAGCAAGTTTTCTCCAGCCTGAAACCAATCACATAATCAGAGATGAGTATTCACTTGAACAAATTCTATAGGATTCAGTAGTGTACAGAATGATACACTGAGGGAAAAAATACATTTATAATTTCTAATAGATGTTTATGATAAATTAAAATAAAGAATCAGAAACACACCTAGATTGTGTAAGTGCTTCTCTCTCAGAGGCTACACTTTAAACACAAGTCCCAATACCTATGCAATTGTCAAAAATTTACAATCAGATTTTTCCCACGGACACATTAGAATTATGATGCAAAATACCTGGTAAGAAAAGCCTGAGCCTGTTCCCACTGAGGTCAGTCAAAAATCTCCCATTTACTTTAGGCGGAGCAGAATAGAACATATATCTGCAGTGATCTTGAAAAGATTGATGCATGTGCTTAACTTTACAGATCTGAACAGTTCCACTGAGTCCAATGAGTTCTACTCAGACACAGCAAGTCAAATCTGAAAGCTAATCCCAAATTTTTGAATTAAAAGTGTTTTTCTTGAAAAATTGCCTTTTTCAGAAAGAAACATTTTTTCTTCAAAATATTGCCAATTTAATTTTAATTTTATTTTTATGACAAAGATCCACTTTCCACTTGTTTTCTGTGTTATTTCTCAGTATTGTCAGAATCAAAATTAAATCTGACAGCTCATTTCTTTTCAAATCTCTTTTTAAATTTTGTTTATTCTGTGTGACACTGATCAGCCTTAGCTCTATCTTACATTTTTTAAAACTTAAATAGAAAAAAGAAAAACAACCCCCACAAGAAAGAAATAATCAGAAAAACCCTGCCCGCCCCAAATCAATCAATCAATCTAACAAAAAACAAAATAAACAACATCAACATCACCACAACAACAAAACACTCTGGAAAGGATACAAGTGAGTGCAAAAAGTAGAAAGAAGAAAAGAAGACTTACCAAGTTCTGCAGTAAGTTTCCCTGAAAAGGTAGAGAAATAAATATTCATTATTATATCAAGTTTTATTGTCCAGAACTTCTATCCCCCTGGATACACAGTTAAAGAGCTGTATTCTCTATGTACAAAATTCACACTACAGGTAAAGAGGGCAGTATCTGAATTATGGGACTGTTGGGCAGAGAGACGTTACAATTGACAATATTTAGCTGTGATGATTCAAAAAGGGCTTGGTTTTAAACCTGAAAGTTTCTAGGAATTCCCTGCCCCCCTCCACTGGAATAGATATATTTATTTCCTTACCTACCATGGGCTGTTTCTGAAGGGCCCAGCACTGTAGTGCTCAGGTGCACTGCAATTTGTTGGCAAAAAGAGATTTCAGTAAAGCTACCACAGGCAGGACACAGGGCACCTCTGAAGCCTCACAATGGCCAGTGTACTCACTTTGATCTGAGCTGCAGCTCCTGCACATCCCCTATCTGGAATCTACAAAATCCTGGCCCTGGTGGCTTTATTCCTATGTCTCCACTGACCTGATACTTGTCATGTGACAATGGTAAAGATCAACAGAGTCATTTTCTATATCACCGACCATATCATGTTGTTATAATAAGGAAACAGAGCTATCCAATAAATTCTTCAGTCTCTGTCTCCATTTCTCCCTGTACTTCACTGTCCAGTTTCTGCAAGAAACCCTCCCTAGCCCCAGCTTCTGGCTTCCTGCAAGATTTATAGTACATGTAGCCACACACACACATCCCTTTCTCAGCAGTTGTTGATGTTATTTTGACAGGTGTTAATGGGATTTTGATCCAAAGAGAATCACAGACTTTGTTAAAGCCAAGCATCTGCCTTCAGGTTCAGTAGAAAGAATAATTGTGGCCTTTTATGTTGTGATCCAGCTAGAAATAATGAAAACTACTGACCACTGCACTGGGCAAAAAGCCAACCCAGGTAGATTAACAGGGCTTTCCCTGATAGTGAACTCTGTATATGTGTGTGTGTGTGTGAAGAAGAAGCACGCAGGACTTCTTGGGCACAGAACTCACTAGAGTGGCAGACTGGGAATTTTCTGAGCAAGGAAACTGTCTGCTGTTGTTGGTTTTTACTGTGTTCTAGGATAAAAGACTTTCTTCTACATGTTTTGAAAATAACAAGATTAAACCAAGAATAGACCCAACTCATATCATCTATTTCTCATCCTATCAGAAACAACTCTGCACAAAGGGGAAAAACTGACACTAAGTTGGCATGAAGCCCTTCCCCGCTGTGCAGGGGGGCACAGAGTCCCCCTTGTCTCCCACTTCATGGCACCTCCAGTGTGAGGGGAATTTCACCCTCAGTGAAGATATATCTTACATCATGTTTTCTTTGTTCCCATCTCCTACCTACAGAATTATCATCAATACATTATGGATATTTCATGTGAGTTTCAAGCTGGTATTCCTTTATTACCAATAATCACAACAACAAAAAATAACAACTTCATAGAACAGTTTCTATTCGGAGAAAATTAAAAAAGCAAACCGGACCAAATACAAGTTATCTAAGAATATTTACAGTTAATGCAGATTGAAAGAAAAGTTTTCATTATGTGAATTCTTAGCACCTCGATAATAAACATTCAATTTATGTTTTACTAATCATGTGACTACATTGGAGTTCAATATAAAAAAGTGACTATTTCCATGGATTTACAGTTGTGAAAGTTCTGAATTCCCTGCAGAATTAGAGCCCAGTCCTGCTTCCTTGTATATCCTACATTTCCAGTGACTTTGCTGGGAGCTTTAGGGGTGCAAAGAGTGTAATTTCAGGCCCTAATATTATCAACTGTATTGTTCTAGGACTTGCGCATTTGGTGCTTGATCCTCCACTCCCTGAAGTCAATGGCAAAGCTCTTATTGAGGTAGTGGTGTTTCTGGTTCTAAAATCTCCCCATCAAAATAATAAATAATAATAATAATAATAATGAGGAGACAAATTTGTGTAAAATTTTACTTGTTGGAGGAAAGATAATGACACCAACGTCTGTATCACATTCCCCAAATAAATAAATAAAATAAAATAAACAGTGACAAATAAAAATTATTATTAGAACATAAAAACGGCCATACTGGGTCAGAGCAAAGATCCATCTAGCCCAGTATCTTGTCTTCCAACAGTGGCAAAATGCCATGTGCACCAGAGGGAATTAACAGAACAGGTAATCATCAAGTGATCATCCTCTACCACCCATTCCCAGCTTCTGGCAAACAGAGGCTAGGGACACCGTCCCTGCCCATTCTGGCTAATAGCCATTGATGGACCTATTCTCCATGAATTTATCTAGTTCTTTTTTTAACCCTGTTATAGTCTTGGCCTTCACAAAAGAGTTCCACAGGTTGACTGTGCATTGTGTGAAGAAATACTTCCTTTTGTTTCTTTTAAACCTGCTGCCTATTAATTTCATTTGATGACCCTTTAGTTCTTAGGTTATGAGAAGGAGTAAATAACACTTCCTTATTTATTTTCTCCACACAGTAATGATTTTATAGAACTCAATCATATCCCCCCTTAGTCGTCTCTTTTCCAAGCTGAAAAGTCCCAGTCTTATTAATCTCCCCTCATACAAAAGCCGTTTCATACCCCTAATCATTTTTGTTGCCCTTTTCTGAATCTTTTCCAATCCCAACATATCTTTTTAGAGATGGGGTGACCACATCTGCATGCAGTATTCAAGATGTGGGCATAGCATGGATTTATATAGAGGCAATACATATTTTGTGTCTTATTATCTATCTCTTTCCTAATGATTCCCAACATTCTGTTCACTTTTTTTGCTGATGCTGCACATTAAGTGGATGTTTTCAGAGAACTATCCACAATGACTCCAAGATCTCTTTCTTGAGTGGTAACAGCTAACTTAGACCCCATCATTTTAAATGTAGAGTTAGGATTATATTTTCCAATGTGCATTATTTTGCATTTAGCAACATTGAATTTAATCTGCCATTTTGTTGCCCAGTCACCCGGTTTTGAGAGATCCTTCTGTAGCTCTTCGCAGTCTGCCTGGGACTTAACTATTTTGAGTAGTTTTGGATCATCTTCAAATTTTGCCACCTTACTGTTTATTCCTTTTCCCAGATCATGTATGAATATGTTGAACAGGACTTGTCCCAGTACAGACCGCTAGGGGACACCACTATTTACTCCTCTTCATTCTGAAAACTGACCATTTATTCCGGAGGTAGGCACACAAGCTGATTTTCAGTGGCACTCACACTGCCCATGTCCTGGCCACCGGTCCAGGGGTCTCTGCATTTTAATTTAATTTTAAATGAAGCTTCTTAAACATTTTAAAAACCTTATTTACTTTACATACAACAATAGTTTAGTTATATATTATAGACTTATAGAAAGAGACCTTCTAAAAACATTAAAATGTATTACTGGCACGTGAAACCTTAAATTAGAGTGAATAAATGAAGACTCGTCACACCACTTCTGACAGGTTGCTGACCCCTGATGTATTCTTACCCTTCGTTTCTTATCTTTTAATCAGTTACCAATCCTTGAGAGGACATTCCCTCTTATCACATGACAGCTTACTTTGCTTAAGTGCCTTTGGTGAGGGACCTTATCAAAGGCTTTCTGAAAATCTATGCACACTATCTCCACTGGATCCCCCTTGTCCACATGCTTGTTGACCCCCTCAAAGAATTCCAGTAGATTGGTGAGGCATGATTTCCCTTTACAAAAACCACATTGACTCTTCCCCCAACAAATTATGTTCATCTATGTGTCTGACCATTTTGTTCTTTACTATAGTTTCAATCAGTTTTCTCAGTACTGAAGTCAGGCTTACTAGTATGTAATTGCTGGGATCATCTCTGGAGACCTTTTTTAAAATTGGCATCACATTAGCTATCCTCCAGTCATTTGATACAGAAGCTGATTTAAATGATAGGTTACAGACTACAGTTAGTAGTTCTGCAATTTCACATTTCAGTTCCTTCAGAGCTCTTGGGTGATACCATCTGGTCCTGGTGACTTATTGCTGTTTAGTGTATCAATGTGTTCCAAAACCTCCTCTAATGACACCTCAATCTGGGATAGTTCCTCAGATTTGTCACCTAAAAAGAATGGCTTAGGTTTGTGAATCTCCCTCACCTCCTCAGCCGTGAAGACTGATGGAAAGAATTTCATTTAGTTTCTCCACAATGGCCTTATAATCCTTGAGTGCTCTTTTAGCATCTCGATTGTCCAGTGTCCCCACTGGTTGTTTAGCAGGCTTCCTGCTTCTGATGTATTTTTAAAAAATTGCTATTATTTTTTGATTATTTCGCTATCTGTTCTTCTAATTCTTTTTTGGCCTTCTTAATTATATTTTTACACTTCAAGGAGTTTCTTTTCCCTTGTGTGGACAGTTACAGGACTGTATATTTTGGGATTTACGTAAATTCACCAGTGTACTGTGTTTGGGTTCAGTGAAAGATGTGCACAGATACTGTACAACTGATGAGACTTTGATGGGTTTCACATATTTCACTTTTCTCTAATTTTATGTTTCCCGTGGCTGTATGACATTATTTTGTCAGTACTCAAATAAATGTGAGGGCTCAGCTGGTGTAACTCAGTGAAGTTCATTTGCAAGGACATTCCCATACAAAACCATTATTTTTTCTTGCTTCTACATTTTTCATGTTCCTTTTTAGTTTTTCAGATGTAGCCTTACTGAATTTATTGGAAGAAAATCTCATTATATTTTTCTTTATAATGTTTACCTTTTATTTTAAATAGATAAACAGTGAGGCCAATGAAACCAGCCAAAATCACCAGGATCACCCACAGAGCCACCATCCATGGATTCGTCTTTGGGAAAAAGGCATCTGTAAAAGAAAACCCCAGATGGATTCACATCACTCTGTAAGTAAGGGCAAAAATTAAATGATTCCACATCATATAAAGCTATCTCCAGCCGGAGTGGTCTAAAACAAAGGTGGAAATACAGC
This sequence comes from Mauremys mutica, assembly GCF_020497125.1. Taxonomy (NCBI): domain Eukaryota; kingdom Metazoa; phylum Chordata; order Testudines; family Geoemydidae; genus Mauremys; species Mauremys mutica. Next base: position 40,412,384 of record NC_059083.1, read on the forward strand.
CCTGTCTGCAATGCACAGAGCACCAGAAACCTATATTACAAGAGACTCCAACCAACACACCCATCAATTCACAGATCAGTGTATGAATCAGCCTGGTTTAATTCACTGCTGTTATTGCACTGAGAGGCAACCTTGTCCATGCCTAAAGAACTGGCTTCAGACTCAGGAGACTGGATTATGTTCCCCGCTCTGCTGGTGCCCTGCCGTATGAGCTTTAGCATGTCATTTCCCCTCTCAGTTGCTTGGTTTCCTCTCCAGTCTTTTGCCTGTCTTGTTCCTTTAGTTTAGATCTATCACTGTTTATTTATAGAGTGCTCAGCACACTGGGGCTGCAGTCATGGGCACTCCATAATGCAGGCTTGGGAAGAGGCTGGGGGATGGGAGAGGTGGTGGATTACCGCACGGACCCACGGGGTCTATGTCCAGGGGTCCTGGCCAATCTGGGGCCTCTGGAAAAATCCCCCTTGCTACAGCCTTGGGGCTGGAGGAGCTCTCGCTCCAAAGCCACACTGGGGACATAGAGCTTTTCTGGACTTAGGGCCACAGCACACGGGTTAGAAAGGAGCAAACGGGGTGTGGGGCCTTGGGAGAAGAGGTGGCATGGAGGCAGAATTGGGTCAGGTTCATGGTTGGAAGGAGTGAAATGGGGTGGGGCCATGCATGGGGCCTTTGGTGGAATGGTGGAACAGGGGAGGGGCTCCAGGCTCAGCGCTCCGGCCAGGGCCAAGAGCTCTGCTGCAGTCCCGGCCGTTGCTGAGAGTTCAACCTCAGCTGGGGCTGAGCTCTCAGCCCCTCCTCCCCATGGTCCCAAGTGAGCTCTCAGGCAGAAACAAAAGCAGCAGCTCTCCCTGCAGTTCCCAGCTGTTTTCCACTGCCTCTCCCCATAGTCACAGCTCACAGCTTGCCGGCTCCAGCAGCTGTCACACAGGGCAGGGGCTTGGTGGCACCATGTGACCAAGCAGGGCCAGCAAACCCTGGCAAAAGTCTTGGGGAGCATGTGATCCCATGTGTCCTCCCACTGAAGCCCCAAGCCCTGAAAGGTGCTGTCCATGGGGCTGAAGCCCTGAGACCCCCCTAGCTGCAGGTTTGAAGCCCCAAACTCTGGCAGTTGTGCCCCAGCTCTCAAACTTCTGAAAATTGTCATATGTGGCTCAGAGAGTCAGTAAGTTTGGCCATCTCTGCTACACAGTATAGGTGGGATCTTCAAGAGTGTCTGAGTTATTTAGGATCATGAGTCTTATACATACATACACACACAGAGACTTATCTCATAGAGCTGGAAGGGACCCTGAAAGGTTATTGAGTTCAGCCACCTACCTTCACTAGCAGGACCAAGTATTGATTTTTTGCCTCAGATCCCTAAGTGGCCCCTCAAGGGCTGAATTCACAACCCTGGCTTTAGCAGCCCAATGCTCAAACCACTGAGCTATCCCTCCCCTGTCTTGTTGACTTTCAGGGCACTTTTGAAAATCCCACCCTTGGTTTGTTTCTTTTGTAGGTTTTTTTTCTAAATATCATACTCTAGCCTTCATTGCTATTGATACATTTTAATGTAGTTAACCAATCTGCTGTTGTCTTTTTTCTGTTGCTGATCACAGTGTGTTGTTTTGGTGGTAACTGACCTGATATATAAAACAATGTTGATTCCTTTTTTTGGTTGCTGTGGGTATTCCTGACTACACAGGACAAGTTCTGGTGTGAATTCTCTGTAATAACGATGGAATTTTGTACGTCAAACAGCTCATTGGCTTCTTTGGAATTGGTTTCAGAGTATGATGGTAGATGCTGTCCACTGGCATCTCTCCACAGCACCTCAGGCTGTGGGTACCAGCCAACCGATCGACACACCACCCGGATACCTCCATCCTGATAATCCTCAACAGAGATGTGAGGAGCAGAGCCTGAAGCTAGAGAAAATTAATAAATGGGTATTAATTTATGCACATGTTCAGCCTGCAGGATAAACATTTAAACATCCCTTTTATTCCCTATAGTCATGGACTCAGGAAACTATATGAGCAAGAAATTGTAATTATTTCATAGAGAAGGAAATGAAAACTTTTTCCTTCACTATTTTTCCATTCTAGGATCTACGCATGTCAAAACATTGTATTTCATGATTTCATGAACCCCTTAGCTGGTAAATGATCTTATCACTAACTGATAAAGAAAAAGATTGAGAAAAATAAAAGTTATATTTCAAATGTACCTTCAGGTGAAATATCTCTTCTTTGATCATATACAATCTGCTTTAGCTGGCCCCATGGGTACATGTCAAAGCAGCAGAGGAGAAAAGTCTGTCCATGTCTGGTTAAGTTTAACCCAGAGCTCAGTATGTGTGGCTGCTCCTAAGCCCCTTTTCACTGGCAGGGGCAGCTCTAGGAATCTGGCCACCCCAAGCACGGCGGCACGCCACAGGGGGCGCGCTGCCGGTCGCCGGTCCTGCAGCTCCGGGGGACCTCTTGCAGACGTGCCTGCGGAGGGTCTGCTGGTCCCGCGGCTCCGGTGCACCTCCCGCAGGCATGACTAGCTACTCCACAGCTGAAAATGAGTGGCTAGTGTTCTGCTGGCTCCTTGTCACTCTGGTGCTATTTCTTTTCATTCTGGTGAAGGCTGCTAAAACTTTAAGGAGGGAGAACAATTCCTCCCATGAAAGCCCATTCCTCCTCCACTGCTTTTCACCAGTGAACAGGGCCGGCTCCAGACCCCAGCGCGCCAAGCACGCGCTTGGGGCGGCATTTTGCTGGCAGGCGGCTCTGGCGGACCTTCCTTTTATCCAAAGTACTTCATGTTTGGATGAAGAATTACACCTCGCAACAGACTTGGGGAAATTTTTCAAAAGCACCCAAATGACATAGGAACTTAAATCCGATTTACAAAAGTGACACACTGGAGTTACTGGAAGTAAATGGAAGGTAACAGGAAATTTTGGATAGTAAAATGCAAATAAGAATCACTGAGAATCTTCTCCAAAGGAAATACAGACATATAGAAATATAGGGTTGGAAGGGAATGCAAAAGGTCATCTAGTTCAGCAGTTCTCAGCCAGGGGTCTGTGGAGCCCTGGGGGGCTATGAGCAGGTTTCAGGGGGTCTACCAAGCAGGGGCAGCATTAGACTTGCTGTGGCGCAGGGCAGAAAGCCAAAGCCCCACCCTGCTGTGCATGGCTGAAACCTGAACCCCATCACACAAGGTTGAAGCCGAAGCCTGAGCAATTTAGCTTCCTGGGGCCCCTTGTGGTGTGGGGCCCTGGGCAACCGACCTGCTTGCTACCCCTAATACTGGCCCTGGCAGAAAAAACAGTGATTGTGGCACAATTGGACTGTAGAGTTTGTATAGCAAGTTTGAGGGGAGGGGACTCAGAAAGGAAAATGTTGAGAACCCTTAATCTACTCCACTCACCCACACTGAGACAAGATTAAGTACTCCTAGGCCATCCCAAACTGGTGTCTGTCTAACCTGTTCTTAAAAAACCTACAATGACATGAATTCCATGACCTGCCTAGGTTACCTGTTCCAGTGCTTAACTATCTTCATAGTTAAAAAGATTTTCCTACTATGCAGCCTAAATCTCCTTTTTTTGTTTTCACTGCAGCATCACACTGTTGGCTCCATATTCACTTTGTGATACACTACAATCTCCACATCCTTTTCTACAGCATTGCTGCCCAGACAGTTATTCCCATATTGTATTTGTGCATTTATTTTTTCCTTCCTACATGTATTTCTCTTTGCATATTTTTACTTAATTTCATGTTGTTGATTTCAGACCAATATTCCACTTTATCAAGATCATTTTGAATTCTAATCCTGCCCTCCAAAGGGCCTGCACTTTTCCCAGCTTGATGACATCTGCACATTTTATAAGTGCATTCACTGCATCATCTAAGTCATTAATGAAAATATTGAAGAGTGCTGGACCAAGGAATGACCCATGTGGGATCTCATTTGATACATCCTCCTAGTGTAACAGCAAACAACTGATAACGACTCTTTGGGTTCAATTTTTCAGCCAGGTTGTGCACCCACCTTCTAGCAATTTCAGCCAAACCATATTTCCCTAGTTTGTTTATGAGACTGTCATGTGGGACAGTGCCAACAGCCTTACTAAAAATTAAGATATATCACATCTACTGCTTCCCCCACATGCTACTGACCTGAAACCTTTAGTTCCAATAGGGCTTCTTCATAATCAATACCCTCTTGAACAAAACAGCTGTACTGTCCTTCATCAGAAGGTCTGATACTGAAAATTCTCAAGGCAACATTTCCATTGGTGAGACCATCTTTCAAGAGCTCTGTCCTCCGCTGATATTCTGGCATCTGCTGCCCATACTGGTCCTTTCCATTACTATAGCGATGAACAAATGGAGAGAGCTGGGACCGGAACCATGTCACCTCCATGTTTTCAGCACTCATCTTGGGGGACAGGTGACAGGGTAACACAATCTCTTCTCCCACAGTGGCAGTGACAGGCTGGTCAGGTCCAACCACTTTAAAATGAGCTAAGAAATGTACCAGGATACAAGGAAGATAAACTCAGAGAAAACATGGAAAATTCATATACATTTCTTTAACAATACACACAAACAACAAGGTCTATTTCATGTATTTTATAGTCCATGGGGCATGAAATTATATATGGAGTTTACAAGAAATAATGCATTTGCACAACTGTAAATTATTGTTATACCAGATGTAGGGTGCAACCTCATTGAATCTGATGAGTGTAATAGCACCTTTCATTCAGGATAAAAATTAGAAGCAGTGAAGCTCCTTTATGAAACTATAAGAACCATCACTTAAATTACATCCCATGTGCAAGTCTTGTCAAGAGATGAGCTATGTGGGCAGAATGCAAATGTAGAGGGATGGGTATTGCTTTGGTAGAGCTGTGTGCTTGTGTGTGAGAGCAGAAGCAGAGAAAAACACTACAGAAGCAGACAGAAAAGGCTGAAAAGGAACAGAGACAGCCAGAAAAGCACTTGGAGCATGTGAAAGCTGAAAGAGAACTTGTTGGGCACAGTTCTGGTTGAAAGAGGCTTCGAATTGTGAGCAAAGAAATTGCCTTCTGCTGTTTGATTCCTACTGTGTTCAATGATGCAGGACTTTGTGCACATTCTATGTACATAAATGGATTTCATCAAATAAATACCCGAGTCCATCAGCAGTTTCTCCTTCTAATGGAAAGAACCCATAAGACCCTGAATACTGGCTAACCACTGTCTAAAGGGTTAATATTATGTTTATGTAAGCAGGGTCTGAATGAATGCTTCCCTGACAGCTAGCTGGGAGTGGGAGAGACTCGGGTGTGTTTATGTAAATACAGTTTGCTCCTGCTCTGCTTACATATTCAACAGATGCAGAGGTGTCAAAGTGATCAACTTTGGCTGGTAATGGGTACAAATCACCTTAGTACTGAATGCAGGGGTGGTGAAATGCTGTTACCAATGTTGTAATTGTGGGAATACAGAGAAGTGGGACTGTGCTTAACCTGTTGCAAATGAGGGGAACCATCCTCAGTTGAAAGAACCTTGTTAAGCCAGGGGCTGGAATGCCAGATACCTGTGGAAGTTAGAGGGGTGGGGGATAAATATCCCAGTGAGAAGGTGGCACACCCTCACTAAGGGTCCTACATAGGCCTTGGCTGCACTTGAGAGTTACTGTGCAATAAAGCCACCCACAGTGCTGTAACTCACTCCTTGTCCACATTGGCAAGGCACATACAGCACTGTATCTCCATGGCTACAGCACTGCAGATACTCCATCTCCCGGAGAGGAATAACAGCTGGTGCAGAGTGACTGAGACACTGGTGCTCCAGTGTAAACAGGGAGTAACCTTATTACGCCGTGATTGACCTCTGGAAGCTCCCCATAATCTTTTTAAGTGAAGGTTCCTCTCCTTGTTTTGTTGTGATGCCTCTCTTTGTTTTGTTGTGAACTCTGGACGCTCTGGGGAGCTGCTTATCAAAAAAACAAACACAGCTCCTGTTTGCTGTGAATGAGCAAAGGCAGGCAGGGGGGCTCCCTTTGGAACACCCACAGCTAGTGTTTGCTTGAAGAGAGAGGTGGCGTGTGGGGGGGTTCCCTTTCCGCAATTGGCTGCTTATCTGGTCTGTGAGAAAAAAACAAACAGCTGCTGTTTGCTTTCAGTGAGTGAGAGAGGGGTGGAGGAGGGTCGGAACTTGCAAAGCAGGGTGCTGACACAATGTTGGCACTCCAAAAATCCACTCTCTCTCCCCCCATGCTCCCTGTCACACTCCACCCCAACACCCCCCTTTTGAAAAGCACATTGCAGCCACTTGAAGCTGGGATAGCTGCCCATAATGCACCGCTCCCAATGCTGCTGCAAATGTGGCCACAACAGTGAGCTGGCAGCTGGCAGTGTGGACAGACTGCAGCACTTTCCCTACTCAGCTGTATGAAGACAGGTTTAACTCACAGCGCTGTACAGCTGCAAGTGTAACCATACCCCTAGACTGGTTCAACCTGTTCCCCCCACTGGTCAAAGAATATTGCTAAATAGGTTTCATTAGAAGCCTCCTTGTTATTTTAATTGTTCAATCAGAGCTGAAACCAGTTGTAGAAGAACTGTGTTTCTGCCCTGCCTGCCCAGATCTGGAAATCACTGAGAGCTTAAATCATTTGTGGTGGGACTGAGTTTCTGCCCTGCCTGCTAAGAGCTAAAATTACTAAGAGAGTGATGTGCAGAGATCACAGTAGAGATGCAGATGGCAGCAGAAGGTAACTGACAGTCAGCTGGTGAACGAGTGGCTGGTGAGGCAGAGAGGTACAACAAGAAGCCAACAGGGCAGTGGAGGAGAAGCATGATGAGTGGCTAGCCGGGCGGCCCGTGGAAAAGCATGACAAGCAACCAGGAGGGTTGCTGAAGGAGAGGTGCACCAACAGCGGTGAGCAAGCAGCCAACAGATAAAATGCTGGGATAGCTGCCCATAATGCACCGCTCCTAATGCCGCTGCAACTGCTGCAAATGTGGCCACGACAGTGCACTGGCAGCTGTCAGTGTGGGCAGACTGCAGCGCTTTCCCTACACAGCTGTACGAAGACAGGTTTAACTCCCAGCGCTGTACAGCTGCAAGTGTAGCCATACCCTAAGTTTCTTTTCTACACTCAGACTCTGTGCTTGTGAGTGGGGAAGTGTTGTCTCTCAGAGGCACCCAGGGGTGGTGTGTAATTTGCCCAGGTTACTGAGTGGGGACTGGAGCCAGTTCTGGGTTGTTGAAGAGGAACCCCTAATGTAGCGGGGCAGTTACCCTGCTCCTGGGATTAGAAGGTGAAAAGCAGCTAAGGTGCTTATTGGGGAGGGTCTCACTCCAGCGGTGGAATGAGAAGGACCTAGCTGCCTGGGAGCACAGGCAGTGGTGAGCTGCAGCCGGTTGGCACCACTTCGCTAGAACCGGTTGTTAAATTTTGAAGCCCCTTTAGAACCGGTTGTTCCTGGAGGGACAACTAGTTCCAAAAGGGCTTTTAAATTTAACTAAAGCTCTAACAGCTCTCTACCCTTCCCCCAGCCCCAGCTCACCTCACTCCTCCTCTTCTGAAGCTCCTCCGGCTTCTCCTCCCCCTCCCCAGCTTCCCACAAATCAGCTGTTCGCGCGGGAAGCCTGGGAGGCCTGAGAAGGAAGCAGATCCTTCCACCAGGTGAGCTGGGGCTGGGGGTGCCAGCGGGAGAAGGGCTCCAGGCGCCGCGCCGCCCGGTGAGGTTGCGGCGGGACTCTCGGGCCAGGCGGCGCGGCACCTGCCCCCCGGGTCCAGCTGCGACCTCGCCGGGCGGCGCGGCTCAGCTACTGCCCGGCCCTGAACTCGGCCGGGCGGCGCGGCTCGGCACCTGCCCAGCTCCCGGGTCCAGCCCCGACCTCAGCCGGGCAGCGCGGCTTGGCACCTTCCCGGCCCCCGGGTCTGGGTCTGGGTCCAGCCACGCGGCGCGGCTCGGCTCCTGCCCCGGCCCCTGGGTCTGGGTCCTGCCCCGGCTCCTGCCCCGGGTCCAGGTCCGACTGGGCGGCGCGGCTCGGCTCCTGCCCCGGCCCCTGGGTCCGGGTCCTGCCCCGGCTCCTGCCCCGGCTCCGGGTCCGACTGGGCGGCGCGGCTCGGCTCCTGCCCCGGCCCCGGGTCTGGCCAGGCGGCGCGGCTTGGCTCCTGCCCCGGCCCCCGGGTCTGGGTCCGGCCGGGCGGCGCGGTTCCTGCCCCGGCCCCTGGATCCGGCCGGGTGGCGCGGTTCCTGCCCCGGCCCCCAGGTCCGGGTCCGGCCGGGCGGCGCAGTTCCTGCCCCGGCCCCTGGATCCGGCCGGGTAGCGCGGTTCCTGCCCCGGCCCCCAGGTCCGGGTCCGGCCGGGCGGCGCGGTTCCTGCCCCGGACCCGGGGTCCGGCCCCCGGGTCCAGCCAGGCGGCGCGGTTCCTGCCCCGGCCCCCAGGTCCGGGTCCGGCCGGGCAGCGCGGTTCCTGCCCCGGCCCCCGGGGTCCGGCCCCGATGTCGGCCGGGTGGCTCCGGTCCCAGCCCCAGCCCAGCTGGGCCCCCATCTCGAGGCAGCAAGGTAAGGGAGCAGGGAGCCGGTGTGGGAAGAGGGCAGGGGAGTTGGGGGGGTGGATTAGTGTCGGGGCAGTCAGAGGGCAGGGAACAGGGGGATTGAATGGGGGCAAGGGTCCCGGAGGGGCAGTCAGAAAGGAGCAGGGGTTGGATGGGGCGGTGGGGGGCAGGCAGGGGCAGGGATTCCAGGGGCAGTCAGGGGACAGAGAGAAGGGGTGGTTGGATGGGGTAGGGGTCCCCGGGTGCCATCAGGAATGAGAGAAGGGGTTGGATGGGGTGGCAAGGGGCAGTCAGGGGACAGGGAATGGGGGTTGTCATGAATAGTTAGTAAAGGGTTAAAGCATAGTACCTGGTGGGCACCTGACCTGAGGACCAATCAGGGAAGAGAATTTGAAACTCCTAGAATTTGAAACTTCCCTGATTGGTCCTCAGGTCAGGTGCCCACCAGGTACTATGCTTTAACCCTTTACTAACTATTCATGACAGGGGTGGATAGGGCACGGGTCCCGGGGGGGGGCTGTCAAGGAACATGGGGGGGTTGGATGGGTCAGGAGTCCCCAGCGGGGGGCATGACCCCTCCTGGGCTGAGGAGGAGGGAACCGGTTGTTAATATTTTGGCAGCTCATCACTGAGCACAGGGTATCTTAAACAGAGCAGTGCTGGGGAAGGGCAGGCAGAGCTGGGGAGCTCTGGCCAGGCAAAACCCCAGGCTGCGGCTTTGCTAAATGTCTAAGGAGGTACTGGGGCTGCAGGGAGGTAGCTGGGGGCTAAAAAGGCAGCAGGTCCAGCCCCCTTGCTAATGATGAGTGGCCATTTCAGACTGCAGTTGGCCCCAGTGAGAGGGGGCTAGATGATGACTGGCAGTAGCCACTGAGGCAAGGTGGGTATAGGGGGTGGGGTTCCCCTGGGAAGGGAGACCCAGAGCGTGGGGGCACTGCTGTGGGGCAGAACCCCAAGGCAAGGGGCACCAGGGTCCAGGAGGGACATGGGGAACTGAGGCAGGAGGGACACTGGCCACAGCGGGGGGCGCTCTGAAGCTGGAGAGCTAATTCCCAAGGTGACCAACAGGAGGTGCTGTGCTGGGAAATCTGCACCTTGTTACACCCTAGATATTGAACCTGGCCCTGGTTGCTGCCGACTCCACCTGGCAGAAATTTTACATATAAAAAGAAAGAAAAAATATATACAAACTCCAATTAAAGCCACTTTTTAAGTTTATATGTAAATTTAGAACAATCAGGAGACCATACAGCAAAATATTCCCAATCCCAAGCCTTGAGCTATCAGTTCTGGAGCTTTAACACAGATATAAGAAACACAAGTGTGATACTTTGTACTCCATCTTTTCTACTCTATTCTAGTCAATTGGTTTTTTACTCCATTAAAAATATATTTACTTAATTTTAAAAGGGTTTTCTTTTTTTTCTCTTTTATTATGAACGGGATTTTATTTTTCTAATTACTTTGGCATTTGTGTTTACCCATCACAATCATGAACATGATTCACTAACATTTGACCCCATCATTGTTATTAGTATCAGACTAATAACAGTAAAAGCTAAATTTATGTTTTAGAAGGATACTATTATTTGATTGTATCACTTTAAATAATGAATGGCAGAGCACAATACGGTAATAAAAGTACTAACGATAATTACTCCAGCCAGGACAGGTTGGGCATTTTAGAACTTACCATTCAAAGAATTAAATGTAATCATAAGAGAGAAATAAGATTATGAAATGCACAGACAAGTCAAAAAAATAAAATAAAAATACAGCCCTGTAATCCTTAACGAACTTTGAAAGTATAAAATTACAGGGAATATATGTGCACTGTGCATTTCAACAGGAACTACCAAGAATTAATAACAGTAGTACAAGTGTGTGTTGGGGGGAGAGTTTGTGTGTGTTGGGGGAGTGTGAGAGACAGAGTGTGTGAGAGAGAGAGACAGAGTGTATGTTGGGGGAGTGTGAGAAATAGCGTGCTGTCTCTTTAAGCACAGCACTCATTAGTCTGAAGGTCTTGTTCAGACAGCAGCAGTGGCCAGCAGCTCCCACTTGTGACCCAGAGGCAGCAGCACTAGTCTTGTCCCCCTACCCGAGCTCAGTGAAGACTGGTTACAAGGTCAGGGGGATGGGGTCGCCCCAACATCAGCCCCCACACCTGGATCTGCACAGCAGACAAGAGGCTTCCAGAAGCAGCTCGGCCGGGGGCACCTTCAACCAGGAGCAGCAGCGGCTGCAGATGGACGCACAGCAGTGGTGGGAGGAGAGACAGGACCACCTTGCTCCAGAGGTGCCCCCTCAGCAAGACGCCTTGGGTGGTCACCCAGGCCACCCACGCCTAAGGCCAGCCCTGCCTTGTCTAACCCAGTTTATGCAACTCTCCCTAGGGGTGGCACTTCTCTGGAGCTGCTACCTGTCCCACAAGTAATTACCCCCCATGGTGTGTAGCTCCTGAAGGAGGTGGAGTAACCCTCCACCATGACGTAGATTACAATCCCCAGCCCACAAAGGTACATATAACGTGTATAGAGGCCATGGATAAAAGGGACACAAAAATACACAGAACAGTCATAAAGTGAATTTGACTGTCTCCAAAATGTCACATGTGGTTGCAATATCTGCCACGCAGGGTTCACATGTGAGTGTTAGACACGGTCCCTATTATCTCTGAATGGGGCTCAACACTTCTCATGGGCGCCCTGGGGATAAAGGTGCTGGGGGCCTGGCTCTCTGATGCACCCAGGCCTTTTCGTGCTCAAGGGCACCATTTGGGGGTAGGAAAGGGGACCTGGAGCCCCCCCCCACACACACACACAAGTTTCATACCAGGATGCTGTCTCCTGCCTCTCCCCTCACTAGCCAAGAGAGAGAGGAATGCAGGCAGCTTGTGTCTTTGCTTTACTCCCCTCCCCGGCCCCAGAGTGTGGGATGCCCACTCATCAAGCGGAACAATTAAAGGCTCAGCCCATGCAAACTCCTGTAAGGATGAGAGTACAGTGGAGTCGCATCTTATGCAGGGATTAGGTTCTAAAGCCAGCGCGTAAGGCAAAAATTGCATCTAGTCAAAATTACCCTTGAAAATCAGCATCCATAGTGCTACATATCCGTGAGAACGTAAGCCTTGTGTACATGGCCTTGAAACAGGGAATCAACGCCTTGGTCGAGAGGATGGAGGTGGTATTGGGCGGTGGGGGGGAGGGGGAGAAAGACGACTTCAATGTCGTTATGCACAAACCGGAGTGCCTCAGGGTGGCCAGGAGCACTGTCTATGATCAGCAACACTTTAAAGTCAAGTCCTTTCTCTTCAAGGTACCGCTTGACCTCCGGAATGAAACACTTGTGGAACCAATCCAGAAATAATGCTGCCATCACCCAAGCCTTTTTATTTGATTGCCAGAAGACAGGCAGGAGATTTTTGTTCTTGCCTTTTAGGGCACGGGGATTTGCAGCCCTGTAGAGAAAGCCCGGCTTTATTAAATGCTCAGCCGCATTGCCACAAAACAACACAGTCACACGATCTTTAGCTGCTTTGAAGCCAGGGGCTTGTCTTTCTGATTTTGAAGTGTAAGTGTGGTTGGGCATTTTTTTCCAAAAGAGCCCAGTATCATCAGCATTAAAAACTTGTTCCAGAAGATAGCCCTTTTCTTCTATGATTTTCTTTAATTGTTCGGGGTAGGCTTTTGCTGCCTCTTCATTGGCAGATGCAGCTTCACTAGCAGTCTGCACATTTTTGAGGTTGAAGCGGTTCCTAAAACTGTTAAGCCAACCTTGGCTGGCTTTGAATTCCTTCTCATCAGAAGGCTGTCCCTCTTCAGAAGGAGGTTTGAACAGCATGTAGAGGCTGTCTACACTACCCGCCAGATCAATGGGCAGCGATCGAGCCAGCAGGGATCGATTTATCACGTCTAGTCTAGATGTGATAAATCGATCCCCGAGCGCTCTCCCATTGACTCCTCTACTCCACCACTGCAAGAGCTGGAGGCAGAGTCAACGGGGGAGCGGCAGCAGTCGACTCAGCATAGTGAAGACACCGCGGTGAGTAGATCTAAGTACGTCGACTTCAGCTCTATTATTTACGTAGCAGAAGTAGCATAACTTAGATCGATTCTTCCACCCCCCCGCCCCCAAGCGCATATAGTTGAATTTGCATACGTTAAATGCGTGTATGATGCGACTCCACTGTAATCATCACCTCCATGAAATTCACTGATCCTCCTCAGGGCTGGGAGCTTCTGCAACATTTTTTTTTTCAAATTCAAAACAAGCAAGCTCAGGGAGTGAGTGTACTTAGGTCAGAAAAGCAAACCACCTCATTGTGGCACCAGCAGACAGGGCTGCAGGGGGGGCAGGAGCGGGGGCTGGCTGCTGCACAATGAGGTTAGAAGCCCAGCTTTGGATGTCAGTGCTTCACTGTTAGAGCAGCAGAGTTAAATAATGAGCACTTGGGATCTTCCCTGCTGGCAACAAACATGAGGTGTCACACCACAAACATTGCTAAAATTATACTTAACATTTCCCAATTTTTTCCAACTCTCTCATTTTGTAGTGAAATGGCCAAACTGGGCACTGCCATTATTCTACCATTTGGTCCCACTTGTCTGTGGGAGTCTTTCCTTTGCCAGCAATGGGCTTTGGGTCAGGTCCATCAGCTGTGACACAGAAACACCAGTTTCCCTGGGAATGTCTGGATTTTACCAAATCTCCCCAAAGTGGGGTTGCACTTTTCTATTCTAGGACCTTTTCCCTAGATACCTTTTGAGGAGCTGCTACCCTCAAGTAGCCATTTTGCAGCTTTCTGCTGTATCTTCTCTTCCAGCTAGTAAATATTCGTATTTCCTGTCGGATTTACTGTTTAACATCTGTGAGGGTGGCAGAGTCTCACAAACTTGAGTGCAATCGGTGAATTTCATGGAGGTGATGTTTACTCTCTCAAATCCTTACAGCAACACACCAGAAACCTCCTTCTAACTTAACCCTTTGTATTTATTATAGCTATTTGTATAAACCCTTCAGTGAACATAAACCTACGGCAATCTGAACAATTTGTATGATTTGGCTGCCAAAATTTGTTATAGATCTATATGCTGCTAACATACATCATTTAATTATACTCTAGATAGTGATTCTTTTTAAAGATATAGACCGTAGTGTTAATAAAAATAATGTTTAAATAAATATATTGCGCTATTTTTGAAGTGACTGTGGAGTACTGACGCAGTAAAAAATAGCTCTGGGAATCAGGGTTAACCCCCCCAAATCTGAAATGGTGCCCCAATCATGCTGCTCCAGCACTGGGGCCTCTTCATTTGCAGGAGGGGTGCTGTAAAAGCCGGCAAGGTGTAAAGAGATGAAAACAGATCATCACTACACAGGCGATGGCTTCAAAGGTAAAGTCAGAGGTCAGATAATGGAGGGGAGAAGGAGGCAGATAAAAAAGTGAAGGAAACAGAGAGCCAGTCACTGTGGAATTGCACAGGATGGGGTGCGGGGGGGGTGGTCTTGGTGGAGAGACTCAGCATTCAGAGAGAGCCCGTTAAATTAGCAGGATGGAAACCACAGGAGGAGGGAACCGAAATGCCCGAGTAGCTGTGGAGGCTGCCCCGGGGTGGAGTGGGTCACTATACGGGCTTCACGGAAGGCACAGAATGAAAAAGCCAGCAAACATCCTCACTGTGAGATGAGGTCTAGCTCTGAGTCCAAGTCAGATGTGTCTAGTGCAGTATGAATGACATGTGGGTTGTTACTTCTATACTGGAGAGTCTAGGATTCAGGACTCCTTCGTGGCTGAAGAGTCTGATTTGTGACGTATATGGTGTGGCTAGGAATTGGAAGTGTCTTTTTAAATAGTTTGCAAGCCCTGTAGTGGTGCTCACTGTGTTCTGTGTTTTTGAAGCTGCCAGAAAGCAGGCAGAGCGGTAGGATGGATGTAGCGTCAAGGCCAGACATGATGGTGTACAGATAGTAACCATGGTCAGTGGGGACCCACCTGTGCCCTGTGATTTCTCCATGTTGCTGGTTGTGGGCAGGTTGAGTGACGATGTATCCCGTAAGGCTTTATGGAAATATGTTTTTATATATCTATAAAAAACTTAACTAGAATGTGTTTTATGCTACATATGCCATGTAACATATCTCTGTAAAGGTTATGATCTACTGAATCTATTAATCCTATTTGTATGCATGTATCACTTTTGTATTCCAAGTTATGAATATTGGCTGCATATTTGTTTGATTCTAAGTAGGCTGTAGTGAAGCAGTTGGTCAGCTTTCTGAGAAAAGACTATTCTCAGTAATTGCCCAATCAGGAAACACTTAAGCCAAGAATGAACTTGGAGACACCAATCCACATCTGGGCTTTCACAGGAATGTGGCTTGGCTGGTAGGAACTCAGTCATGCATGGACATGTGACTTGACCAGGTGACTCCAAAACACCATCTTGGAGCTGGACTTTGCATAAGAGAGAGGAGGGGGCCTCCACCCACAAGAGAAAGTCTATTTAAGCCCATGGGAGACCCCTCCATTTTGTCTTCAGCTGGCTAAAGAGAGAGCCTCTCCACCCCCAAAGATACCTGAAAGAAACTAGAACAAAAGACAGTAACTACAAGGCGGTATGAGTGATTGTTGGACCCAGACTAGAAGGAGATTAGTCTGTAAAAGGAAGCTCACTGGAACTGGTGAGATCTTATCTGTATTCAGTTTCTTACTGTATTAGACATAGACTGGCGTGTTTTATTTTATTTTACTTGGTAATTCACTTTGTTCTGTCTGTTACTACTTGGAACCACTTAAATCCTACTTTCTGTATTTAATAAAATCACTTTTAACTTATTAATTAACCTAGAGTATGTATTAATACCTGGGGGGCAAGCTGTGCATATCTCTCTGTCAGTGTTATAGAGGGCGAACAACTTATGAGCTTACGCCATATAAGCCTTATACCGGGTAAAACAGAGTTATTTGGTTTTAGACTCCACTGGGAGTTGGGCATCTGAGTATTAAAGACAAGCACACTTCTGTAAGCTGCTCCCAGTCAAGTCTGCAGCTTTGTGACAAGTAATTCAGACCCTGGGTCTGTGTTGGAGCAGACAGGTGTGTCTGGCTCAGCAAGACAGGGTGCTGGAGTCCCAGGCTGGCAGGGAAAGCAAGGGCAGAAGTAGTCCTGGCACATCACTTGGCAGTTCCCAAGGGAGTTTCTGTGACTCAACCCATCACAGGTGTATAGATAGTAACCAGGTCAGTGGGGACCCAGCTGTGCCCTGTGCTTTCTCCATGTTGCTGGTTGTGGGCAGGTTGAGCAGACATGGGTTATAAGACAAGGCAGTGATGTGAGATGGATGGTGATTACCAGCAATATCAACAGCAGCAAACCCAGCGAGGAGACTGGAGCTCCTACCTGACACCAGTCCATGAACCTGTAGAGCGAGGCAGAGAGCAACATAGGCAGGCAGAGCAGAGCTCACTGTGGAGCCAGGGGAGAATGAGGGAACCTTCCCTGTCATCGTAGCTTGGTCTGGGGAACAGGAGAAATAACAAACCAGATGGTGAGTGAGTGGGATGCAGTGACAGTGCCACGGTTGTCAGACTTTCATAGACCTGGTCCATGGATCAGTTACGTTTACATGAACGCACTTCCCAATATTCATAGACTAAGGTCAGAGGGGCCATTAGATCATCTAGTCTGACCTGTGCCATGGGCCAAACACTCTCACCCATTTACCCCTGTACTCAGCCCAAACTTGTGTTTGACTAAAGCATCTTCCAGAAAGTCACTAATCTTTGATCTGAAGACAGCAAGAGATGGACAATTCACCACTTCCCTGGGTAGTTTGTTCCAATGATTAATCATCCTCAGTATTACAATTCTGTGCCTTATTTCTAATTTGAATTTGTCAAGTTTTAATTTCCAGCCATTTGTTCTTGTTATGCCTTTCTACCCTATATTAGTACCCTGTATTTTCTCCATGAAGGTGTTACGGAATGTAGGGGAGTCGCAGCCCTGCAACCCCTGCAATTCACTGTGACTCTCAGCCAGCAAGTAAAACAGAAGGTTTATTAGATGACAAGAACACAGTCCAAAACAGGGCTTGTAGGTACAGACAACAGGACCCCCTCAGTCAGGTCCATCTTGGGGGGCCTGGGAGCCCAGACCCTGGTCCTGGGCCTCCTTTCATTTCCCCAGCCAGCTCCAAACTGAGACCCCCTCCAGCCATCTCACCCAACCACCCCTCCTCCCCAGCTCCTCCTCCAGCCTTTGTCCAGTTTCCTGGGCAGAAGGTGTCACCTGGCCCCAACCCCCTCCAGGGCTCAAGTTACTTGCTCATGTATCATCCCCCAAGTGAAGTCACACCCTGATATCCCACCACCATCCAGCATCAATGCAGACAGTACCAGTAAAACTCCCACACAACATTCCCAGGTCAATACTCCCCACTCCCTGCTCTGTCACAGAAGGTGTGACAGATGGGAAACTTTACTGAAATATTTTAATGAACTATCAATAGGACTCTCTACCGATCCCCTTGGCATCACAACTGCTTTGGAGGAAAGAATTGCTTCTCTTGCTGGGACTAGGCCGAACAGGCCAGATATCTGAGATGTAGAGCTACTCAGAGTGTCTGGGCTGGAATCAACACATATCAGTGGAAACAATGAGGAGTCCGGTGGCACCTTAAAGACTAACAAATTTATTTGTGCATAAGCTTTTGTGGGCTAGAACCCACTTTGTCAGAAGCATGAAGTGGAAACTTCAGTGGGCAGATATATACACATGCAGAGATGGGTGTGTTACATTGCTATGCAGAGGACCAGTGCTAACAAGATCAATTCAATCAGGGCAGATGTGGTCCACTCCCAACAGTTGATGAGAAGGTGAGAACACATTATAATAAAGGAGACTGACAAAGGAGGTGCTGTAGTCATCATGAATAGGTCGGATTACGAACAGGAAGCTGCCAGGCAGCTCTCCAACACCAAATTCTACAGGCCACTATCCTCTGATCCCACTGAGGAGTACTAAAGGAAACTGCACCATCTGCTCAAGAAACTCCCTGAAGCAGCACAGGAACAAATCTACACGGACACACCCCTAGAGCCTGACCAGGGGTATTCTATCTGTTACCCAAGATCCATAAACCTGGGAATCCTGGATGTCCCATCATCTCAGGCATCAGCACTCTTACAGCAGGATTGTCTTGCTATTTGGACTCTCTCCTCGTGTCCTATGCTACCAGCACTCCTAGCTATCTTCAAGACACCACTGACTTCTTGAGGAAACTACAATCCGTTGGTGATCTTCCAGAAAACACCATCCTGGTCACTACGGATGTAGAAACTCTCTACACCAACATTCTACACAAAGATGGACTACAAGCCGTCAGGAACAGTATCCCCGATGATGTCACAGCACACCTGGTAGCTGAGCTTTGTGACTCTGTCCTCACCCACAACCATTTCAGATTTGGGGACGATTTATACCTTCAAGTCAGCGGCACTGTGATGGGCACCCGCATGGCCCCACAGTATGCCAACATTTTTATGGCTGACTTAGGGTACGTCTTCACTACCCGCCGTATCGGCGGGTAGCAATCGATTTCTCAGGGATCGATATATCGCGTCTCATCTAGACGCGATATATCTATCCCCGAACGCGGTCCTGTCGACTCCGTAACTCCACCAACCCGAACGGCGGTAGCGGAGTCGACATGGGGAGCCGCGGACATCGATCCCGCGCCGTGAGGACGGTAGGTAATTCGATATAAGATACTTCGACTTCAGCTACGTTATTCACGTAGCTGAAGTTGCGTATCTTATATCGATTTTCCCCCGTAGTGTAGACCTGCCCTTAGAACAACGCTTCCTCAGCTCTCGTCCCCAAGTGCCCCTTCTCTCTTTGCACTACACTGATGAAATCTTCATCATCTGGACCCACGGGAAGGAGGTCCTTGAAGAATTCCATCGAGACTTCAACAGTTTCCACCCCACCATCAGCCTGGACCGATCCACTTCCTGGACACTACAGTGCAAATGGTCACATAAACACCACTCTATACCAGAAACCCACTGACTGCAATACTTACCTACATGCCTCCAGCTTTCATCCAGAACACATCACATGATCCATTGTCTACAGCCAAGCCCTTAGATACAACCGCATTTGTTCCAATCCCTCAGACAGAGACAAACACCTACAGGATATCTATCAAGCATTCTTAAAACTACAATACCCACCATGTGAAGTGAAGAAACAGATTGACAGAGCCAAACGAGTATGCAGAAGTCACCTACTACAGGACAGGCCCAACAAGGAAAATAACAGATCACCACGGGCCATCACTTGCAGCCCCCGGATAAAGCCTTTCTAGCACATCAATAATCTACAACCTATCTGGGAGGATGATCCCTCACTCACAGACCTTGGGTGGAAGACCAGTCCTCGCTTACAGACAGGCCCCCAACCCGAAGCAAATACTCACCAGCAACTACACATCACATCATAGAAACACTAACCCAGGGACCAATCCCTGCAACAAATCCCATTGCCAACTCTGTCTGCATATATACTCAAGTGACACCATCATAGGACATAACCACATCAGCCACACCATCAGGAGCTCATTCACCTGCATATCTACTAATGTGATAGATGCCATCATGTGCCAGCAATGCCCCTCTGCCATGTACATTGGCCAAACCAGACAGTCTCTACGCAAAAGAATAAATGGACACAAATTAGACATCAAGAATGGTAACATTCAAAAACCTGTTGGAGAGCACTTCAATCTCCCTGGACATTCAGTAACAGACTTGAAAGTTGCCATACTTCAGCAAAAAACCTTCAAAACCAGATTTCAGCGTGAAACTGCAGAGCTGCAATTCATATGCACTATCAGACTGGGTCTGAATAGAGACTAAGGGCTTGGCTACACTTGAGAGTTGCAGCGCTGGGAGTTACAGCTGTGTTAGTACAGCTGTGTAGGGACAGCACTGGTGTGTGGCCACACTGACAGCTAACAGCACTGCAGTGTGGCCACACTTGAAGCATTTGCAGCGCTGTATTGAGAGGTGCATTGTGGGCAGCTATCCCACAGAGCACCTCGTCCCATTTTGGCGCCGTGGGTTGTGGGAAGGGGACGGAAGGGTGTGGGTCATTCCGCTTCCTGTCCCAACACCCCGTGGTGCATCGCTTCACATCCCAGCAGTCACAGTTTTTCCGGCCACTTTTGGCGCCATTGTGAGTCTCTTGCTGTGTTTTACTCTCTCTCTGTGAATCGCGATTTCTGTGGGAAATGGAGCCTGAGCTGCTGAGGACTGTGCTGATGAGTGTCGCCAGCACAACACGTTTGGCAGTTGAGCTATTCCTTCAGCTCCAAAGTGACAGTGAGGAGTCCGACGATGATATCGAGTCGCCTGCCGCATGTGACACTAAATTGCTTGTGGCATTCATGGAAATGCTCAGCACCGTGGAACGCCGCTTTTGGGCTCGGGAAACAAGCACTGAGTGGTGGGATCACATCATCATGGAAGTCTGGGATGACGAGCAGTGGCTGCAGAACTTTCGGATGAGAAAAGCCACTTTCATGGGACTGTGTGCTGAGCTCGCCCCCACCCTGCGGTGCAAGGACACAAGATTGAGAGCTGCCCTGATGGTGGAAAAGCGGGTGGCTATTGCAATCTGGAAGCTGGCAACTCCAGACAGCTACCGGTCAGTCGGGAACCAGTTTGGAGTGGGAAAGTCGACCGTTGGAATCGTGTTGATGCAAGTTTGCAGGGCCATTAATCGCATCCTGCTAAGAAGAACCGTGACTCTGGGGAACGTGCAGGACATTGTGGATGGCTTTGCACAAATGGGTTTCCCTAACTGTGGAGGGGCGATAGATGGGACGCATATTCCTATTCTGGCACCCCCCCACCTAGCATCCGAGTATGTTAATCGGAAGGGGTATTTCTCTATGGTTCTCCAGGCGCTTGTGGATCACCGTGGGCGTTTCATTGACATTAACACAGGCTGGCCTGGAAAGGTTCATGATGCACGCATCTTTCAGAACAGTGGCCTGTTCAGGAAGTTGCAGGCAGGGACTTTTTTCCCAGACAGGAAGATCACAGTAGGGGACGTCGAAATGCCCATTGTGATCCTTGGAGACCCCGCTTACCCGTTACTGCCTTGGCTCATGAAACCCTATACAGGGAAGCTTGACAGGAGCAAGGACTGGTTCAACTACAGACTGAATGACTGTGGAGTGTGCTTTTGGCCGTTTAAAAGCTCGCTGGAGATCTCTGTATGGGAAGCTAGGCTTGGGGGAAAGCAGCATCCCCGCGGTTATATCCGCATGCTGTACCCTCCATAATATTTGTGAAGGGAAGGGTGAAACATTCAGTCAGGCATGGACCACCGAGGTTCAAGTCCTGGAGGCTGAATTTGCACAGCCAGAGAGCAGGGCTACTAGAGAGGCCCAGCACAGGGCTACAAGGATTAGGGATGCCTTGAAGGAAGAATTTGAGGCTGAAAGCCAACAGTAATGTTTGCTGCCTTGCATGGGAGTGAAGTGCAGTGGTTACACTGTTAGTAGGATTCTATTATCCCTAAAAATAATTTGCAGTGCCTGTTTCTTTACTGGGCTAAGGTATCTTTCACTATCTGCAATAATAAAGACTGTTTTCAAAGCCAAGAATTCTTTTATTGAAAAGAAAATAACTTCCTTGACAGACACACAACATTTCGGGAACCTAAAAGGGCAGGGGGGTGGGTTGGTGAACTGTACAGTCACAAGTTTGAATATGTCCTGTCTGAAGTGCTGTGCAATGACTGCTGCACTTCAGGGTGCATATACTGCATGGTGATGGGGGTTGAGTGCAGAGGGTAAGGGTCGTAGTTCTCAGGGCTGGTTGGTGAACGTACAGGTGTTGGAGGCAGCTGGTGGTGGTAAGAACCTGGATGCTGGGGAAGGGGGTTTGGAGCTGACATTGGGGCACAAGGGAAAAAGCTTTGGGATGGGGGAGGGGCGGGGGGTAGCACGGTAGTGCTCTGCCTGCATGGCTACCAGTGACTGGATAGAGTCCGCTTGGCACGCCAGGATGCTTAGCAGCTGCTTTGTGTTTTTCCTCCTGGCCACTGCGTTTCTCTGGCGGATCCTGCTTTCCCTTTCTCTCCAGTCCTGCAGGTTTTTCCTCTCTCTAGCAGAGTAATCAATAACTGTTTTCAGCATGTCTTCCTTGGTTTTTCGCGGCTTCTTCCTGAGATTTTGTAGTCTCTGTGCAGTGGTGGAGACGGGCAGTCCAGCAGTCAAGGTTGCTTTTGGAAAGGCAAAAATGGCAACAGTTAACAGGGTAGCATTGTTCATTATCTCATCCAGACAGTAATTCCCACACACTGAAGGAGTTTACAGTCTTCACTTTAGCATACTTTTCCCATACCAAACAGAGCACACATAACACAACAGGAGCCACAAAATGGTGAGTAAGGGGGACTGATTGCTTCAGGGCTGTGCAGGGGTTTCTGTGCATTGGGGACAGCAAACAGCTACAGGGGGGATCTGCACTGAACAGTCTCCCAACATTTTCCACAGGAGTTACTCCTGGAAGATATCTCGCTGCTGCGGGTCACCAGAGAAGAGCGGGAAGGTCTTCTACAGCAATGCGGATTCCGCCCTGGCCCCTATGCAGCTTACCTGTGTGCAGCAATGGTCCCCCCACCCCTCGTGGCACAGTGGCGCGGACGTGTTAGCCTGACTGGGACAAGGACCACAATGGCTCTCCCTATAAACCTGCGCAGGCGCATTGCCCACGCTCTGGCTGAAACTTTTGAGGAGATTACCGCAGCCAATTACCGCGACGTGATAGACCACATCAATGGGCTATTCCACATCTAGGCATGCATGCATGCAGCCCTAACCCCCCCTCCTCTCCCGAAACATTTCCACCCTGAAAATAAAAGCCACTTACCGGTAACCCGCTCCTCTCCTTGTGCTGGCTGCTGTGATTGGCTACCTTCCTCCTGGCTTGAGAAGAGCTGCTGGCTGCATGCCTCCTGGGACTCTGGGGTGTCTTCCCCCACCCCAGTAGCTTCACTCTCGGTTTCCTCCGCCACCCCACTCCACCTCCTCCTCCTGCTCCTGTCCCCCACCCTGCTCAGAAGTGTCCATCGTGGTCGTCGGATGGGCAGTGGGGTCACCCCCAAGTATCATGTCCATCTCCCTGGAAAAATGGCAGGTCGTGGGGGCAGCGCCGGAGCGGTGGTTGCCCTCGTGGGCTTTGTAATAGGCACTTCGCAGCTCCTTTACTTTAACCCTGCATTGCAGCGCGTCCCGGTCATGGCCCCTTTCCAGCATGGACTTTGATATCTGGCCAAAGGTATCATAATTCCTACGGCTGGAGCGCAGCTGGGACTGCACAGCTTCCTCCCCCCAAACACTAATGAGGTCCAGCAACTCGCCATTGCTCCATGCTGGGGCTCGTTTGCCGCACGGAGGCATGGTCACCTGGAAAGATTCACTGCACACCTGGCTGAGCAAACAGGAAGGGGATTTTTAAAATTCCCGGGGCATTTAAAGGGCGGGTCACCTGAGGCCAGGGCAGTAGAGTGCAAACTGATGAGCAGAGTGGCTGAACAGGAATAGTGGTATATCTCCTAATACCCTGGAGGCCAATAACAGCGCTGGTGTGTGTCCACACCTGACGAGCAGCGCTGGATCACCAGCGCTGCACTCGCTACACCCCAAGCAGACCAGGTGTTCAGCCAGCGCTGCAGCCAGGGAGTTGCAGCGCTGGATGTGCCTTGCAGGTGTGGACGGTTACTAAGTTGCAGCGCTGGAAAGCCTCCACCAGCACTGCAACTCTCAAGTGTAGCCAAGTCCTAAGTGGCTGGCTCACTACAAGAAGTAATTTTCCCTCTTTTGGTATTCTCATCTTTTCATCAACTGTTGGGAGTGGACCACATCCACCCTGATCAAATTGACCTCGTTAGCACTGGTCCTCCTCATAGTAATGTGGAATTGTGTGGATCCTGGGGTCCACCACAGTAGAAGGTCACTCCCAAGAAACTGGCTGAAGGCCAAAGCATAGATCAGACCTAGTGAATCCATGACAGAAAGTCACCTCTCACTCTTCTCTTTGCTAAAGTGAACAGATTGATCTCCTCCAGTCTCCTACTGTTAATCATTTTTTGTGACCTGTTTCTGAAGTGTCTGTGATATTTTGGGTGCAATCCAGACCAGTAAAGGGCTGTGTCACTGCCTGCCCTGCCCTCCCAACTGCGACTGCTCAGAGCTGCAGAAATGCCCTGTCACACAGGGTGCATTTCAGAGCTGAGCTCTTTTGGAAACGTGGCCCTAGGTCTCTGGCCCCCAGCGCCTGTAAGAGGCTGCATTACTGTAAAGGGCAGTAGGAGGCTTCCGACAACAAGGGCTGACTTCACTTGGGGCTCACACCACATAGCGCTGATGGAAGCTCTGGCTGGATCTGGACTATGATATGGTGAAGTGGCTGTAACTTGCCACAGGCCAGGACAGCTGCAGGGTCTGGCACGGTTCAATGAGCAGCCACACTCGGGAGGAAGTAGGTGAGAGCAGGGCTGGTGGGTGAGTCACTCACTGAGCACCTGCATTCAGTGGCAGCTGCTGATAGATGTCAGTGGGAGGTAAAGTTTCCCCCCCCCCCAGTCCTTCCAGAAACCCCCTAAGGGCAGCAGCAGCCTCCCCTGCCTCCTTGGGGTGAGGGGCCCCCCTGGATACAAAGGGCCTCGTGGGCGCAGACAGCTGCAATTTACACTCAGAGGGGGAGCTTTTTACAAACCCAGGAGAGTTAGGATCAATGGGCCTTGTGCTCCTAAATCCCTTAGGAGCTTTAGAAAATCTCCCCCTCCCTGCATCAGTCGCACCCAATCTGGCCCCAAGTGTTTCCCTTCCATCTTTAACCCTCTCACTCTGGAGCCTCACAGCAGTGAGCTGAAGATGAAAACACCCACACACTCCCAACAGCGTCCCACGGGAACATTACACCGGCGATCGGTGCCTACCCCTGTCAGTAAATGGAGCAGAACAGCAAACAAATGCAAACCTGGCAGTGGAGACACTGGGCAGGTCTCTGAATCTGTGTGAGCATTTCTGCAGCCACAGCTGAGTTCCCAGTAGGAAAGTGACAGTTTATCCCCCAGATCCCAGGAACGAGGCCCGTTGATAGCAGCAGCTCGTCTGACTAATCAGCCTGGAACTATCCAGGGGAGCAGTTCAGCTGGGGTTGCACTGAGTGACCCCCTACCTGCGGTGTCCTGTGGAGTCGTTTCTGAGCCGTTCCAGTCTCTCCAGGGGGCTCCCGGCTTCGCTAGCACCCAGAGCCATTCCCTCTAGGCAGGGCTCCTGCTCCCAGGGACTGGTTCCCTTTCCCAGGCTGTGACATCCATCCCGCCGGAGGGTCAGGGAGCCGCAGGGGTTAACTCCAGCCTGCCCTGAGCTTTTCAGTCAGTTAATGCAGGTTATATTGAATGGAAGCCCCGTCCCCTCTGGGCCCATCCACCAGCTTCAAAAGTGAAAGTAGGATCGAGGCTGGAACTGATTGTGGCTGGATCCGCCTCACAGGACCGTTATGGCACAAAGATCAGATTCCGCTGACACACCCACAGTGAGAGAGCAGCTTCCGTGCCAGCAGCCGCAGCTCTGCAGGTTGCCTGGTGACGGCCAGTTCTGCAGGCTGTTTGTCCCGTCGCTCTACGAGTCTCTGTAATTACTGCAACCCTGTGTCAAGAGTGGGACCAAATCCTGCTGCAGCAGCCCCTAGGCTCAGTGGCCATGTTAATTCATTCCAGTTCCCTGATGTAACATCAACCAGTGATTATCTGGGGGTAGGGTGACCAGACGTCCAAATATTATCGGGACAGTCCCAATTTTAAGGGACTTGTCCTGCGTCCCGACCGTACATCGGTCAAGACGTACTTTGTCCCGATATTGGGGGACCGTCTGGTGGAGGACGCAAGCCAGCGCTGCCGGCACCGCTCACCTCTTCTTCCTGGGCCCTGGGGCAGCGCCGCTGAACTCCCTGCGGCGCTGCCCGCTCGCCAGCCGGCAGGAGCCCGCAGAGTGCTGCAGCGCCACCCCCCAGGCACACGCAGAGGCGGCGAGGAGGTCTCTGCCGCATGCTGCAGGGGCGGGGCTGTAGGCGCCGGCAGGGAGCCCCCGCACCGCTACCCCACTCGACCTGACCAGACCCGCGGGACCTTAGGAACCACAGGGACGGGACCTGCCTGCTGGATGCTTCCTGGGAGCCGCTCCAGGTAAGCTAGGGACTCACCTGGCCCCTCTGGCCGGGGGGCGGCTCTGCGTGCTGCCCCCTCCCTTCCCGAGGGGGGAGGTGGAGACGGAGCGGACGCAAGCTGGGGTGGGGGGCGCGGGGCGTGGAGCTGCCGGTGGGTTCTCAGCCCCCACCAATTTTTCCTGTGCTCCGGCGGGTTTTTTTGTTTTGCTACACCGCCGCTTTGTTTTTGTTTTTTGTTTTGGCTCGCCTGCCCCCCCGCGTCCTGATATTTGACCTCTGTCATGTGGTCACCCTATCTGGGGGACAGGGTTTTGCTCTGTGCTCTCCATTGGGCCAGCCCCACTCCCTGGGCCTCCACTCCTGCAGTGTTATTCAGACAGCCTGGCCCAGATCCTCTTTCCTGGGCCCTGGCTGCTCTGCTCTTCCCCTAGAAACAGATCCCAGCAGGGCAGGGAGACATGATATAAATCGGTGCCTGGCTGAGTCATACAATCCTTTACCCACCCCTGAGAACACTAACAGCATTATTTCCAAAAATCAGGGCCCACTGAGCTGCCCGGGGCTCTAAGCAATTGCTTAGTCAGCTTATGCCAAGCGCCAGCTGTGGTGGGAGACAGACCAACTGAATCAGTCCCAACAGATGAGCTCCTGGTTTAACTCTAGGACTGTGTTCAGATCATGCCTGGTAAACACGAGGAGGGTGGGATGGGAAATCAATGGAGCACAATGGGTGTGTCTGAAATTAGGCCTAGCTGGTGAACAAAATAATGAGGGGATGGGCTATTCCACCCACCAATCCCCCTGGGGACTTTTTAAAGAGAACCTGGTTGGGGGAGGAATTAGCTGATGCTGGCTGACTGGGAGCCGGGTGGGCCGGAGAGAGTGAGCTTCACTGTCATGGCTGCCACCCCCAGCCAGGGGCGGCTCTAGCCATTTCGTCGCCCCAAGCACGGCGGCATGCCGCGGGGGATGCTCTGCCGGTCGCCGGTCCCGCGGCTCCTGGGGACCTCCTGCAGGCGAGCCGTGGGACCAGCGGACCCTCCGCAGGCACGCTTGCAGGAGGTCCACCGGAGCCGCCCTCCTGGCGACCGGCGGAGCGCCCCCCACGGCATGCCACCCCAAGCATGCACTTGGCATGCTGGGGCCTGGAGCCGCCCCTGCCCCCAGCGTGTGTTAGGGCCTCAGAATCCACCATTACACAGTTGGGCCTTGTCGAAGAAAACTCAGTTCTCGCTTATGTTTAGGTGCAGCAAAAACAAATACTTTATTATAATACTCTAGTGAACACAAGAGGGAGAGAGTGTCAGGAACTGGGTTGCCCCTTGTCCTGAACAGATCTCTCTCAATTAGTAAAACAATCATAACAATCTTTATACCTTCTTAACAGACAGTGGCTAGCAAACTTGCAGACAGTAAAAGTAAACATTTGCATTTGTTTATACATAAGCCTATTCATTATCTTATTTGTCTGCAATACCAGAACAGAAAACAAGACTGCAATTCACAAGGTCGTAACGACTTTTCACACAATTCACTCTGCACCAGATACAGGGTAACAGCTTAACCTCTGCTAATTAGCTAACATACATTAAGATCCCTTCAAACCTTTATTAATTAATTCTTGGCCTCCACATTCCCCCCTTTTGTACTTCTAGTACAACAAATACCTCAAATCTCAATTTGCATTAAACCATGGATTTCAGAGTCTACAGGAGACATCCCAACCTTAGGGGTTTTCATGGGATGTAATGACAATGCATGATTAGCATGAACATGAAAAGTAGTATTACTACCATTACGTCCTTTACAACAACAACAACAATAACATAATCCCACACCAACTAACAACACTACAAACAATAACATCCCCATAGGAATAAAATAATGGGGTTGTCGTACAGTTTTGGTAACAAAGCACAATACATCAAACTTAGTACATAAAGTAGAAACTCTATAAGCTGTATGAAAGGCATTCTGCTCAGCATGATATATATTCTGAAGCATGTGAATCTGCCCTTGCAACTCAGAGATTCTGCGAACCTCTGGCAACAATGAAAGCAAATTCTGAAACCGATCAGGTACTATCCTAGTCCAATTAAAATATACCTGAAATCTAAGAGCTACATGTAACAGTCTATCTGCAGGCCAGTAAATAATATGATTGCCTGCAGCAGTGGTAAGATTAATATGTATATCTTCTAGAGGGCCAAGACAAATTTCGAGGGGTACTGAGACAGGATGCGAAACAGGACAGTTTGAAATGCCCACAGCATTAACAGACAAAGCGGACAAAGGAACAGAGGGAAACTCCGAGGATCTCAGAGCAGACCTACTAGCCCCAGTGTCTACAAGACAAGTAACAGATTTACCAGCAATATTACAATCAACAAACGGGCCTTCTTGATTAATAGAAATTAAAGGATTCATGATGCAGTTACGTTCCCTCAGGCTGTCCTAGTAAGGGGTTCCTTGTGGGGAGAAAACAGGCGCTTCAGGATTGGGGAACTGAGTAGGATTTTGAGCAAATCGATTTGGACACTCATTTCTCCAGTGTCCCTCCTGACCACACAAGTGGCATGCAGTGCTCCCAGTCGGGGCAGGATTCTGGGCAGGATATGAGGAACCCCGTCCCATACCTCTCCCACGACCTCGTCCCCGTCCTCTTCTCATTCCCCCACGACCCCTGTTCTGATAAGTTTGCAACTGTAAAGCCATAAGTTTTGTTTCACTGGTTTCTTTCTTCTGGTCTATGCAAGCCGTACAATGATTTGCAACTGTCACCAATTCTGAAAGGGGTTTAGTTTGCCAGCCAATACAAATAGTTCTCAATGGTTGCTGAACTTTTGGCAAGAGTCCCTGAACAAAAGCAGCTCCCACCGCTTCCCTGGCATTATCAGCTGGATCAGTAATTCCCGAATGCTGTTCAAAGACCTTAGTCAGTCTATCAAGATAATCAGCAGGGGATTCTCCCTTATTTTGTTTACAATTTGCAATCTTGGTCCAATCTGTTTTCTTAGGACAAACTTCTGAAATAGAGGTCAAGAGACGATTCCTAGCCTCTGTCAAAGCATCCCCAATACCAGGGTCGGTATCAGGCCAAGCTGCCTGTCTCTTAAGGCGTTGCTGTACTTCGGCGGGCAGTACAGCTCATAAAAGTTGATTAATATCTGCCCAAGATGGATTATAGCACTGAATCACTGTCTGGAGCTCTTCTCTAAACTTTACTGGCTCCTCCCTGATTTTAGGAAATTCTTTCACCAAGTTTCTAAGATCTCCAGGTGTCCACGGGGCATGTACCTTAATTAACCCCCCTATCGCTCCAGCTCCAGGCAAGTCCCTTAAAGGAGCCTGGAGTGCCTGTGTCGTGCTTCTAAGAAAGTAGCCGGCATGGTTATCAGCAGAAGCAGGGTTAACCGGACTACTGGTGTCAGTCAGTAGGGAAGAAGATAATTCTTCCGAAGAAGGAGAATGAACAACTTGTGCAGTTGATAATTGCGGCGACGAAACAATTACTGCCTGCACAGCCCGAGAAGGGGGGGCCGAGGGGGAAACCTGCTGCGGCTGTGGAATGCTGCTAAAAAAATCCACTATATCTTCTGTAGTCTCCTCCTCACTTTCAGGTTTAACTAATTGAGGATAAAGAGAAGCAGAGGGCTGCACTGAAGCAGGAAGACATTTGGATGTCCGACATTTAAGTTTTAAATCTTGTACTTCAGTTTTTAATTTCTCCTGGGAGTCCTTCAGACTCCGCACCCGAGACTCATGGAGTCTCTTTGTTGCTTCCTCCCACCAAGACAGAAACTGCTCGCACTGCGCAGCAGAGGTGTGTGATTTAAGGGCTTCCCGGAGGCATGTAAGTTTATCTAACTCAAAGGTACCTTCTAATGGGCATTGTTTAAATGAATTTTCACGCGTGTACAGATTCCAATCATTTAAATACCTGCAGGTTTTAGGACCATAATGTACGTACATGTAATATGCTGGGGTACCCTTAGGGGGTAAAGTGGAAAGTTTAGACTGTTCCCCCCCCATGTTCCAGTCACACCAACTGAAGGGGTCCCTGTCCGCGCTAGCGGACCAGAATCTAAGAATCCCTCCCTACAGGGCACTCACGTACAGGAGAGACTCACAAGAAAGACTACGACCCTCGTACATCTCCTTTCAGCAAAGAGCGTCGGCTAAAGACTCCATTTCTGGGAGATAAACCCGCATACTCTAATTGCTTCCAGGGAGACGATCAGATTGTCAGTAGCCCACACAGAAGGGAAAAGGAGGGAAGATGGGTTCACACACTCCTAGACCCAGGCAGCTTCCTCGCCGGACTATGCCAAGCTGAGTCAGCCCACCGTGGGTCGGATCTCCTAAAGATCCACTAGTTACTGGGCTTGCGTTAGACTACTCCTGATCATTAGCAATTGCTTCACAGGGCAATCTGGGCGTCTTCCAGCAACGAACACTCACACAGGTATACACACACACACACACACCAAGGCCTCTTTTCCTCTATTTAACCCTTTTTTAACCTTTTTAAAAAAAATTTTTCTTTTTTTATTTTATTTTTTATTTTTTTTAACCAAGATGCATCATTACCTGGTCCGGACCAATACCATGAGGCGGTATGACAACCCCTCTTGAGGCGGTAAAAACCCCTCAGCACCGGTGCATTCTAATGCATTACCTTATGCATTACCTGTTGGCCAACTCAGCAGTTCCCAGTACTGCTATAACTAACCTTCTTGGGGCCTCTCCCCAATACCACTCTGCATTTGATCCTGCTGCACAGTCAAAAAGTTCAGATGGCGTGAGCCCAACAGAAACAGACGTCCCCCACAGACAGTCCTCCTCCGATACCCCAATAGAGATTTCAAAAGGTCTCTTACCTCTATTGTGGCGCCATGGGGTTCGAAGGGGAACGATCCGTAGCAGCCGTCTGTGTGTCCGTGGGCGTTGCCATCCCGGACGAGCCCCCAAATTGTCGAAGAAAACTCAGTTCTCGCTTATGTTTAGGTGCAGCAAAAACAAATACTTTATTATAATACTCTAGTGAACACAAGAGGGAGAGAGTGTCAGGAACTGGGTTGCCCCTTGTCCTGAACAGATCTCTCTCAATTAGTAAAACAATCATAACAATCTTTATACCTTCTTAACAGACAGTGGCTAGCAAACTTGCAGACAGTAAAAGTAAACATTTGCATTTGTTTATACATAAGCCTATTCATTATCTTATTTGTCTGCAATACCAGAACAGAAAACAAGACTGCAATTCACAAGGTCGTAACGACTTTTCACACAATTCACTCTGCACCAGATACAGGGTAACAGCTTAACCTCTGCTAATTAGCTAACATACATTAAGATCCCTTCAAACCTTTATTAATTAATTCTTGGCCTCCACAGCCTTCATAGCCCTGATCCAGAGAGATGCGCTGAGCAGACACACACACACAACCTCTGTGTGTCTTTTTCCTTCCCTACCTTATTTTTATTCTGTCCAGTCCCTCTCCTTTTGCCTCTGTATATTTTGCAATGACCTAAACAGCCGGATGCTGGTACAAATTTGCTCTGTCCTTGGAGTGGCTGATCAGACCATGTGCTGTGATTCTCCAGCAGCAAGGCTGCGATTGAGAGTCAGACCCCCAGACAGAAGCTGCATTTTCTCTCTCTGCTGTTCTTTTCTCTCCCCTCCATGGGACCTTGGCTCAGATGTCTGGAGCAGTTCACTCCTCTCAGAGCTACTGTTTCAGGCTGTCTGCAGACTCAGGCAGTCATTGCCTGTTCACATTTTCAAGGTTCTTGCTTAAAAGTCTTTAAATCATGATTTGAGAACTTCGGTAACAGCCAGCAGCTATGGGTCTATTACAGAAGGGGGTGGGAGAGGTTCTGTAGCCTGTGCCATGTGGGAGGTCAGACTAGATGATCACAATGGTCCCTTCTGCCCTTGAAGTCGATGAGTAAATGAATTGGGTGCCCAATCCTCATTAATTTCAAATGAGAGCTGAGCCAGCCTTGTCCTGTGGTACACTTGTCTAAGCTCCTTTATTTCCATGTGGTACTGCTGTGTGTCCCTGGTGTAGCCCTTATCCACCATGTCCTGTGCGATTTTGGCATAGATATCGGTGTTTCTTTTGCTGGTTCAGACTCTGCCTGCACAAACTCTTCCCTCCACCAGCAATCAGATACAGCATCTCCCGAACCATCCATGCAGGAGTGAATTTGTGTGTCTGGGCAGGGCTTTTCCTGCTCACCTGGCTGAAGAGCATTGGAGTTCAAAGTGCTCACTGGAGCGCTCTGGATCATCACCTGGAGGCCAGTAACTCCAAATTACAATACACATTGTTTACACTCCCCTTAATTAGAGGCATGAATATTGCCTCTGACTTTACTCCACTCATTCAGGTGGAGTACAGGAGTCGATTTTAAAATCCTTTAGGTCAACGGGAGGGACTCGGCAGTGTAAACACACTCATTATAAATTTGACCTAATGCTGAATACGTTGACCTAAGCGTGTAGTGTAGACCAGCCCTAAGAGGCTTTTTCCTTTTAAAAACTCTCTCCAGCTAAAGGGAAAGGAAACCAGGGATGTTGTTAAATGAAAGGCTAATTTAATATTTTATATTTCAAATGCTTTAACTGTTTTTCCTTCTTTTTCGATATCTTTAATAAAAGATTGAAAACATTTGTTATGGTGCATTTGCCATGGTGCTAAGCAGGCTGAGGTCTCTGTATACCAAATCCAAGCCCATTTTAACTGTTTAATACAGTAATTCCTCACTTAATGTTGTAATTATGTTCCTGAAAAATACGACTTTAAGCAAAACAATGTTAAGCGAATCCAATTTCCAAATAAGAATTAATGTAAACGGGGGAGGTTAGGTTCCAGGGAAATTTTTTGTGCCAGACAATAGGCATTATATATATTTGAAACAATTTTAAACAAGCAATTTAATACAGGTATTAAACAGGCTGGCAGCCCCCCTATCAGCTCCCCTATGCCCCCTCCCCAGCACCTCCCGCCTGACGGTGAGCCCTGTGGATCAGCATCTTCCTCCTGCCCATGGCAATCAGCTGGTTTGCGGTGTTCAGGAGGCAGGGAAGGGAGTGGAGAGGCTGCGCGCCGCAGCCTCACTCCTCCTCCCAGAGCCAGAACACCACAAGACAGCTGATTGCAGGAGGCGGGGGGAGCAGGGGGAAGGCACCGATCCGCAGAGTCCACCAGTGGGCAGGAGGCACGAGGGGTGGGCGTTGGGGTACTGTCAGCCATGGACAAAGCAGGTGGCCAAACAATGTTATAGCGAAGCATTGCACGACTTTAAACGAGCATGTTCTATAATGGAACAGGGATGCAAGATCGAAACAGCATTAAGCAAGAGGACGTTAAATGTGTTAAATGTTTACTGTATTGAACAGTGACTGGGTCATGTTAACACCTTTGACTCTTTGGGCCCCTATGGGTACATCCACACAGCAATAAAAGACTCCCAGCAGTAAGTCTCAGAGTCTGGGTCAACTGAAAGTGTAGACATACCCTATATTACAGCTACATTTATACAACACTCTTATTCCAGAAGACAATTGCATTGTTCCTGTTTACCCATTGCACTACAGAACTGGGCTAACACAGAAACAAGGCATTCTTACTCCAAAATTAGACTGTCCACATATGGATTTATTCTGGAATAAAAGACGGTTACTCACCTTTGTAACTGTTGTTCTTCTAGATGTATTGCTCATATCCATTCCAATTAGGTATGCGTGCACGCTCGTCGGAAGATTTTTACCCTAGCAACACTCAGTAGATCGGCTGGGTCGCCCCCTAGAGTGGTGCCGCCATGGCGCCGAATATATACCTCTGCCGACCCAACGGCCCTTCAGTTCCTTCTTGCCGGTTACTCCAACAGAGGGGAAGGAGGGCGGGTTTGGAATGGATATGAGCAATACATCTCGAAGAACAACAGTTACAAAGGTGAGTAACCGTCTTTTCTTCTTCGAGTGCTTGCTCATATTGATTCCAATTAGGTGATTCCCAAGCCTTACCTAGGCGGTGGGGTTGGAGTGAGATGTTGCAGAATGCAAAACTGCTGAGCCAAAGGCTGCATCATCTCTAGACTGTTGGACCAGGGCATAATGTGAGGCAAAGGTGTGGACCGAGGACCAGATAGCTGCGCTCCTGGATGGGTACGTGAGCCAGGAAGGCAGCAGAAGAAGCCTGAGCCCTGGTGGAATGTGCACTGAGGTGGCTCGATGGAACATGGGCCAAGTCATAGCAAGTACGGATGCGTGACGTCACCCAAGATGAAATCCTCTGGGAGGAGACAGGTAGGCCCTTCATTCGGTCTGCCACTGCAACGACGAGTTGGGGCGTTTTACGAAAGGGCTTTGTCCGCTCGATATAAAATGCGAGCGCCCTACGGACATCTAGGGAGTGCAATTGTTGTTCCCGTCGTGATGAGTGTGGCTTCGGAAAGAAGACCGGAAGGAAGATATCCTGGTTGATATGAAAGGCCGATACCACCTTAAGGAGGAAGGCCGGATGTGGACGCAACTGCATCTTGTCCTTGTGAAACACAGTATACGGTGGGTCCACCGTGAGCTCGGAGACTCGTCTGGCCGATGTAATGGCTACGAGGAATGCTGTCTTCCAGGACAGGTATAGCAGCGAGCAGGTTGCCAGCGGCTCGAATGGGGCAGTCATAAGTCTGGTTAGAACCAGGTTGAGGTCCCAGGTTGGGGCGGGGTGGTGAACTTGGGGGTATATGCACTCCAAGCCCTTGAGGAACCTAGAAACCATAGGGTGTGAGAATATGGAGTGGCCACTCTCCCCTGGGTGGAAGGTAGAGATGGCTGCCAAGTGTACCCTCAATGGTGACACCGCCGGGCACTGCTGTTTGAGAGACCAGAGGTAGTCCAAGATGGAACGGATCGGGATCTTGGTGGGAGTAACATTGTGCGTTTCACACAGCAGGAGAAATGCTTCCACTTGGCCAGATATGTTAACTGAGTGGAAGGTTTCCTACTACCCAGGAGTACTTGTTGTACCGAGGCAGAGCAACATAACTCGGATCGGTTTAGCCATGCAGCAGCCATGCTGTGAGGTGCAGGGATTGCAGGTCTGGGTGGTGAAGTCTGCCGTGATCCTGCGTTATGAGGTCTGGGCAAAGAGGCAGGGGAATCGGGTTGGCTATCGACAGATCTAGCAACATGGTGTACCAGTGCTGCCTGGGCCACGCTGGAGCGATCATGATCAGGTGCGCTCTGTCCCTGCGGAGTTTTAGCAGGACCCTGTGAACCAGCGGGAACGGTGGGAAAGCGTACAGGAGATGGCTCGTCCACGGCATGAGAAAAGCACCCGAGATCGAGCCCGGGGAGAGGCCTTGGAATGAGCAGAACGTCTGGCACTTCCTGTTCTCGCGAGAAGCGAA
Organism: Mauremys mutica; assembly: GCF_020497125.1. Lineage (NCBI taxonomy): Eukaryota > Metazoa > Chordata > Testudines > Geoemydidae > Mauremys > Mauremys mutica. Next base: position 40,447,597 of record NC_059083.1, read on the forward strand.
GAGGTCTATGCGGGGAAAGCCCCACTTCTGGAAAACAGAATGGATAACGTCCGGACGAATCGACCACTTGTGAGACAGGAAGGATCTGCTGAGGCGATCCGCCAGAGTGTTCCGAACCCCTGGGAGAAAGGACGCTACCAGGTGTATCGATTGGGCTATGCAGAAGTCCCAGAGCTGAATGGCTTCCTGACAAAGAGGGGAGGACCGGGCTCCTCCCTGCTTGTTTATGTAATACATGGCCATTGTGTTGTCTGTAACAATGAGACACAACGGCCTTGTAGGTGCTGCCGAAACACCTGGCACGCAAGGCGGACTGCTCTCAACTCGTGGACATTGATGTGCAAGGCCAGCTCTTGAGCTGACCAAAGGCCTTGAGTGCGAAGCTGACCGAGGTGAGCACCCCAGCCGAGAGATGAGGCATCTGTCATCAGGGACACCGAGGGTTGAGGCGGATGGAACGGCATCCCTGCACACACCAGGGAGGGCATCGACCACCAGTCGAGGGAGCCTAGGATGTTCGGGAGGATCGTGACGATCACGTCTATGCTGTCTCTGCCTGGGTGGTATACCAAGGTGAGCCACGATTGGAGGGGACGGAGGTGTAGCCTGGCATGTTTGATCATGAACGTGCAGGCAGCCATGTGACCCAGGAGACCGAGGCAAGTGCGAGCCGAAGTTGTCAGGAAGTTCCGTAGACCTAGTATAATTGTTACCATCACCTGAAACCGAGGCTGAGGTAAGCAGGCTCTGGCGAGATTGGAGTCCAGGATGGCCCCAATGAATTCTATTCTCTGTGTGGGAATCAGAGTGGATTTCTCTATATTGATCATCAAGCCTAGACGCAGGAATAGGTCCTTGACGATGCCCACATGACAGGTGACTTGGGCCTCGGAGGTCCCTCGAATGAGCCAATCGTCTATCTGGAAAAACGTGTATCTGACGGCGGCGGAGAGGGGCGGTGACTACAGCCATGCACTTTGTGAATACTCTTGGGGCTGTAGAGAGGCCAAACGGAAGGACCATAAACTGGGAATATTGACGGTTGTCCACAAACTGGAGGTACCTTCTGTGTGGAGGATAAATGGCGACATGAAAATATGCATCCTTCATATCGAGGGCGGCATACCAATCTCCGGGATCCAAGGATGGGATGATGGTTCCCAGGGATACCATGCGGAACTTCAGCTTTATCATGAACTTGTTGAGTTCTCGCAGGCCTAGGATAGGTCTGAGATCTCCCTTCGCCTTGGGGGTTAGGAAATAATGGGAGTAGAACCCCTTGCCCCTTTCGTTCTTTGGTACCTCTTCTATAGCTCTGATGGCGAGGAGCGTCCGCACCTCTTGCAAGGGGAATTGCTCATGAGAGGGGTCCCTGAAGAGGTATGAGGATGGAGGGGGAGGGCGAAATAAACTGGAGGTGGTACCCAAGTTCCACCGTGCGTAGGACCAAATTATCCGAGGTTAGATGGGACCACGCAGGGAGGAAAAAGGAGAGGCGGTTGTAAAAGGGAGGGAACAGATCCTGGGTAATAACTGGTACGCCGTCCTCGGGCGTGCCTTCAAAAGTTTGGCTTTGGCCCCGCTAGTGGTTTGGCGGGACCCTGATTTTGGCCCCCTTGGGGTCCTAACTTCCGCCTACGACCGCCTCGGCCACACCTTCTCCCAAAGTCCTGTCTTTGTCTAGGCGCAGGGTAAGGGCAGTGAGGCTGGGGACAGAAAGGCCTGTGCTGAGTCACCGGCATGTGCATGCCGAGAGAGCGCATAATGACCCTGTTGTCCTTCAGGCTTTGTAGCCTAGGGTCAGTCTTTTCAGAAAACAGGCCTCTACCATCAAAGGGCAAGTCCTGTATGGTATGCTGTAGCTCCGGCGGGAGGCCTGACACCTGAAGCCATGAAATGCATCTCATGGCAACACCCAAGGCCAGAGTCCTGGCTGCGGAGTCGGCTGCATCCAATGAGGCCTGGAGGGAAGTTCTCGCCACCTTCTTCCCCTCCTCCAAGAGGGCAGCAAACTCTTGACCGGAGTCTTGAGGGACTAACTTCGTAAATTTACCCACCGCCGCCCAGGTGTTATAATTGTAGCAGCTAAGCAGGGCTTGTTGGTTTGCCACCCAGAGTTGTAGGGCCCCTGCCATGTACACCTTACGGCCCAGTAAGTCCATTCGCCTAGCCTCCTTCAATTTTGGAGCAGGCGCTTGCTGGCCATGGCATTCCCTCTCATTGTCAGACTGTACTACGAGGGAGCAGGGAGGAGGATGCACATACAAGTACTCGTACCCCTTAGATGGCACCATGTACTTGCACTCAACTCCCCTGGCAGTGGGCAGGATAGAGGCTGGAGACTGCCAGATGGTATCAGCATTGGCCTGGATCGTCCGGATAAACGGTAAAGCCACTCTTGTGGGTGCATCAGCCGACAGAATATCTACCACCAGGTCCTCTATCTCCGGGACTTCCTCCACCTGGAGGTTCATATTGAGTGCCACCCGCCTCAGGAGGTCCTGATGGGCCCTCAAGTCGATTGGAGGAGGGCTCGAGGAGGATGTTCCTGCCACCGCCTCATTTGGAGAGGAGGAAGAGGAAAGGCCGGGGACAAGCAGGTCCTGTGTGGGCTCTTGTTCTTGGACGACCTCCTGCTCCAGATGGATCTGGGATTCTGGTGGCTGAACTGGAGCTTCCTCCATACCGGTCGGAGGGGGACGGCTAACAGTAGCCTCTGGCACTCGGAGCTCTGATGGGACAGAGCGAGGCGGAACTACAGGTACACCTTGGGCCTGGTGGTACACCCAAGGTGTCCAGAATGACCACTGATGGGGGTCTTGGTCTTGGGCCTGGGTCTCCTGGAAGACTCTGGTGAGCACATGGGAATCACGGTCCTGAGCATAGGAACTGTCCGCATGAGAGGACACCGATGTGTGTCATGATGGCCATGGAGGGGCTGATAAGCCCTGGGCAGAGTCTCCCTCTCTGACTGATCTCGCTCTACTCAGCACCGGGGATCGGTACCAGGAGCCATACCAGTACTGGGAACGAGATCGGACCTGCAACCGGAACGGTGCCGGGAGGTCAACCGAGATCTCGAGGCTTGACGACGGGAGCAGCTGCGAGAGTCACAGTGCCTGGAGCGGTGCCAGGAGCTGGATCAGTGCCGAGAGTACCGGGCCGGCGAACGGGAAACTGATTGGTGCCACAAATGCGACCGGTACCGAGAAGGAGAATGGTGCCAGGAATGCGAGCGGCATCAGGACTGGGACCAGTGACGGGACCGAAAACGCCTGCGGGGCCGCGATCGTGAACAGTGCCTCTCTGTGGTGCTGACAGAGGGTGGTCTGATCAGGGCAGGCTTGCTGATCGACTGTATGACCCGCACTGGCGGTGCCGGTGGTTGAGGCAGTGCAGACTCTGTCATTGCGATCAGCTCCCTCGCCGTGGAAAATGTCTCCGGTGTGGAGGGAATAGTGAGCTCAACCACGGCTCTCGCTGGGGAGTTTTTAGGCACCGGACTCGACGGCCCTTGCGGGACCGGAATCGACGGTGCCAACGTTGTTGGTGCCACGGCAGGTGTCGGTGCCGGGCGGTCCGACTTAGTCGAGTGCTCTGGCTGCGGTGCAGGTGTCACGGAAGCAGCAGAAGTCTTATGTCTGTTCACCCTCGGGGAGAGGGAGTGGTGCCGAACAGACGTTGGTGCCGGCGACGGTCGGTGCCGAGAGGCCTTAGCGGTACCGGTGTGATCCGGTGCCGAGGAAGCGCTTCTGCTTGTAGACTGTCCAGCGCTCAGTGCCGAAGGTGGAGGGGTAAGAGCTGCCTCCATCAGGAACTGCTTGAGACGAAAGTCCTGCTCCTTTTTTGTCCTCGGCTTAAAGGCCTTGCAAATACAGCACTTATCTGCGAGGTGAGATTCCCCGAGGCACTTAAGACAGGAGTTGTGGGGATCTCCTGTTGGCATCGGCTTGTGACAGACCGAGCACAGTTTGAAACCCGGTGAACCGGGCATAGGCCCCGGCACTGGGTGTGGGGAAGGGGATAATCCCCGAACCTCTGTTAACTATATACACTAACTATGTTATGAACGAATAAAATTAACTAAAACTATAGAAATTTGAACTATATATACAAGAATTAACGAGATAACTACGAGTAGCTAGGGAAGTGGAGATCAGCTAAGCCGCGCTCCACTGTTCCAACGACCGACACGGGTGGTAAGAAGGAACTGAAGGGCCATTGGGTCAGCTGGGATATATATTCGGCGCCATGGCAGCGCCACTCTAGGGGGCAATCCAGCCGACCCACCGAGTGTTGCTAGGGTAAAAATCTTCTGACGAACGTGCACGCGGTGCGCGCACACCTAATTGGAATCGATATGAGCAAGCTCTTGAAGAAAAACCATTAACTTTAGCACAGGTGCAACTCCAGGGAGCAATCGCTAGTGCAGATGGGCTGCCAGCTACTGCTGGCATTTTAACCTCAATGATAGAAAAACCTGCTTGGAGCTAGTGCAAACTAGAGCTATGGGGAGCATTGCAACTCCAGGCATTGCACACCAGGGTGGGCTGACCCTTGTGCCAGTCACTGCACGTCTGATTTTGTTTGTTTGTTCTGTTCCCAGACCCAGCTACGATGATGGGGAAGGTTCCCTCATTCTCCCCTGGCTCCACAGTGAGCTCCGCTCTGCCCGGCTATGTCACTCTCTGCCTCACTCTACAGGTTCTCAGGCTGGCGTCAGGTAGGCACTCCGGCCTTCTCGCTGGGTTTGCTGCCTGTTCTCATGCAGAGCTCTGCTGCCCTGCAGCTCCTCACACATACAGAGAGAAGTGACCATGTCACCCCTACTGAATAGCCACATAGCTCAGGGCACACCCAGCATATCCCTCCCTCTAATGCTGCCTGGTGGACTCCTGCCAGCAAAACCCCTGGGTGAAAACTCCCATTGACTTCAGTGGGGCCTGGATTTCTCCCCTGGATTTGGTGTCTCCACTTCCCTTATGGTCCTTGCTTTAATCTAGCACCAGCCTCCTCTCTGCCCCTTCCTGCTAGCGTGGGAATGTCCCCCCTCCCCGACCCTCCATCTCCTCCTGCCACCTGGCACATTCACTGACAAAAACCTTCATTGATGCAGAGTGAAGGTGCAGGGTCTGTTAAAGAGGATGAAGGGCTTGTAAAATGTGACAAGTGTGGGGCTGTTTCTGGGCAGTAGCTCAATATAGAACAGGGTCGGTAGCTCCTGTTCAGAGCAGCTCCCCTAAAAACAAGTTTTCCCTTAGCAAGGAGAAGACGTTTGACTCTGTGCTACAGTTGTCTTATGCCCTGATCCCTGAGTGATGTGCCTTATCTGCACAGGCAGAGTGTGGGTCTGTGTGTAGTGGGTGTATTGGATCATCTCTCAGAGAATGCAGAGTTAAGGTTGGCTTTGAACCTTAACTCTTCATTAGCAAAGATTTTTGTCAGAGTCTTCCTAGTTTGTTGAACAGAAAGAGGACTCCTTGTAGTAGATGTTAATGGTCCTTTAGGTAGTTGTAGTCCTCACTTAGATTTGCAGTTGATACATGACTGTGGCTAGATAATAACACAAAGCCCTAGCTTTTATATATTGCTCGTCATCAGTAGCGCTCAAGGAACTTTATTCATTATACCCATTTTACAGATGGGGAAACTGAGGCACAGAGCAGTGAAGAGACTTGCCCAAGATCACCGGTCAGGCCAGTGGCAGAGCCAGGAATAGTTCCAGTCCCATGGTCTCTCCACTCGGCCACGTGGTTGCTATGTTGTTCCACAGCACTCCTCGCCCTGCCTGTACATTTTGTTATGGTGCAATGGGGATAATGGGATTGTGCTTTGAAGGGTTTACAGAGTGTAGTTGCTAACAGGGCAAGAAATCTGAGAGACAGTCCACGTCCCAGCATCTCAACAGTTCCCTGGTGCTTACAGTGACTGTAAGAGTGAGAGAAAACTGCTGAGTCTGACTCCTTCTCCATCCTCTGCCCCACCATCCCTCACAACGTGTAGCCCCTCTTCCTCCCCCAGCTCTCCCTTCCCTCACCGTGAAGCCATTAGTTAGCACTGTTGAAGCCTTTAATATGTAAGATGTTATTCCTTGCTGTCTCCAGATGGGGTAGACATACCTGCGTTAGCTCTGATCAAGCTGTCGTGCTATAAATGGCAGAGTAGCCACAGTGGCACGAGCAGCCTCCCTGAATATGTACCTAGGGTCCTGGGCAGGAATCACAGGATCATACCTGGGGAGCTAGTCCATCCCCCCTCTTACACCACCATGGCTACGCTTTCTCATGCTAGCTCAATCAAAGCTAATGGGTGCATGTCTCCCCACACTGGAAATTACACCTCCAGCTCGAAGTGTAGACATCTTCTCAGTGTTACCAGCTCACAGAAATTTATCACAAGTCTCATGCTATTTGATGGGTTTCTTAAAGCCACAGCTCCCAGAGGCCTGTAATAAGCTGAGACTCTCAGCTTTCATTTTGTTTTAAAGCAGGGGTCAGCAACCTTTCAGAAGCGGTGTGCCAAGTCTTCATTTATTCACTCTAATTTAAGGTTTTGCGTGCCAGTAATACATTTTAATGTTTTTAGAAGGTCTCTGTCTATAAGTCTATTGTTGTATGTAAAGTAAATAAGAGTTTTAAAATGTTTAAGAAGCTTCATTTAAAATTAAATTAAAATGCAGAGCTCCCCGGAGCCATGGCCAGGACCTGGGCAGTGTGAGTGCCATTAAAAATCAGCTCGCGTGCTGCCTTCGGCACCCGTGCCATAGGGGTTGCTACCCCTGTTGTAAAGTACGTTTCTGTCCATCTTGGTGCAGATAAATACTTGGAAATGAGACCCAAGTCATCTTTAAAGGTTCAGAAATCAGAAGGCAGAGACCAATTTTATGATTTTTAAAAAATCTCTTTTATTCTTAAACCAATCTCATCATTTGGGCGGGGGCGGGGGGTTGTCTCTTGATTTTCTTTTTGAACACTTCAAAGTTGGCAATACACATCCCGTTGCACTTACATTTCTGTCTGTCTTGGTTCCTCTCCAATTTAATTTTTTCTTTTTCCCCTGACTCATTTCACAGCACAGTTCACAGTGACTGGACCTGACCGTCCAGTCACTGCGTCCCTAGGTGGGGAGGCCATCCTGCCCTGCCACCTCTCCCCCAGGATGAGCGCTGAGAACATGGAGGTAGGATGGTTACGATCCCAGGACTCTGCAGTGGTGCACCTGTACCGTGATGGGAAGGATCAGTACGGAGAGCAGATGCCGGAATATCAAGGCAGAACTGAGCTCTTGAGAGACGACATCGCCAATGGGAGAGTTTCCCTGAGAATACGTGATATCCGACCCTCCGACGATGGACAGTACACATGTTATTTTCAGTCCCGTGCCTCTTACCAAGACGCTTTATTGGAACTACAGGTGGCAGGTCAGTAACTTGTTCTGATACTTTGACGTCTTCAGCGGGGTAATAAGTGGAGTCAGAGGGGTCATTGTGAGATGCCACTGGAAGTGTCTCATTATAGTGGGGCAGTAGCTGTGCCCTGGTTAAGGTTTATTCTAGCTCACTGTTTAACAGCTGTTTTTTCTAAGGGCTCTAAAATCCAGAAACATACTCAGATTGTCTTGAAATTTTCTGGGACACATTGGAGTCTGGGACAGAGTTAATGGGCTAAGATTGAGTTCATTAGAGCAAGGAATTAATGAGATACACAAAGACCCCTAAAAAGTCAGGTGATATTGGCATGTTGTGATTATTACAACTTTTTTGTGCACACCTGGGGCCAGACAATGGCTGATCCTCCCCATGCTGATGTCACCAGTTGTGATTGATCTCGGCTTGTGTCTGGCACCCACAGGGTAACAGTGGTTGATACACAGAGTCCTGTAGCCCAGAGCCTGGTATAAGAATGGGAGAATTGAGGAATTTCCCCCCTCCCCGCTCCCCAGGACAGGTAAAGGCAGGCAGATGCTGCCAGAGAGACCAGCAACAGCACATGTGTAGCTAGGTCTATAACCAGGACACGAGGTTTAGGTCAGATGCAGCAAAACCAGGCTGCTGACAATCCCCATGGCAAGAAGACACCTCTGTGCACTTCTACTGGCACAGTGTACAAACCACAGCAGTGAAATGAGACATATACGTGATCCTTCAAGGTACATGCACCTCTCCTCATATTGCAGTGACAGTTCTGCCAGCCTGCTCAAATTAATCCCTCCACCAGTCACTACAGCGACTCCAAACACAGTCTCCGTCATGCCTGGGTGTTGTGGAACCACCCTCACTGAACCGTTCCCAGAGCTTATTGCCAGCCCCAGGAGGCAGAGTCCAGGTGGCAGGGCTGGGGTGGTGTGTGCCGTTACTTTGTATCTCTTGGGTTTCAGGAGTTTAAGTTTAGCCGCTCTCTGCATTTTGGAAAGGCACCAGGTCCTGCTGGGCAACCGTAATTCTGCATTGGCAAGTATGTTGTAGAACCCTCGTGGCCAAGATGGACTCTGCTCTGCAGAGTGGCTCCAGCCAAGATCAGTGTGAACTGGAGTATAGCAGGGTAACTCCCTTCCCCAGGGCACAGGTGGTGGTGGTGCTCCCCCAGATTTGCTGCCTGGCTTATACTGAGCATGCTGACAAGGACTGAGCTTGCTCAGTAATATTGCTGAAGCCAGCTGCCATCACCCTGATCCCTGCCCCCCTCTCTCCCCCCCCCCACTATTGATAGGCAAGGGGTGTCCTTGCTTACTCCAAAACCTCCAGTGTCAACACACATCCATCAGAATAGTAGAGCAATGATAGGATGGGAAAATATGTATTTACAGAGGGATGAGGGTAGAAAAACAACAGGGAGAAAATAGGGGGAGGGATAAAACACGCTTAGATCCAGTATAAGGCCCCACCTGCCCAGTGGTACCACAACATTGAAGCGTAGATGCCAGGCACTGTGTCTGCACTCACAGCGCTAAGGCACTGGGCAGCGTTCCAGTTCAGCTGTGAGACTTGGGTGCTTCTGTTTGTCTTCGGCACCAGTGAACTTTCCCCGGCAAACCCCTACGGTGCCCTCTTCTGCTTCTCTCTGTAAACCCCACAGAGTGGCAACCACTTAACTAGCTAACAGCCTCCTTCCTTATTCCTAGTACAGACTCACAAGCCCCAGTACTCACAGCCCCATACAGCCCTGGATGACAGGGATACTGGGACCTGCTCTGGTTTGTCCTGCTCAGGGGAGTCCTACCTGGCACAGTGCTCCTCCTGGCTCCCGTCCTGTGACGTCCCCAGTCGGCTGCTCTGTCCTTCCTGGGCTTTTGGCAAGTGTTCGGCTACTGTCATTGTGTGAGGGCCTCTCGCTGTAGCCCTTTTGTCCAGATCTACAGACACACACACCCTGTCCCTCCCTCTCTCCACTCTCTTCCCCTGGAACACCCAGCACTTCCTCTGCCCCAGCACAGGTTTGAAGGGGCCGTGCTCTCTAAACCCCAAGGGGGTCACAAATATGTTTCTAATTAGCTTTGTAAGTGAAAGGAGTGGAAGAGTTTGGCCTCCCTGCCCATCAGTTTAGCAGCACTTAGCTCCTTCAAATGGCTCTTCTGATTCAACCCTTTGTCCCTGCTGTGCAGTGTGTGGTGAGAGGTATTGTCTGTGTTCGTAAAAGGGAGAACCAGTCCCTTGTTCCTGCTCAGGAAACTGCAGGATTATGTAGTGGCTCCCCATGATTGCTAGAACAGTAATAAACGAGAGGTAGGGCTGTCTGGTGGATAGTGCAGTGGACTGAGTGTCAAGGGACGGGGGTTCTAGTCTTGCCTTTCTGACTGAGCTGTGCTTGAACTTCGGCAAGTCTGTTTCCTCTCTCATCCTTTGACTGTGTTGCCCGTTTAGACTACAGTCTGCAGGGCACAGACTGTCTCCTACAATGTGTGTACAGCCATGGGCAGCGGGTATAAGAGACAGGAAGGCAATGCCAGACATGGCCCCACCCACACTCTGTCCCCAGCCCTCCCCCACTTCAGCACAGCTCCCTCCAGTCTCGTGAGGCTGGGGCCGCGGGGCAGCGCACCACCCACCCTCCCTGTGCTCCGGGGTCAGGGAGGCTGTGGCTGTCTGTCCTTCCCATAGGGACCAGGGAGTCTGGGTCTGCATACCACTCACATAGGGGCCTGGAGGCCTGCTCCTATGGTGCGGGGGGCTTGGCTGCCGTGGGGCCTCCGGAAGAAGAGGCGGGGTTCACCCACTGCCCATGTGTACAGCGCCCAACACACCTGGGCCCCAGTCACTACTGTAAGGCAAACAATCATAGCCAGTAACTCTGATCAACTTTTACTTAAAACCCTTCCAGCCACTCACTCCATCCGCAGCACAATAACTGTTAAATGTGGGTAACCTGAGCTGCCACAACTGGGTATTACACAGAGTTCATTTTATAACCACAACAAGGTCATTCCCTGTGTAATGTACACGTAACCCACCAAACTTTGGTTACACAAGCACCCGCTATAATTCCATGTTACTGCAGCAGGTTCAGTCTGGTCTGACAGCAGAACTCCCACCTGTGGATAACAACACATGAGATTAATATGCACATTTTGACAGTAATGGATGCTCATACCCTGAGTTGCTCCAGTTTGGAATAAAGACACCACAATGGAGTAAAGCTGCCCCAAACTGAAACAATCATTAGGTTCATAAGGGGACAATCTGAGGGTTAACTGGGACTCTTCACAAATCTAGACACAATCTTATCATTACAACTATACAGCAAATACTTTACAAACAGCACCAACAAAATTAGCATCAAATATACAAATTTCTTCAGTGCCAAATGGTTCACAGGCCACAAATCCTGCATTTAAAACTTACACTGCTGATTTGGCATTAATGTCACCACACCGCCATGAGCTGAACCAGCAGCAAGCGCCCAGTTCTTCAAATAGGCTGGTATCTGTCTCTTTGTGGTTATCTTCTCGCTGCAATCAGTAAAAGCAAGCTGTCGGATTGTTTTGCATGAGAGTGTGAGAAACTGACATGCAAGTTTCTAGGATGAGGCTAGTTCTTATCTGCTGGTAGGCAGTAACAGGATAATAAATTAGAAGGTTAGACAGAATGGCAATTACCCAATGAAGTTACAGCTGTGCTTGTGTGTACCTTATTAACCAATTAGCAACTGCTTGATTGCCTGGCCTTAATTGTATATAAGAGCATGCTGGAGAGAAATAAATGACTCTGCTTCCAATCAAACTGACTGTTGAGCTTTGTCCACGCACGCCTGCGCTGCAACAGCAAGCCTGTGAGTATCAGCACTTAGGGCAGAAATCTTCACTTCCCCTGTGGTGTGGCTGTTGCCCTCTGGGTCTGGCTGAACTAACTGAAGACTTTGGTACCTTTTTTCTTTATATTGGGAGTGGAAGTGCCCCCCATTCTTGGAGATGCCCCTACTAAGCATACTGCAAGGGTTCATAAACTTTTTCCTTTGTTCACCCGTGTTACCTGCACACTCTAGGACACCCCACCCTTACCCAATTCCTACGGCTTGGGGAGTACTCTTCTGTGGGTTTGCAGGGTCTTTTACCAGTGAAAGACCCTTACACAGTAATATCCTCACCCTCTATTTATTAACAATTATAGAGCAGCATACAATGCTATGCTCACCAATCCTGATCAGGCAGGCGGACTTTCTCTGTTGGCCAGGCAAGGTCAGTCTTGTCTGCATTCTGGCTGCTGCCCATCACAGTCATGCAGAGGATTTGTAGCAGCCCTAACCTGGGGTGTGTCTTACAGGCAAGATCTTTCTTCTTCGAGGTCTTCTTTTCTTCTTCTTCTTCTGTTCCTTCTGCTGGTCTTCTTGGACCCCAGGTTACATAGTGAAACTTGAGTCCTGCTTAGCTATACCTTAACCAATCATTTTACTAAAATATTACAAACTAATTATTTGACCAATCTTAACATACTGTGAAACAATTCTTTAACCAATCATACCCCAGCACCTTAGTTGATTTAAATCTTGCAAAATTAGTTATGCAACAGACAGAAACAATCAAAGAACCAGACAGAAACCAGACAGATAAACAATAGAGCAGTGGGGACAATAAAGGCAAAACAATAACGAAGTAGAGGTTTCACACCCACAACTGTTGATAAGTGATTCCTTGCCAGACAGAAGGCCATCAGGCCAAGTTTTCTTGCTTGGTGCCACAGGATTCTTTGCTGCTTCTCCTTATAGTGTGTATGGTAACACCCATTGTTTCATGTTCTCTGTGTATATATATCTGCCTACTGTATTTTCCACTACATGCATCCGATGAAGTGGGCTGTAGCGCACGAAAGCTCATGCTCCAAAACGTCTGTTAGTCTATAAGGTGCCACAGGATTCTTTGCTGCTCTTGCTTATCTGGTGATGGTGGGTACTATTAGGACAGGATCTCCTTCTTAACAGCTTGATATTACATTGTGTTAATGTAATTTAGATGGAATGTGAGGATGGGACTTTCTGCTTCTTGGCTCATAGCTGCTGCTCTCCTAATGTGGCTGCAGGAAAAGGCCTCAGACCCTACACCTGCCAGTCCCTGACTAGCTGGAATTGGTGGACTGTTTAAAAGGAACAGCCACAGAAGCACAGGGGATGGGATGGGTATGGTACATATAATTGCCACCATAGGCCCTTTAACCTCAGTTCTTGATTGCGGCTCTTGAGCATTTCCCATGAATCTGTCGGACCAAAGCCTTGTGAGTCACACCCCTGCTGGGATAGGACTTCATAGCCTGTGCTCTTCTGGTCAAGAATCCCACAGGGAAGGGTCATAGAATCATAGAATCTCAGGGTTGGAAGGGACCTCAGGAGGTCATCTAGTCCAACCCCCTGCTCAAAGCAGGACCAAACCCAACTAAATCATCCCAGCCAGGGCTTTGTCAAGCCTGACCTTAAAAACCTCTAAGGAAGGAGATTCCACCACCTCCCTAGGTAACCCATTCCAGTGCTTCACCACCCTACTAGTGAAAAAGTTTTTCCTAATATCCAACCTAAACCTCCCCCTCTGCAACTTGAGACCATTACTCCTTGTTCTGTCATCTTCTACCACTGAGAACAGTCTAGATCCATCCTCTTTGGAACCCCCTTTCAGGTAGTTGAAAGCAGCTATCAAATCCCCCCTCATTCTTCTCTTTTGCAGACTAAACAATCCCAGTTCCCTCAGCCTCTCCTCATAAGTCATGTGCTCCAGCCCCCTAATGATTTTTGTTGCCCTCCGCTGGACTCTCTCCAATTTATCCACATCCTTCTTGTAGTGTGGGGCCCAAAACTGGACACAGTACTCCAAATGAGGCCTCACCAGTGCTGAGTAGAGGGGGATGATCACATCCCTCGATCTGCTGGAAATGCCCCTACTTATACAACCCAAAATGCCATTAGCCTTCTTGGCAACAAGGGCACACTGTTGACTCATATTCAGCTTTTCGTCCACCGTAACCCCTAGGTCCTTTTCTGCAGAACTGCTACCCAGCCATTCGGTCCCTAGTCTGTAGCAGTGCATGGGATTCGTCCGTCCTAAGTGCAGGACTCTGCACTTGTCCTTGTTGAACCTCATCATATTTCTTTTGGCCCAATCCTCTAATTTGTCTAGGTCCCTCTGTATCCTATCCCTACCCTCCAGCGTATCAACCACTCCTCCCAGTTTAGTGTCATCTGCAAACTTGCTAAGGGTGCAGTCCACACCATCCTCCAGATCGTTAATGAAGATATTGAACAAAACCGGCCCCAGCACCGACCCTTGGGGCACTCCACTTGATACCGGCTGCCATCTAGACATGGAACCATTGATCACTACCCGTTGAGCCCGACCATCTAGCCAGTTTTCTATCCACCTTACCGTCCATTCATCCAGCCCAGACTTCTTTAACTTGCTGGCAAGAATACTGTGGGAGACTGTATCAAAAGCTTTGCTAAAATCCAGAAATAGTACATCCACTGCTTTCCCCTCATCCACAGAGCCGGTTATCTCGTCATAGAAGGCAATTAGGTTAGTCAGGCATGACTTGCCCTTGGTGAATCCATGCTGACTGTTCCTGATCACTTTCCCCTCCTTTAAGTGGTTCAGGATTGATTCCTTGAGGACCTGTTCCATGATTTTTCCAGGGACTGAGGTGAGACTGACTGGCCTGTAGTTCCCTGGATCTTCCTTCTTCCCTTTTTTAAAGATGGGCACTACATTAGCTTTTTTCCAGTCATCCGGGACCTCCCCCGATCGCCATGATTTTTCAAAGATAATGGCCAATGGCTCTGCAATCTCATCGGCCAACTCCTTTAGCACCCTCGGATGCAGCGCATCCGGCCCCATGGACTTGTGCTCGTCCAGCTTTCCTAAATAGCCCCGAACTACTTCTTTCTCCACAGAGAGCTGGTCACCTCCTCCCCATACCGTGCTGCAGAGTGCAACTGTCTGGGAGCTGACCCTGTCTGTGAAGACAGAGGCAAAAAAAGCATTGAGTACACTAGCTTACTCCACATCCTCTGTCACTAGGTTCCCTCCCTCATTCAGCAAGGGGCCCACACTTTCCTTGACTTTCTTCCTGTTGCTAACATACCTAAAGAAACCCTTCTTGTTACTCCTAACATCTCCGGCTAGCTGCAACTCCAAGTGTGATTTGGCCTTCCTGATTTCACACCTGCATGCCTGAGCAATACTTTTATACTCCTCCCTGGTTATTTGTCCAATCTTCCACTTCTTGTAAGCTGTTCTTTTGTGTTTAAGACGAGCAAGGATTTCACTGTTAAGCCAAGCTGGTCGCCTGCCATATTTACTTCTCTTCCTACACATCGGGATGGTTTGTTCCTGCAACCTCAATAAGGTTTCTTTGAAATACAGCCAGCTTTCCTCGACTCCTTTCCCCGTCATGTTATTCTCCCAGGGGACCTTGCCCATCAGTTCCCTGAGGGAGTCGAAGTCTGCTTTTCTGAAGTCCAGGGTCTCTGTTCTACTGCTCTGCTTTCTTCCTTGTGTCAGGATCCTGAACTCGACCATCTCATGGTCACTGCCCCCCAGGTTCCCATCCACTATTGCTTCCTCTACTATTTCTTCCCGGTTTGTGAGCAGCAGGTCAAGAAGAGCTTTTCCCCTAGTTGGTTCCTCCAGCACTTGAATCAGGAAATTGTCCCCTACACTTTCCAGAAACTTCCTGGATTGTCTGTGCACCGCTGTATTGCTCTCCCAGCAGATATCAGGGTGATTAAAGTCACCCATGAGAACCAGGGCCTGCGATCTAGCAACTTCTGTTAGTTGCTGGAAGAAAGCCTCGTCCACCTCATCCCCCTGGTCTGGTGGTCTCTAGCAGACTCCCACCACGACATTACCCTTGTTGTTCATACTTCTAAATTTAATCCAGAGACTCTCAGGTTTTTCTGCAGTTTCATACCGGAGCTCTGAGCAGTCATACTGCTCTCTTACATACAACGCAATTCCCCCACCTTTTCTGCCCTGCCTGTCCTTCCTGAACAGTTTATATCCATCCATGACAGTACTCCAATCATGTGAGTTATCCCACCAAGTCTCTGTTATTCCAATTACATCATAATTCCCTGACTGTGCCAGGACTTCTAGTTCTCCCTGCTTGTTCCCCAGGCTTCTTGCATTAGTGTATAGGCATTTAAGATAACCCGCTGATTGTCCCGCTTTCTTGGTCTGAGACAGGAGTCCTCCCCTCTTGTAATCTCCTGCTTGTGCTTCCTCCCGGAATCCCACTTCCCCACTTACCTCGGGGCTTTGGTCTCCTTCCCCCGGTGAACCTAGTTTAAAGCCCTCCTCACTAGGTTAGCCAGCCTGCTTGCAAAGATGCTCTTCCCTCTCTTCGTGAGGTGGAGCCCGTCTCTGCCTAGCAATCCTTCTTCTTGGAAGACCATCCCATTGTCAAAGAATCCAAACCCTTCTCTCCGACACCATCTGCGTAGCCATTCGTTGATTTCCACGATTCGACGGTCTCTACCCTGGCCTTTTCCTGCCACAGGGAGGATAGATGAGAACACCACTTGCGCCTCAAACTCCTTTATCCTTCTTCCCAGAGCCACGTAGTCTGCAGTGATACGCTCAAGGTCATTCTTGGCAGTATCATTTGTGCCCACGTGGAGAAGCAGGAAGGGGTAGCGATCCGAGGGCTGGATGAGTCTCGGCAGTCTCTCCATCACATCGTGAATCCTAGCCCCTGGCAAGCAGCACACCTCTCGGTTCTCCCGGTCAGGGCGGCAGATAGATGACTCAGTCCCCCTGAGGAGAGAGTCCCCGATCACCACCACCCTCCTCCTCCTCTTGGGAGTGGTGGTCGTGGAACCCCCATCCCTAGGAAGGTGCATCTCATGCCTTCCAATCAGTGGAGTCTCCTTCTGCTCTGTTCCCTCAGGTGCATCATCCACTCCACTCTCTGCACTAATACCTGTGGAGAGAACATGAAAACTGTTGCTCACCTGTATCTGTGTTTCTGGTACATGGATGTTTCTGGTACTCTTTCCCCTTCTGGAAGTCGCATGCCGCCACTTATCCTCGCTGGCCTTCTGTCCCCGCTGCGTAGCCTGCTCTGAATCTTCAGAACGTTGTGCCCGCTGCAGCTGATCCTGACGTCTATCCAGGAAATCCTCATTTTCTTTTATGGAATGCAGGGTTGTTATTCGTTTCTCCAGACCTTGAATCTTCTCTTCCAAGATGGAGATCAGCTTGCACTTGGTACAGACAAAGTCGCTCCTATCCTGTGGAAGGAAGACGAACATGGCGCATCCTGTGCAGGTCACAACGGCGGATTGCTCAGCATCCATGGTCTCTTCCTTCTAAGAGCTCTCTCCAGGCGAACTCCCAGGCAAACTCCTTCTGTTTGCCTCGCTGCTCAGCTGGTTCGCAGCTGACTGCCTTTTTATAACAGTCAGGCCCAGCTGGAACAAAGCACTCCCAGATCAAACTGGTCAAACAAGCAATCAAACAATCAAGCACACAGTCAACCTGCCAAACTGCCCCCCCCAACAGACACTCAGATACTCACCAGCGCAGTCCCCCTACTGCAGCACTTAGCGTACCTCTGCTCAGAGGGATCCCAGGCAAACTCCTTCTGTTTGCCTCGCTGCTGTTCGCTGCTCAGCTGGTTCGCAGCTGACTGCCTTTTTTATAACAGTCAGGCCCAGCTGGAACAAAGCACTCCCAGATCAAACTGGTCAAACAAGCAATCAAACAATCAAGCACACAGTCAAACTGCCAAACTGCGCCCCCAACAGACACTCAGATACTCACCAGCGCAGTCCCCCTACTGCAGCACTTAGCGTACCTCTGCTCAGAGGGGTCCCAGGCAAACTCCTTCTGTTTGCCTCTCTGCTGTTCGCTGCTCTGGGTCTAGACACCTGGGTCTAGACACCTGTTCCTTCTCTGTCTCTCCTGGGAGGTTGTTTCCCTCTCTAGGCTAGTCTGTGTGAAATTTCCCAACTCCATGAGGGCCTCTCTGCATACACACTGACACTGCTATAGTGAAATCAGTTTGAATTCACACCTGGTTAAGGTACACAACTCTTGTTTCAGATTAAGATAATTTTATTTCAGTTTATCTTGTCAATACTAAAAAAGTGTGATCTGGTGTGAGAGGCGTGACTTTAACCCAGCATTTCCTTCAGACTGCTGTTCTGGGCAACACAGTATGGGGAGGAGGTGAGCAGCCCTCAGTGGGGAAAGAACAGGTTAAGGGCTATTCAGAAAAGCTGGACATGCACAAGGCCATGGGGCTGGATCTAATGCATCCGAGGGTGATGAGGGAGTTGGCTGATGTGATTGCAGAGCCATTGGCCATTATCTTTGAAAACTCATGGCGACTGGGGAAGGTCCCGGACAACTGGAAAAAGGCAACGTAGCAAAGTGAGGACTCACCGGTGCGGCGCCTCCTGCTGGTTGTCCAGGGAATTAGCTCAATTACAGCTTTGGAGCGCCTTCTGCAGGCCAGTGTTTCACCTGCCGCTGGTCCCATGTCCCTCCCAGACCCTTTACCTTGGGGTTCTGCCCCAGCATTACCCCCACGCTCTTGGTCTCGCCTCTCAGGGGAACCCCCAACCCTCTATCCCCAGCTTGCCTCAGTGGATGATCATCTGGATGATGGGATGGATTGCACTTTCAGCAAGTTTGCAGATGACACTAAGATGGGAGGAGAGGTAGATATGCTGGAGGGTAGGGATAGGGTCCAGAGTGACTTAAACAAATTGGAGGATTGTGCCAAAAGAAATCTAATGAGGTTCAACAAGGAAAAGTGCAGAGTCCTGCACTTAGGACAAAAGTATCCCAAGCACTGCTACAGTCTGGAGACCAACTGGCTAAGCAGTAGTTCTGCAGAAAAGGACCTTGGGATTACAGCAGATGAGAAGCTGGATATGAGTCAACAGTGTACCCGTGTTGCCAAGCATGCTAATGGCATATTGGGCTTCATTAGTAGGAGCATTGCCTGCAGAGAGAGGGACGTGATTATTCCTCTCTATTTGGCATTGGGGAGGCCACATCTGGAGTACTGCATTCAGTTTTGGGGCCCCCACTACAGAAGGGTTATGGAGAAATTGGAGAGAGTCCAGCAGAGGGCAGCAAATATGATCAGGGGGTTGGGGCACATGATTTATGAGGAGAGGCTGAGGGAACTGGGATTATTTAGTTTTCAAAAGAGAAGAGTGAGGGGGGATTTGATAGCAGCCTTCAACTACCTGAAGGGGGGTTCCATTTCAGATTTTGGTGGGGGTGGGGCAGCTTTAACCATGATTCCCGGGGCTATTTTTTACTGCATCAATAATCCACAGTCACTTCAAAAGTAGCCCAATATATTTAAACATTTTTATTAACACTACAGTCTATACCTTTAAAAAGAATCACTTTCTAGAGTATAATTAAATGATGGATGTTAGTAGCATATTGATCTGTAACAAATTTTGGAAGCTAAATCATCCAAATTGTTCAGATTGGCGTAGGTTTATGTTCACTGAAGGGTTTATACAAATAGTTATAATAAATACAAAGGATTAAGTTAGCAGGAGGTTTCTGGTGTGTTGCTGTAAGGATCTGAGAGAGTAAACATCACCTCCATGAAATTCACTGATTGCACTCAAGTTTGTGAGACTGCCACCCTCACAGATGTTAAACAGCAAATCCAACAGGAAATATGAATATTTACCAGCTGGAAGAGAAGATACAGCAGAAAGCTGCAAAATGGCTACTTGAGGGTAGCAGCTCCTCAAAAGATATCTGGGGAAAAGGTCCTAGAATAGAAAAGTGCAACCCCAAATTGAGGAGATTTGGTAAAATCCAGACATTCCCAGGGGAACTGGTGTTTCTGTGTCACAGCTGATGGACCTGACCCAAGTCACCTAAAGCCCATTGTTGGCAAAGGAAAGACTCCCACAGACAAGTGGGACCAAATGGTAGAATAATGGCAGTGCCCAGTGTGGCCGTTTCACTACAAATTAGAGTGTTGGAAAAAATTGAGAAATTTTAAGTGTAATTTAAGCAATATCTCTGGTGGTGGCAGCTCATGCTTGTTTTCTCATAGCAGGGAGCGATTCCAGGTTTTCTATTCTGCAGCACGGCTCTTGCAGCCTGGCTAGGCTTTACTTTCTCCACTTATCTAAGTGTAGACAATGAAAAAAAAATCAGTTCTACAGCTTTAATTCATTTCACTTTCAATGTCCTAATGCTCCATGTAGACTGCAGACTCACCCCTGCGGCACCTCCTGCTGGTGACTCCTGGGAATTAGCTCAATTCCAGCTCCGGAGTGCCCTCTGC